>NC_052146.1:103612393-103912393 GCF_902713615.1 Scyliorhinus canicula | reverse complement strand
AGGCCAGGATCTCACAACTGAATCTGCTGGAGAGAGCTTCTAAGGACAGTTCATGGCAGGACAAAGCAGTGCCAGTGTAAGCTCCAGAGCCTCTGATGAACAACCCATTAAGAAGAAGCTGAAATCGGGAACAAAAGTATAAAGATATTTCTTGAGGTATGGCTTTATTACTATGGGCAGCACTGTAGCACAGTGGTTAGCACTCTTGCTTCACAGCACCAGAGTCCCAGGTTCGATTTACGGCTTGGGTCACTGCAGAGTCTGCATGTTCTCCCTGTGTCTGCGTGGGTTTACTCCGGGTGCTCCGGTTTCCTCCCACAAGTCCCGAAAGACGTGCTGTTAGGCAATTTGGACATTCTAAATTCTCCCTCTGTGTGCCTGAACAGGCGCCGGAATGTGGTGACTAGGGGCTTTTCACAGTAACTTCATTGCAGTGTTAATGTAAGCCTATATTGTGGCAATGCAAATCAGGATGCAAAGCCCATGTGTGCTATCTACAGGGAAGTGCGGGCAAATGAACGTTACAAAACTTCAAAGGCATTTGAAGACTAAACATGGTGAATTCAAGGCCAACCTCCTGGTTTTTTTCAAAGGATGCAGTGAGAACTTAAACCATCAGCTGAAGTCCTTAGCAGAAATGTCAGTGAATGACAAAGCAAGTGAGATCATGAGGACCAAGCATGCTCACCTGGCACATTAAAGGTAAGTGAAAATAGTGTGTCATGAAGTTTGGGAGACGTGGGTCATGAAGATTGCTTGGCATGGATCGGTTGGTAAAAGTGAGTCCGGGGGAAAAAAAGTTTGAAAACAACTGCTTTAAGGCAAGCAGCCTGTATTTTAATTCAAGCAGGAAGGATGCTGAAGGCTGTTCTGGTTTAAACTGGAGTTGCAGACTTGCCAACACCAAACAACCATGGGTTGGCATTCCGTTTGATTGATTTGGCTGGTGACTAATGAACTGGCCCAAAAGGCTGTGCACTGCAGATAACAGGTAGTGATTGGATCTGATCCCACTGGAATGCTTTCAGAGTCCCAAAGTTTCAGTTTGACTCCTGGCAGAAGAAAGGAAAGAACGTCTCCATTTTTCCCGCAGAAAGAATGGACGGGATTGTCCGTTGGCAGACGCCGAAATCAGGAAATGGGATTGGGCAGAGAATAGCTTCCAATGCCAAAATCGAGGCAGGTGCTGGTTTGATGTCAAATAGCAATTCTCTGTCACTTCAAATGGCGTTAATGCAACGCATGCCGCGCGTAGTTTAAACACCGTTTGCACGAGCTCCCGACGGCGCGGTCCATGTGTGCTTTGAAAAATCATGAACCTGGCGTGGTGGCTGCTGAGAGAGAGGAGGTAGGACACGGAGGGAGCGACTGCAGGCTGCAGGCCTGGACACTGACCATGTTAGCTCGGGTGAGGGAGGGCTTGCCAGGGCCGGGAAGGGGGTGATGGGGGGGGGGACATGCCAAGTGGTCGGGGTGACCCCCCCCGCAATGGGACTGGGGCGGTGTCCAGGCATGGACCGCCATTACGGTGGCCATCTTGCTGCGCACCCACGGACCACTCACCTTGGCCCTGCTTCTGCACAGTGACACCGGCTGTACGGTGCCGCCACTCTTCTCCACAATTCCCCACCCAACTGACCCTTCCACCGGTGGACTACCCAGGACAACACCCACGGCAGCCCCTAGAGAGGCTAGTGCCAATGGTACCCCTGGCATCAGGGATGGGCACCAGAGCCAGGGGCCCCCACAGTGCTGGACACCTGGGGCAGGGGTGAGGGGATTTGGGGGGGGGGAGTGCGGGGGCAGATCCCGCAGTGCCAACCAGGGCAACCATGTAGCCTGTTGGACCTGGTTGGGCACGGGGGTATGCACCACACTAACATGTCGGCTTTTCACTCCCCTGCAGACAATGAATTTTGGAGTTCAACCAGCAATGGTTGCCACAGCTCTGTGTGATGCCCTGCGGCTGCACGAGCGTACGCTGTCCAAAGAGGAGGTAGTAGCTGAAAGGGATACCACTCAATGAACATTCAGCTGATCTGTGACCACCAGCTGTGCATAATTCACCTCTGCGACAGAAACACGGGCAGTGTGCACAATGCCTTCATTCTGGCACATTCGGTGATCCCTGACATGTGGTCGCCATGCTTCCACACTGTCTTCCTGTTCACCTCTACCACATAGACACGGTCCCGGGCGGGGACACAATCCATCCTGGTAACCACAGTGGGCTTGAGGCGAAATTCCTGACTAGAACCCGTCCCCACTTCGAACAACGTGTCACCTTTTTATGAAACATGCTGATTTCTCCGAGGTGTGATGTGCCTCCACCCTCCCCGCCACATTTGGGGAAATTAAGCCCAGCCAAGTCCAGAGACGACAGCCCATAAACAATTCTGACGGTGTGACCCCAGTGGCAGCATGGGGGAATCATACTATAAAACAAGAAAATGTTGGCCAACCTATGGTGTCAAGGGCGGTCTGATTGCTACTTCATAGCATTCTTAAACATTTGCACAGCCCTTTCCACCATCTGTTGCGACTTCTCCATAGTGAAAAGTGTGCCGTTGTCGGAAACTTTGGCTTCGGGGAGCCGTGGGTAGTGAACACCCTGCGCAAGGTGTCTACTGTAGCCATTGAGGTGGTCACTGTCATCCCCTGATTGGACAACTGTTTCGAATGAGTATGTACCAAGATGGAACATTCTGCCCAAAAAAGCTCCTGCAATGTCCACATGCACTCTGGCCCATGGACAACTCGGTGATTCCCAAAGTAAAGGTTGGCTGCTGGTGGCAACAACTACTGTACCTGGCAGGGGTGCACTGACTCACCGGGCAAAATTCTCCGCCCCCCACGACGGGTGGGAGAATAGCGGGAGGGCCTTCCCGACATTTTTGCCGCCCTCCCGTTATTCTCCCACCCCCCCCGCCGAAGTCCCGACCCGAATCGCTGCCGCCGTTTTTTTAAGGCCGGCAGCGATTCTCAGCTGTTAGATGGGCCAATGTCCCAGCCCTTTCCGCCGTTTTTACGAACGGCAAACACACCTGGTCTTGCCGTTCGTAAACACGGCGTCACAAACTCGCTATTAATAACCATGGCACCGATTGGCACGGCCGTACCACGGCCGTGCCAAGGGTGCCATGGCCCGCGATCGGTGCCCACCGATCGCGGGCAGCGGGCCCGATGCCCACGCACTACTTGTCCTTCCGCCGCCCCGCAGTATCCATTCGCGGGGTGGCTGAGGGGCAACCCGGCCCGCGCATGCGCGGGTTTCGCGCAAAAACGCGATGCCGTCACCCGCGCATGCGCGGGTTGGAGTCTTCCAAACTGCGCATGCGCGGCTGACGTCATATGACGCGTCAGCCGGCGCTAACTCCGGCAAGCGGGCTTAACGATTTTCGTTAAGCCCGTCTTGCCGGAGCCTACGGCGTCGGGCTGCTAGCCCCAACCGGGGACCAGAATCGGTCCCCGGTCGGGAAGGGGCGCGCTGCCGTAAAACCCGCCCGGGTTTTACGGCAGCTTTACGATTTCTCCCGTTTTGGGAGAATCTCGCCCACCATGTTTTCAATGGACGTGATATAAGGCGCAATAAAGAGAGTCCTGTGTTTGGATGCATATAGCAGGGTATTTCTCCACGCTTGCAGCGCCAAGAGCGATCCTGATATCAAATGAACTGGTCTCGGTCAGGAACGCCTGATCGTGTTCACACTTACCTCATTTCCTGCAGTGGTGAGCACAGCTCGTCGGTGTAGGAATAGATCAGGAAGCATTTTTAAATGCTGATCTGATCACTTGAGCCCCCTTCGGATACCACATTATGGCCGCGGGACCCCACCGTGCCCCAACTTAGTAGAATCGGGTGTTCATTCCCCATTCTCAGGAGAATTGGGCTTTCATTCCCTGTGCCTCAGGAGAATCGGGCGTTCATTCCCCAGCCTCAGGAGAATCGGGGTTTCATTCCCTGTGCCTCAGGAGAATCGGGCGTTCATTCCCCAGCCTCAGGAGACTCGGGTGTTCATTCCCCAGCCTCAGGAGAATCAGGCGTTCATTCCCCAGCCTCAGGAGAATCGGGCTTTCATTCCCCAGCCTCAGGAGAATCAGGCGTTCATTCCCCAGCCTCAGGAGAATCGGGCTTTCATTCCCCAGCCTCAGGAGAATCGTGCTTTCATTCCCCAGCCTCAGGGAATCGGGCTTTCATTCCCCGGTCCTCAGGAGAATCGGGCTTTCATTCCCCAGCCTCAGGGAATCGGGCTTTCATTCCCCGGTCCTCAGGAGAATTGGGCTTTCATTCCCCGGTCCTCAGGGAATCGGGCTTTCATTCCCCAGCCTCAGGAGAATCGGATGTTCATTCCCCAGCCTCAGGAGAATCGGATGTTCATTCCCCAGCCCCAGGAGAATCGGATGTTCATTCCCAGGCCTCAGGAGAATCGGATGTTCATTCCCCAGCCTCAAGAGAATCAGGCGTTCATTCCCGGGCCTCAGGAACAGCCCCGTAACAGCCTCCCCGAACAGGCGCCGGAATGTGGCGACTAGGGGCTTTTCACAGTAACTTCATTTGAAGCCTACTCGTGACAATAAGTGATTTTCATTTCATTTCATTTCAGGAGAATCAGGCGTTCATTCCCCAGCCCCAGGAGAATCAGGCGTTCATTCCCCAGCCCCAGGAGAATCAGGCGTTCATTCCCCAGCCTCAGGAGAATCGGATGTTCATTCCCCAGCCTCAGGAGAATCGGATGTTCATTCCCCAGCCCCAGGAGAATCGGATGTTCATTCCCAGGCCTCAGGAGAATCGGATGTTCATTCCCCAGCCTCAAGAGAATCAGGCGTTCATTCCCGGGCCTCAGGAACAGCCCCGTAACAGCCTCCCCGAACAGGCGCCGGAATGTGGCGACTAGGGGCTTTTCACAGTAACTTCATTTGAAGCCTACTCGTGACAATAAGTGATTTTCATTTCATTTCATTTCAGGAGAATCAGGCGTTCATTCCCCAGCCCCAGGAGAATCAGGCGTTCATTCCCCAGCCCCAGGAGAATCAGGCGTTCATTCCCCAGCCTCAGGAGAATCGGGCGTTCATTCCTGGGCATCAGGAGAATCGGGCGTTCATTCCCGGGCCCCAGGAGAATCGGATGTTCATTCCCCAGCCTCCGGAGAATCGGATGTTCATTCCCGGGCCTCAGCAGAATCGGGCTTTCATTCCCTGGGCCTCAGGAGAATCGGATGTTCATTCCCTGTGCCTCAGGAGAATCGGGCGTTCATTCCCTGTGCCTCAGGAGAATCGGGCGTTCATTCCCTGGGCATCAGGAGAATCGGGTGTTCATTCCCCAGCCTCAGGAGAATCGGGTGTTCATTCCCCAGCCTCAGGAGAATCGGGCGTTCATTCCCCAGCCTCAGGAGAATCGGGCGTTCATTCCCTGGGCATCAGGAGAATCGGGCGTTCATTCCCTGGGCATCAGGAGAATCGGGCGTTCATTCCCTGGGCATCAGGAGAATCGGACGTTCATTCCCAGGGCATCAGGAGAATCGGACGTTCATTCCCTGGGCCTCAGGAGAATCGGGCGTTCATTCCCCAGCCTCAGGAGAATCAGGCGTTCATTCCCTGGGCCTCAGGAGACTCGGGCATTCATTCCCCAGCCTCAGGAGAATCGGGCGTTCATTCCCTGGGCCTCAGGAGACTCGGGCGTTCATTCCCTGGGCCTCAGGAGACTCGGGCGTTCATTCCCTGGGCCTCAGGAGACTCGGGTGTTCATTCCCCAGCCTCAGGAGAATTGGGTGTTCATTCCCCAGCCTCAGGAGAATCAGGCGTTCATTCCCGAGCCCCAGGAGAATTGGGTGTTCATTCCCCAGCCTCAGGAGAATTGGGTGTTCATTCCCCGGGCCTCGGATGAGCCAGCATCTTCATTTTCATCTGGCCCGGATGCACACGGTGCAATGTTTGCTGCAGGGATTCCCTTCTAGGCGTGGTCCTAGTACCCAGAACCCCCAGAGTATTACTGCATCCACGCAGGTGAGCTCATCCCTGCGAGTGAGGAAAGGCCTCAATTGGTCAAGTTTCTCATGGTGCCAACCTGTCCATTTTTTAAAAAATTTACAGTACCCAATTCATTTTTTTCCAATTAAGGGGGAATTTAGTGTGGCCAATCCACCTACCCTGCACATCTTTGGGTTGTGGGGGTGAGACCCACGCAAACACTGGGAGAACGTGCAAACACATGGATAGTGACCCGGGGTTGTGGTGATATGCATCACTGTCGATACACAAGGGGTTAATGTAAATACAGGTAGACTAGCTAGACACTAGAGGGAGCACCAGAGACATGACCCACAGACACTCAACCAATAGATCAGTTAGATAGGACACAACCAATGGGCATTCACGATACAGACAGAGGTGACACTACCACAGGAGGGCTTTACACCAACCCATATATAAAGGACACAGCACACATGATCTTCCTCTTTCCAGTGGAGACACTCAGTGAGTACAGACACAGGGTTGATTCAACGTCACACCCACCACGTGGATTGTAGCAGACTGGTTCGTCAGTCTGAGTAGCTATAACAGGATTAACAGAAGAGGCATATCCAAGTAGGAGAATTGTAAGTAGTTTAATAAACGTGTTGAAGTTATCTCCATGTCTGAACCTTCCTTTGTCAGAGTGAACATCAAGGAAGCAGCTTATGCTACGCCAAGAGCATAACAAGACAGGGGCTGTGATCAAATCCGGGTCCTCGGCCCCATGAGGCAGCAGTGCTGAGCACTGCGCCACCGTACTGCCCAATGCCAACCTGTTAATATCATACATCTCACCTTGTATAAGACAGGGTCCCTTGGGTCCAATTTTGTACGTGTCCTGATGACACCAGCAAGGTGTCAAGGAATTCCAGTGGCAAGATGATTTCTTGTGGCACTGATGGTGGCGCTGGGGTTTTTGGCAAAGAAAGTGAACTCAATGTGAGAATGTGAAGCAAGGGTTAAGAGCCAGAATGAATGGGATATGTTAGTGGAAAATTACAAGTGTTATTGCAAGAAGCTTGTTATTGAAGGAGAACGAACTTGCTGAAGTAAGGGAGTTGAATAGCCTTGAGAAACAAGGAAGATGGCCAGGTGACAGGGTATGAAATGTGGGAGCCACTTGCAACTATAGCAGCTGCTTATTAAGCTAAGACTGCTACATACTCATATGCCAATAGATAACTTTAAAGTCTGTGTAATTATGTACTGGAACTATTGCAATAACAAATTAATAACAAATGTATGCTTTGTAATGGGGGCAAGCTCAAGTGAATGTAAGGGACAGCCCCCTAATAATACATATAAAAAAGGGATGTTTTGAGCAATACTTTGGCACTCTCCGAGGTGGTTCTCCGGAATACCTAGAGAGCGGCCCCGATTGCAAAAAAGAATATTCTGAAGTACGGACGTGTTCAAGAGTACTTTCTTCAGGACTGAGAGACAAGTGAATTAGAGACGCATTCACATTTTGGTGGCAGCGGTGGGATTTCAAATAGTCTCCGCTGAGACTGGCGGCATAAGCGACTGATCGAGTTCGGGAGCAAGGGAGGAATTGGGCCACCACTGTGAGTAAAGTTTTTGCCACTTTGGTATTCCCCTCCGCTGTACCGTCCGCGATTCGGCCCCGCTGTCAGTGCTCAGGGACACTCCTACGAAATCCAGGTCAGTCCGGCGAACCCGTTTAAGGGAGGGAGTGTGACCCCTACAGTTATAGTTACAGGCACAGTCAGGGACTAGTGTCTTAAGGGAGGGAGTGTGACCCCTACAGTATTAGTCACAGGCACAGTCAGGGACTAGTGCTTTAAGGGAGGGAGTGTGACCCCTGCAGTTATAGTCACAGGCACAGTCAGGGACTAGTGTCTTAAGGGAGGGAGTGTGACCCCTACAGTATTAGTCACAGGCACAGTCAGGGACTAGTGCTTTAAGGGAGGGAGTGTGACCCCTGCAGTTATAGTCACAGGCACAGTCAGGGACTAGTGTCTTAAGGGAGGGAGTGTGACCCCTACAGTATTAGTCACAGGCACAGTCAGGGACTAGTGCTTTAAGGGAGGGAGTGTGACCCCTGCAGTTATAGTCACAGGCACAGTCAGGGACTAGTGTCTTAAGGGAGGGAGTGTGACCCCTACAGTATTAGTCACAGGCACAGTCAGGGACTAGTGCTTTAAGGGAGGGTGTGTAGCCCCTACAGTTATAGCTACAGAAGAGGTTTCGGCATCATCATGATCCTTGCCTTTGTCTAAAAGTGCCCCCGCGATAAGAGGCTTTAGAAGGGTGCGCGATCAACCCTAATGTAACAACATAACAAGGAAGTTATAACCTTGTAGTTAGATAGGCTTGCAGGTACGGATGAGCCTGCCTGAATTGGCCAACGGAGCAGGATAACTCCGTTTAAATTCATGATTGAATAAAGTGGTCCAGGACCATTTCGCCAAATGAACGATAATCGCAAGGATCATTAACTGCCAATAGTGTTAGAAATGGGTAATACGTTAGATACAACCTCTGATAGTGGAAGGGCGCTTCAAACCTTGTGTGAACAATATCGGGAATATTCCAAGCAACTGAGACAATTGTCAGGAGAATTGCATAAAAATTTAGGAGAAGAAAAATGGCCACTGGGGGGGAAAACTAATGCATTAAAATTAGGCATAAAATTGACAGAGAAAGGAATAGTTAAAACAGCCAAGGTCTTAAAAAAAAGGAATGCGCATATGGGAAAAGAACCAAGTCATTAGGCTATCCGCCTTGAATCTGTATATTAATCCATGTGAGTTTAAGCTTAATTGGATTAAGGCGCTGTCAGGGACTGCGGAGTTCCCAAATCTTATCTCCCAGAATTCTGACATAATAAACTGCTTTGTTACTGATACTCAGGCCTTCGTGTGAACATTTTCACCCCTAACATTGGAAGGCTTGGGCCTCTTTTTCAACGGAGGAGTGCAGAACTTCGGAGGCATGGAGGGTGTGGGCAAAGAATGCCACGGGCCTGCCTGCCTGGTTGAGGGTGGCATCCAGAGCTATGTCTGATGCATCGCTCTCCACTTGGAATGGTAACGTCTCGTCGACCGCGTGCATCGCGGCCTTGGCAATGTCAGCCTTAATACCGTTGAAGGCCTGGTGAGCCTCAGCCATCAGTAGGAAAACGGAGGATTGAATGAGTGGGTGGGCTTGTTCGCATAGTTTGGGACCAACTGGGCGTAATACGAAAAGAACCTCAGGCAGCGTTTGTGGGCTTTGGGACAGTGGGGGAGGGGGAGTTCCATGAGGGGGCGCATGCGATCAGGGTCGGGCCCAAGAACTCCGTTCTGGACCACATAGCCGAGGATGGCTAAGCAGTCCGTGCTGAACACGCACTTCTCCTACGTGAGGTTGAGGAGAGTGGCCGTGTGGAGCAATTTGGCAAGGTTGGTGTCATGGTCCTGCTGATCGTGGCCGCAGGTGGTGACATTGTCCAGGTACAGGAAGGTGGCCCGCAGTCCATACCGGTCAACCATTCAGTCCATCTCCCGTTGGAAGACCGAGACCCCGTTGGTGATGCCGAAGGGAACCCTGTGGAAGTGGTAGAGGCAGCCGTCTGCTTCGAATGCAGTGTATGGGCGGTCTCCTTGCAGATGGGGAGCTGGTGGTAGGTCAATTTCAGGTCCACTGTCGAGAAAACCTGGTACTGTGCAATCTGATTGACCATATCAGATATGCATGGGAGGGGGTACGTATCGAGCTGCGTGTTCTGGTTGATGGTCTGACTGTAGTCAACAACCATCCTGTTTTTCTTCCCAGTTTTGCCACTACCAATTGGGCTCTCCAGAGGCTGATGCTGGCCTCGATGATGCCTTCCTGAAGCAGCCGCTGAACTTCAGACCTGATGAAGGTCCTATCCTGGGCGCTGTACCGTCTGCTCCTGGTGGCGATGGGTTTGCAATCCGGGTTAGGTTTGCAAAAAGGGAAGGTGTCGACCATAAGGGTCGCGAGGCCGCACACAATAACGGGTGATAGGGGCCCGCCGAATTTCAGGGTTGGGCTCTGGAGGTTGCACTGAAAGTCCAGGCCAAGTAGCAAGGCAGCGTAGAGGTTGGGGAGCACGTAGAGGCGGAAGCCGCTGAACTGCACACCCTGGACAGTGAGAGTGGCGATGCAGTACCCCCGGATCGCCACGGAGTGGGATCCGGAGGCCAGGGAGATTCTCTGAATGGCGGGGTGTACTGCGAGGGAGCAGCGCCTTACCATATCAGGGTGAATGAAGCTTTCAGTGCTCCCGGAGTTCAGCAGGCAAGAGATCTCATGTCCGTTGACCATCACTTTAGGAGTTCTAGTCACCTCATTTTAGGAAGGATGTGGAAGCTTTGGAAAAAGTGCAAAGGAGATTTACCAGGATGTTGTCTGGAATGGAGAGTAGGTCACACGTGGAAAAGTTGAGGGTGCTAGGCCTTTTCTCATTAGAACGGAGAAGGATGAGGGGCGACTTGATAGAGGTTTATAAGATGATCAGGGGAATAGGTAGAGTAGACAGTCAGAGACTTTTTCCCTGGGTGGAACAAACCATTACAAGGGGACATAAATTTAAGGTGAATGATGGAAGATATAGGGGGGATGTCAGAGGTAGGTTCTTTACCCAGAGAGTAATGGGGGCATGGAATACACTGCCTGTGGAACTAGTTCAGTCGGAAACATTAGGGACCTTTAAGCGGCTATTGGATAGGTACATGGATTACGGTAGAATGATGGGGTGTAGGTTAATTTGTTCTTAATCTCGGACAAAAGTTCGGCACAACATCGTGGGCCAAAGAGCCTGTTCTGTGCTGTATTTTTCTATGTTCTATGTGTGACAATGTTTAATTGGTACCTGTCGTGTTCCTCATTAGAATTCCTCTCAAATTGGTTCACTGGCAACATGACTTGCCGCTGCTGTGTTTGTTTTGTTTTTTTTAAAATAATTTTTATTGAAATTTTTTGAAAAATATATATCAACAAAACAATATAATAATAACAATAATAATAATAAACACCCCCCGGCACCCGTAACAACGCATATAACAAACCCCCCCAATAAACAACAGAATAAATTAACAATAAGCAAATTAACTAAAACACTATCCCCCTGAACCCCCCCCCCCCCCACCTTTCCCCCCCACCCCCCCCCCGCTGACCTTATCGTTGAGCCAGAAAGTTGAGGAAAGGCTGCCACCTCCTAAAGAACCCTTGTACCGACCCCCTCAGGGCAAACTTGACCTTTTCCAACTTAATGAATCCCGCCATGTCATTGATCCAGGTCTCCACACTCGGAGGTCTCGCATCTTTCCACTGCAGCAAGATCCTCCGCCGGGCTACTAGGGACGCAAAGGCCAAGACATCGGCCTCTTTCGCCTCCTGCACTCCCGGCTCCACCCAACCCCAAATATCGCAAGTCCCCAACCTGGCTTGACCCTGGATCCCACCACCCTCGACCGTCCTCGCCACCCCCTTCCAGAACTCCTCCAGTGCCGGGCATGCCCAGAACATATGGGCATGGTTCGCTGGACTCCCCGAACACCTGACGCACTTGTCTTCGCCCCCAAAGAACCTACTCATCCTAGAGCCACTGCTTGCATATGACGCAAGGCCCTGAATACACCGCTGGATATTTGTCAGAGATCTTATGAAATTTCTGACCTTGTATTAAAGCCAGAAACAGGCTTAAGTTTCTCAGCCATGTTCCACTAAAGTTTGTTTACCTGTTTCAAGCTGTCATGAACAAAGGTTTGTGACATCAGAAGACTGATTGTGACACTGTTAAGAAGTTAAGGTCCCTCTTCATCTTTCCATTTTCAATACAAAGTCTGTTGAGGAAAAACTCTTCAGAGTTTATATGTTCAAGCAGAGAAGGAGAGTCTAGTGGTTACTGATCGGTAAGAACAGCTTGCAAATAGGCCGGCTGATCACAAGGGCCCTCGTTACGAAATTTTGCTATCTTTTCTTTTTCAGTTTAGGAAACCCGATTGACTCAGGTGGGAACAATACAAACACATTTCAACATTGTCAAGTGTAAAATCCAAGGGTTTAATTTCTGTTTGATCCAATCATGCATAATTATGAGATATGGCCTAGAAAGTCCCATCTTCTCGTACCAATGGAGTGAACTGATCTCAGCTAGAATGGCCCTCCGGAATGAACGATCCACTGTACCTAGGGAACGGGTAACAAATGTTAGCTGACCAAGATTGACCACTGTTGGAAAATGAATGTATAGAGAGGTTCATGAAATTATAGTCTCCATGTTTGACCTGGCCTGATTCAGTCTCAGCAGACTCAGTAAATACTCTGTGGGCAAAGGGCAATTAAATAGTGCGCTGTTTGAACTGTTGAAATATATAATAATTTGACTGGACAGACTGGACGCGTGGATGTTGCTTCAACTTGGCTGGGGGGTCCAGAACAGTCTCAGGATACAGTGTAGGCCAGTTAGGATTGAGATGAGAAATTCCTTCGCTCATAGTGTGGTAAACCTGTGGAATTGTCTTCCACAGAAAGCTGTGGAAGCCAAATTACTGAGTGTTTTTAAGACAAAGATAGATAGGTTCTTGATGAATAACGGGATCAGGGTTATGGGGATAAGGCAGGAGAATGGGGATGAGAAAAATATTAGCCATGATTGAATGGCGGAACAGACTCGATGGGCCGAGTGGCCTAATTCTGCTCCTCCGTCTTATGGACTTATATGTTTAAGAAGGAAATAGACTTCTAGACTCTGGAGGGGTCAAGTGGTATGGGGAGAGTATGGGAGTATGGCGTTGAGATAGAGGAGCTATCATATTGATCTAAGCTTCTATGTATCAGAAAAAGTGTCCATGTCCAAGCATGGGATTTATCCCAAATAAAACAACCAGGGCAGGATTCTCTGATCCTGAGGCTAAGTGTTGACGCCGTCGGAAACGCAATTGCGTTTCTCAATGGCCACAACACAGCCTCAGGATCAGGAATTCTGACCCCTACTGGGGGCCAGTACGGCACTGGAGCAGTTCACGCCAACTCCAGCTGCTGATCCCAGCGCCAACGCGTGCATGCGCAGTGGCTCCCTTCTCCGCGCCGGCCGCGACGCAACATGGCATAGGGCTAAAGGGGCTGGCACGGACGAAAGGCGGCCCCCGGCCCGAGAGGCCGGCCCGCCGATCGGCGGGCCCCGATCGCAGGCCAGGCCACAGCGGAGTGCCCCCAACTCCCTGGGGTCGATCCCCTCACAGGCCGCCCCCGGACCCTTCCACACCGAGTTCCCGCTGGCAAAAAGCAGATTAGAATGGCACCGGCGGGACTCCGATTTTTTGCTACGGCCGCTCGGCCCATCCTGGGCCGAGATTTGGCGGGGCGCTGCACCGACCACGCTGGCGCCAATGGTCCCGATTCTCCGCTCTGCAGAAAATCAGGTCCTGGCATTGGGGCGGCATGGTGCGATTCGCTCCAGTTGTGGGGATTCTCCAGCCCGGCACCGGGCTGAGAGAATCCCGCCCCCAGTTTTTGGATCAAAGACATGTTTGTTGAATAATTTTAATGAAAATAATGCTAAACTGTAACACATGCAAAGGGAACTCATAAACATTTGTTTGCGCGATTATCAAAAATAATTTGAATCTTAAATGTGGCGTACAATGGTTGAGGAGTACTCAGCAGTAATACTCAGAGTAATCAGCAGTAACCAGCAGAGGGCTGGTTTAGCACACTGGGCTAAATCGTTGGCTTTGAAAGCAGACCAAGGCAGGCCAGCAGCACGGTTCAATTCCCGTACCAGCCTCCCCGAGCAGGCGCCGGAATGTGGCGACTAGAGGCTTTTCACAGTAACTTCATTGAAGCCTACTCGTGACAATAAGCGATTTTCACTTCATTTCATTTCATTTCAACCAAGGACCAGAAGAGTCCTACCCATAAAAATGAAGCTGTAATTTCAAAACATCATGAAGTGGAATGGGATGCAATGCAAGAGATCCATCAGTGGCAGCTTGCTCATCGGAAGATGAGGATGAGCTGGCTCTATCTGGGATCTGTGTTTCACAGCTGCAAAGTAATGTTCACTGGGAGTTGGATTTGGTACAGATAATTAAATAACAAATGTTTAAAAATTTTTAAATAAATATATACCATTGTCATTTGTACATTATTGGCACAGTCCAAATGATTTTATGATGTAATGATGCAACAGTATAGTCGTCCATTGGATGCAAGAATGTTTTAACTCACCAACACCTGCACGTTCCCCCACTCCCGGCCCAACAGCACTGTGAGTCTACCTACACCACATGGACTGTAGGGTTCAAGAAGACAGCTCACCACCACTTTTTCAAGGGCAATTAGGGATAGGTGGCAATTGCTGACTGAGCTAGTGATGTTCACCTCCCAAGAAAACATTTTTAAAAAATGGACTGAAGTTTGTCACAAAGCCGTATCACAAAACAGGTGAGGGCAAAAAATATTGGAACAGACCTTAAACAGTGTAATGATCTAAATCTTGAGTTGTCCGTCTATCAGGCTAAGTGGCATTATATGCATCATCCTTGTGAGTACAATTGATTATGTAATTGTACTGTGTGGGGTGCCTGTGAGAGTTCATTATGGATGGAGACCTTCCAAAACTAGTAATCACCATGTACCAGGATAAAGCTAACAGCATAAAGAGCAATTTAAAAGATCCACATAACAAGGTGTCTGAAATTTATAACAGTCATATTGAAGTTTGCTTGACTACTTAAGTGTATGAGCACAAATGTGAGAGAAACCAATGTGAACGGATTAATTTCACCATACTTCAAGGGGTTTTACTTATTCTTTTCTCCCATAGAAGAAGTTGACTGCAGTCCTTCCAAGCTATGTCAATGATAGCTGAATGATGGGTCTGGAACCATAGACTAGTTACTGGAGGTTGTGATCATTTGCACTTAATTCTGGTTAAACTTGCAAACTGCCTGCAAAGGCGGTGCAGTGAACAGTGGTTAGCATTGCTGCCACACAGTGCCAGGGACCTGGGTTCAATTCCGGCCTTGGCTATCTGTGGAGTTTGCAATTCGTCCCTGTGGGGATTTCCTCCAGGTGCTCTGTTTTCCTCCCACAGTCTAAGGTTTAGTGCAGACTCGATTAGCTGAATGGCCTCCTTCTGCACTGTAGCGATTATATTATTCTAGGGTATAGTGATCATAATCTCTATGAGGAAGGTAGGAGGGAGCCAATCTCATGCTCTATGATGGTCGGATGCATGAATTTTAGGTTATTAAACCTGCACAGAATTGGCCATCTTGTCAACCTGTACCAAAATTCCCAGGGTTTAAATAAGCCAGTTGTTTATCTCTAGGTAGAGAAGAATACACTCCCAATAGTCAGGCATAGAGCAACTGCAAATGCTTATTTCTTAGTTGTTTGCAAACTTATGTATCACAATGGATTCATTGCATGCTGTCAAACACAAAACTGATAAAAGAAAAAGTGAGTTTTAAATGGTACTTTGTGTTATTTATTTTACTCCTCCATAGAAATATCTCCCCCATTATTATTTCCCCACCGGTCCTGACATCCGGCGAGGTGGGGGGGGGGGGGGGGGTTGTTATTCTGGACAATTGTCCTCTGGTACTTTGCCCAAGTGGCAATTCTTCCTGTAGGAGCCTTTGTTGTGACTAGCAGCACCTTTCCTGATGTGTGTTGATCGCATCTACTCCCCGTGTCCATACTTGCTTTGCCCGTTTGATAATCAGAAGTTATCATCCTCTCCAATGCCAAGTCCAAACATAGAATCATGCAGCCGAGACGGAGGTTGTTTGGCCCATCATGACTGTTCTGTGGCAGACGTCCCCTGTGCCCAGATGAGAAAAACTCAGTCATCAGCAAAGGGGACTTGAGCCAGGGACTTTTCTGTGTATTCACCTCCTGTTGACACGTAACATGACACATTTAATAATGAACTGAGCTGCAATATTCCAGGCTCTGAAAAATTTCAAGTGTGTTTTTAGTCTCCCCTCTTCTGTTAAAGGAGTTCAAAACATCAAGAGTTGGGATGGAGATGATTCCAGAAGACTTTCACCTGTGGGTGACCAGTAAACCTGCACAAACACAATCCACAGTATTTGGTCAGATTGTGCTCGATGTAATTCTATTCCTCTGCCTTGCTGTATTCAGTGTCCATGTGATCAGTTTTGTAATTAAACGTTTGTTCCGTCACCCCTCAAAGGTAAGTGTTTACAGTTCTCCTGGACCTATAACCATGCTTGAAATATATATTTTTTTTAAACGCATTTTATTCTAACTTGTATCAAAGTAGGTTACAGCAAATAAACACCCTGGGAAACATTCTTCCCAACATTCAACTATACAGTTTGTACAGACTTTCCTCCTTCTTCACCACCACCACCACCACCACCCCTACCCCCCCCCCCCCCCCCCCCACCCCGACAACAGCTCCTCAAACACGGTCAGAAACATACCCCACCTTTTCGCAAACTCCCCTGCTGAGCCCCTTAACTCATACTTTATCTTCTCTAACCGCAGGAAGTCATACAGGTCACCCAACCATGCTGCTACCCCCGGTGGCGATGCTGACCGCCACTCCAGAAAAATTCGTCGCCATGCAATCAGAAAGGCAAAGGCCAAGACATCGGCCTTCCTCCTCTCTATGAGCTCCGGCTTCTCTGAAACCCCAAATATCGCCACCAAAGGGTCCAGGCCCACCTCCTCCTTCACTATCCTGGCTAAGACTGCGAACACTCACGGCCAGAATCTTCCCAATTTTTCACAACCCCAAAACATGTGCGCATGATTCGCTGGCCCCCACCCACACCTCTCACACTCATCCTGAGATGCTACCCCCTGAAAGAACCCACTCATTCTCGCCCGAGCCATATGCACCCTGTGCACCACCTTAAACTGTATCAGGCTCATCCTTGCACAAGAGGAGGTCCCGTTTACCCTTCGCAGTGCCTCACTCCATACTCCCCAATTGATCTCCATTCCCAACTCCACTTCCCATTTCTCCTTGATCTTCACCACCCGCTCGCCTCCCTGCTCCCCCAGCCACTTACATATATCCCCAATTCTTCCATTCCACATCCGGGAGCAGCAGTCGCTCCAGCAGGGTGTATCCCGGCAATCTAGGAAACCCCTTCCAGACCTTTCGTGCAAAGTCCCTAACCCGCGGGCACCCCTCACTACCCCTCGGCAGCTCTACCCTCTCCCTTAGATCCTCCAGACTGGCGAACCCTTTCTCCAAGTACAAATCCCTCACCTTGACCAGCCCCACTTCCCTCCACCTCCTGTCTACACTATCCATCCCCCCCGGCTCAAACACATGATTCTCGCACAGCGACATTAGCACCGACATCCCTTCCACCCTAAAATGCCTCCTCAGCTGATTCCATATCTTCACCGTGGACTGCACCACTGGGCTCCCTGAATACCT
Organism: Scyliorhinus canicula; assembly: GCF_902713615.1. NCBI lineage: Eukaryota > Metazoa > Chordata > Chondrichthyes > Carcharhiniformes > Scyliorhinidae > Scyliorhinus > Scyliorhinus canicula. Next base: position 103,894,980 of record NC_052146.1, on the reverse strand, counting down.
ACTCGGAGCCATTGGCAATGCTGCCGTCACCATAGCCCTCAAACTAGACTCCTCACAAGATTCCTCCTCCATCCTAACCCACGCTACTCCTTCTACTTCCCACCATCACCGCACCTTGTCCACATTCGCCACCCAATAATAATGAAGCAGGAACCCCCCCCCCCCCCCCCCCCCCCTGCTGCCTCTGCCTCTGTAGCAGGGCCCTCCCCACCCTCAGCACCTTCCCCGCCCATACAAAGTCAGAGATGATTGTGTCCACTTTCCGAAAAAAGGCCTTTGGTATAAAGATCGGGAGAGCCTGAAAGATAAACAAGAACCTCGGCAGAATATTCATTTTCACCACTTGGATCCTCCCCGCCAACGTTAAGTGCAGTGTATCCCACCTCTTAAGATCCTCCCTGGCCTCCTCCACCAGCTTTGTTAAGTTCCACTTATGGAGCCCTGTCCATTCCCTCGCTACCTGAATCCCCAAGTACCTAAACCTATCCCTCGCTACCGTAAATGGCATCTCCCCTAAATTAGCTTGCTGTGCCAGCTCATTCACCGGGAATACCTCGCTTTTCCCTACTTTTAGCTTGTATCCAGAGAACCCTCCAAACCTCCCCAGCAGGCCCATAATCCTTCCCATACTCTCCAACGGATCCAAAATATACAGCAAGAGGTCATCGGCATAGAGCGACACCCGATGCTCCCTCTGACCCCTCATAATGCCCTGCCACTCTGCTGATCCCCTGATGGCCAGCGCAAACAGCTGGGCAACAGCGGGCACCCCTGCTTCGTACCCCTGTGTAAGGCAAAGCTTCATGAGCTCATATCATTCGTCCTCACCCTCGCTCTTGGCGCTGCATACAGCAACCGCACCCATGCCACAAATCTCGGCAGAAACCCAAACCTTCCCAAAACTTCGAATAAGTACCGCCACTCCACCTGGTCAAATGCTTTCTCCGCGTCCATGGATACCACCACCTCCGGTACCAGAGCTCTCGGCGGATTCATCACCACGTTCAACAGCCGCCTTATATTACTCACGAGCTGCACCCCCGCTTTCAAGCTCCTGAGGTGCGAACACCCGCAACATTTTAACTGGCCCATTCAGTCCCCGGACATTCCCCGTTACCACCCTTACCGTCGGCTTGCGCTTCCAATCCCCTCTACCGTCCACCATCTTCCCCACTTAACTTTTGCCCCTTTAATTACACTCTGTACCTCACGCATCCCAGATGGCCCCTTTCTTCGCCCTTGACCATGCCATCTCTCACCTCCTGCCGCATCGCAGAAACCCCCCCCCCCCCACTTTTCCCCTTCTCCCCCCCCCATAAGAACAGAAAATGCCAGAACTGCTTACAAGATCTGCAAGTATCAATAGAGAGAGAAACAGAGCTAATATTTAAGGTTTTTTTTAAAATTTAGAAGTAATGGTGATGCTAATATAGCCAAAGAATAGGGCAGCACTGTGGCACAGTGGTAGCACTGCAGTCTCACGGCGTCAAGGTCCCAGGTTCGATCCCGGCTCTGGGTCACCGTCCGTGTGGAGTTTGCACATTTTCCCTGTGTTTGCGTGGGTTTTGCCCCCACAACCCAAAGATGTGCAAGGTAGGTGGATTGAACATGCTAAATTGCCCCTTAATTGGAAAAATTTAATTGGATATTCTAAATTTATTTTGGAAAAACGTAGTTGTGTTTACTGGTCCCAGTTTTAAATTAACCTACTGAAAACAGACAAGTGTAAATGAGGGTGAAGATCTGGTGGTGCTATCATCCCTCCCCCCAACCATCACCACCCCTCGCCCAAATACCCTTCACACCCAACAACCACCAACAGTCCTCCAACCATCCCCCCCTAACCACCATCACCCTCCCCCACAACAAATTGGTTGAATTGAAGCCCACCTGTGACGTTGGTCTCTTTTCATAAACCAGTAAGCTGTTGGTCCAGAATGTGATGATATACATGAGTTATGTATATGGTGATATACAAGACCTCCAACCAGTAGGTGGCAGTAGAGAACAGCCACATGATACTTACCTCAGGGAGTTGGTAAGAGGGTCTTCGTAGTGGATAGTCACAATTTGTAGTAGCGCATAGTTAATTTATTATAGTTAGTAGTTTTAGATAATATTCTTATGGTTATCTTACTCACACACAATTAAACTATAACTAGTCTAGAACTAGATGTTCTTTAGTGCAGTTATTCCAACCGGCCAAGCACCAGAATGTAACACTGAAGGTACTGTACCTCAGCAGGAGTTTGTGCCTTTAGGAGTGAAGTGGAGAGCAAATTATAAAATGATGAAAGATCTTTCTCAAAAAATGTGTTTTTAAATAAATTTAGAGTACCCAATTATTTTATTTTCCAATTAAGGAGCAATTTAGCGTGGCCAAACTGCCACGCTGTGGGGGTGAGATGCACACAGACATGGGAAGAATGTGCAAACTCCACACAGACAGTGACCCGGGGCCGGGAGCGAACCCGGGCCCTCAGCGCAGTAGGCAGCAGTGCTAACCACTGAGTCACCGAGCCGCCTATTCTCAAAAACATTTTCTCAAAAAATGTTACAGCAACCTTAAGTATCAAATGTCAAGAAAAGTAGCAACATATTTATAAAGCACTTAAAACAATCCAAGATGCGTCACGGAAACATTATACTATATGACACCAAGCCACATAAAGAGACATTAGGTCAGGTGACTAAAATCCCTGTTTGAGAGGTAGATTTTGAGGAATGTCGGAAAGTAGGAAAGTAAAGTAGACAGAGGCAGTGGGGTTCAGGGAGTGAATTCCATAGCTTACGGCCCAGGCACAGCCACCAACGATGGAGGGAATAAAACTAACGATGCTCAAGATGCCAGAATTAGAGAAGCAAAGAAATAGCACAGAATAAGTAAAAACAAGTTTGAATATACCTTGTTTCTGAAAACATCGATACAATATCAAGTACAAGAGACAGGATTTATATATTTTTATTTTAAAAGAGTTTTCCCTTTGGTATGTTGGTTTGCACTGACTGTTCTACTTCCTCCAACTCAGGAAAAACATTACAAGCTCAATCCTCTAACACCTGACGAAACAAGAAGATTGCACTATGGAATCACCATCCAGAAGGTTATACTGAAAAAGATGCAGCTGGTTGAATTAAAGATAGGCTTATTAAAAGCCATTCTCAGCTCCCTGAAGAAAAAAAGAAAAGTGAAGCATATTCACAACAGAAACACCTGTTCATGTTCCGTTTGCAACAATGCCAGTACCGGTACAGCTGGCACAGACGCCAGTCTGACTGCATCAGACAGATGAAACACTGAAAAGAAATGTACAACTAAATATTACAAAAAGTTGAAAATATCTAATAATGATTAAAATAATCTACTCTAATTGCAATACATCTGAATTGTGTTTGTTGACATAAGTATTTAAGTCAAAGAGGGTCCGAGTTCTTAGAAGAGGAACTCAATGTTTTTGAAATTTTTGTTCTCATAATATATGAGGAAAAATTTGTTTAAATAGTGCCTTTTGAGATTACAGGACATTGCAAAGTGCATTGCAGCCATTATGTGTTGCTATTGTTGTAATGTAGGAAACTTATCACCACTTTGCACACCAATACAGTGAGATAATCTCTTTTTGTATGATGCCGAGAGGTAAATATTGGCCAGGACACAGAATAATAATAATTCCCCTGCTCTTCTTCAAAGTTGTGCTGTGGAATATTTTTCAGCCACCTGAGAGAGTAAACATGGCCTTGGGGTGATGTGTCATTTGAAGACGACACCTCCAACAACGCAGCGCTCCCTCCGTATTGTACTGTGGTGTCAGCCTAGATATTTGTGCTTCGGTTTCCAGCGGAACTTGAACCTACAATCTTCTGCCTCAGACTACTGTGCTACCATCTTGGCTCCATAATTCTTAATCCAGCAAAAATATATCAATCTCAATTTTGAAATTTTCAATTGACTCCCAGCCTCAATGGTAGTAAGTTCCAGACTTCTGCTACGCTTTGCAAGTGTTTAGACTGACAAAGGTGGGGTGTTGTACCTTTGTTTGTATTAGTTATTGTATAAGTGGAATTAAGTGTAAGCCTTGCAATGTGAGAAGGGAGTATAAGGCAGGCCATGCAACTGTTCAAGGTGCACCCACAAATTACTAGCCTTATTGAATTCAATGTCACAATGGGATTTGAACTTATTGCTTCCTCAAGTATCGCAACCATTACACCACCGTATCACTATTGGTGTCCAACTATCCAAAAACATAATACTGTTCTGGATTTTCTAACAATGTTTACAATACTACAGTCAAACCCAGGTACAGTCATCTTTCCCAGTTACGAGAAAGTTAAACATGACTTTTAAAAATGAAGTTTGATTTGTCTTGTTTTAGCTAGTGAAAATTTAAGCAAGTTTCCTTTCCTTGGGCAACGGAGACAGGGGTCCATCCATACGGATTCTCTGCTTGCAATTCGATCACAAACTCACTATCATAACCATTTAGTCTTGAATATTCTCAAATTAACACATTTTCAAAATTCTTTTTCTGCCTCATTCACTTCTTTAACCATGTTGCCCCTGTTCCCCCTCGCCAGCTTTATTTTCTATCTTGTTCACTGCCCTATGACCTTTCCAATGAATCAACAAAGTGTTCCACCCTCTTACTCACAGCCCACTTTAAAAGTTGTCAGAATGACCATTTGCTTTTCCTTTAACCTATTTTTGATGTTAACTTGTGCACTCATTACCCCTTTTTCTTTGCCATCTCTTAACTGAGTGAGAATAATATTACATAAATCTGTCAATTTGCAGGTACACTACCAATGAGACAGCTTAGCGGAGAGTTGAACATATCCCTCCCTGCCCAAACTGTTGTCTTCACTTACCTTGTGTTAAACCTCATCTGTCCTGTCATTTTCCACTTTTTGCAGCACTGTCACCTGCCAGTATCTCCTTGCTGACAGATTATTCCATAAATACTCCTCAATAGCTTACACTATACATCCTTTTCTCAGTTCAACTAGTATTGGAAGATTATTTAACACAATTGAGCATAATCATAAGAACATTAAAAGAAACAAGAGTAGGCCATACAATGCTTGAAGGCTACTCTGCCATTCAGAATTGTCTTCTTCTATTCCACATTCCTGCCAATTCACTTCCTTTGAATTTATCGAAATTTGAATTTGATAAAAACAATTTCAACAAAAGATATGGAATTAAAAGTCTAATGATGGCCATGAAACCAGTAATTATCATAAAATTCTATCTGATTCATTAATGTCCTTTAAGGATATCTACGTGACTCCAGACCAAAGGAAATGTGGTTGATTCTTAAATGATATTGGCCAAACCAACCACTCAGTTTAAGGGCAACTAGAGATAGGCAATAAATGTTAGCCAGCGTCCCTGCCAGCAATGCCCACATCCCATGAAATAATTTTTAAAAATCTATTGTGACTAGTTCACCACTTGCAACTACTACACCTGCAAATTCCCGTACCAGCCTCTCCGAACAGTAACTTCATTTGAAGCATACTTGTGACAATAAGCGATTTTCATTTCATTTTCATTTTTTCATTTCAATTAAACTGATGGATGCAATTGAATGGACACGCTGCACTTGAAAAACAGGGCGCCATGGCTCAGTGTGGCCGACAGAAGCCCGGAGACCTCGCTCCCACGATCTACCCGTTTCGCAATGCCCCATAAGATGTAACGTGATCTCACAAGATGTTGCGCTATAAATCCCATCTATCGGCACGTGGTGCAGTGGTTAGCACTGGGACTGCGGCACTGAGGACCCGGATTCGAATCCCGGCCCTGGGTCACTGTCCGTGAGGAGTTTGCACATTCTCTCCGTGTCTGCGTGGGTTTCACCCCCACAACTCAAAGATGTGCAGGTTAGGTGGATTAGCCACGCTAAATTTCCCCTTAATTGGAGAAAGAAATAATTGGCTACTCTAAATTTATTTTTTTAAATCCCACCCATTGTGGGTGGGATCACGTTTAGGCAAATCTGCCTATTAAAGCGAGACTTCTAGTCTCACTTTAAAGTTCAGTTTCCCGATGTACACAAGGCATGGGTATCTATTCTCTTCGCCTCTGAGACCTTGGACGAGTGCTGTTCGGTACTGGTCTCCACAAATGAAGATCAGATGGAATGGCACACATGGGGGGTCTCCCAGGGGATTGGAGGCTCTAGGTGCATGTCCCTTGGGCAGGTGGGCAACCTGGCACTGATGCCACCCAGGGACTGCCAAGGTGTCAAGCTGGAATATTTTGATCAGGCCAAGGAAGCCCTGCACAGGTGTTGGGAGGAGTGTGGGGACCTTCCATAGTCTATTTAAAAGTGGCATCCTGATCTCTCACTACATTGAGAATTCTGGCAAATGTAACTCCTCAGTGCACAAAACAGGACTATGTGCAGCCTCCTCTGAGGCCCCCATTCTAACCCAGGTGCCGTTTTATAGTGCGAGCGCCGGAAACACATGGCTAGACGCGCTTGCTGTGGGATTTTGTTTCCATTTAGTTAAATCCCACCTGATATTTTCCTGCCTGCATGACTTAGTCTTGAAATAGGCAGCATATGTACTTGGAAGACACTGGGTGGTGCATCTCTGTCAGGACTGATGTTTGAGAAGTTTGTATGAGGTAAATTGAACCAAGGGGACAGGTGGTATTGCTGGCAAGAATGTTTAGCCATTTCTCAAACTACCTTTTCAAAACAATGATGATGATTCTATCATCAATGTGGTTGATAATACTAACAGTTCTTCTATTGTATAAACATATGGGTGGCACAGTAGCACAGTGATTAGAACTGTTGCTTCACAGCGCCAGGGTTCCGGGTTCAATTCCCGGCTTGGGTCACTATCTGTACGGAGTCTGCACATTCTCCCTGTGTCTGCGTGGGTTTCCTCCGGGTGCTCACGTTTCCACCCACAAGTCCCGAAAGACGTGCTAGTTAGGTGAATTGGATATTTTGAATTCTCCCTCAGTGCACCTGAACAGGCGCAGGAATGTGGAGACTAGGGGATTTTCACAGTAACTTAATTGCAGTGTGTTTTTAAATTTAGAGTACCCAATTCATTTTTTCCAATTAAGGGGTAATTTAGCGTGGCCAATCCACCTAGCCTGCACATCTTTGGACCACGTAGATATGGGGAGAATGTGCAAACTCCACATGGACAGTGACCTAGAGCCAGGAGCAAACCTGGGACCTCAGCGCCGCGAGGCAGCAGGGCTAACCCACTGTACCACCGTGCTGCCCACTTCATTGCAGTGTTAACATAAGCCTACTTGTGACACTAATAAAGATTATTAAATTATTGTGGGAGTCACCTCCAGAGTTTCAAAGACGCATTTCAAACATGGGCATAAACAAAACAAAACATAAACATCTCCCTGACTGGAAGTGCTCATACGCGGATCACCTGAGGGCAGGACTGGATCTAGCTGCCCTCATTACTCTTACCACCACTCACCTATACAGTCAAGCCTCACATATCAATAATGGTTACTTTTAAGGTATTGTAGCCCATGGAAAACATCCCAGCAATCAGTGCATTGAGGGAGGAGAGAAAGGAAAAGTGCAGGTTTGGGGAGAGGGAAGTGGGTGGGGTGGCACAGGGATGAAAGTTCAGTTAGTATATAAAAAAAATAAGTTTCAAAGGAAATGTTAATTTAATTTAAAAAGGGGAAACATGCAGATAGCTTATTGCTCCACACAGACCTGCTCACTGCCGGTTCCAGAGAATAAACTTCGCAACATTTAAAATTGAAAATCTATGCCCTAAACCATAAAAATAAAATTTACATATCTTGAACCTGGGCCTAGACCAATTAACATGTTTCAAAAGAGAAGTACTGACAAGATAAACTAATTGCTGGAATGTCGACTTTTACATCATCCAAGTCACAAACTCACTCTGTCCCTGGCCTCACAATTTTTCAATTTATTGAAAGTTGTCATCACAGTGGAACTTAAATTATCAGATTTCTTTCTTGGGGAAACAGAATTGGTTTCACAATTCCAAAACAAGCCAATTATTTCATTACATCAATTTTCCTTAATTTAGATCATAACAATCCACTTCAAGGAATCAATTTTACAAATTGTGAATTTACAGAAAAATAAACGCCAGCATGCAAGACTCCAACATTCAGGCAGCATCTAAATAGCGCGACATATCCTATTCATAACGTTGCGTCACGTGAAAATCACTGACCATTGAAATCATTCTTTAATCACTTCCCTCTTATATTTCATTTTTGAAATAATGATGTAGAAATGTCGGCGTTGGACTGGGGTGAGCACAGTAAGAAGTCTTACAACACCAGGTTAAAGTCCAACATGTTTGTTTCAAACACTAGCTTTCAGAGCACTGCTCCTTCCTCAGGTAAATGAAGAGGTTTTTCAGGTGAATGGAGAGATTTTTGAAATAGTACTTCCTGTCTTATGCTATTGGAGTGCAAGATACAGATGTGCAATAATTTCCCATTATCAAAGTAGCATCATGGCTTGCTCACTGTGCAAAAGTGATGTATTTCTGATAATCTGTTCTGCTTTGTCAACAGGTCAAACTCCAAACTTTTGAATGAACCTAATCTCAAGCCAAGGGCTGAGTCCAAGGCCAATTTAGAGAACAATGGCTAACTTCATGTCCAAATCTCATACCCGAAAATAAAGTCTGTAATTTCTGCAAGTTCCACAGTTTTACGGGACACCCAAGTGATAATGTTTTGGCTACCTCCACTGCTTCTGTGGATTAAACACGCTATGTAGTGGGATACTGAGAAGTACAAACTTTTATCAGTTGTCTGCCCCAGCTTTGCAGATCTCCAATGGGCAGTGGTAGAAGTGCCAGAGCACTGGGCTGCTTGGGGCAACAACTTACCAATTGTTGAAAGTTGACCCATGAGAGTGAACAGATCAGGACTGGAACAGGTTTGGGCAGTGATGTGCTCTCCGTTTGAATACTAAACTCGAAGCTCGCACGTGAAAAACAGGGATCTTAGGCGAGGTAGTGAGGGCTCCAACTAGCAATGGGAAGCACCACTTGGAATGGAAGAGTAACAGGGACAAACAGAAAAGTACATAAAACCCTGCAGGTTATTTTTCTTACTTTGCTGGTTTGGAGATTCAAACAGCTGCAAGTGGCAGGTAAATTAATCCTTTCCATCCCATTTGATGAAATGACTACGACTGTAAACAATGACGTTTCACAACCCAGCACAGACACACAAGTGGTGCTAACTAACCAAGTGCAATATCACATCCAGTGAAGCGTGCATAAACCTCTTCCATTCCTCAAACTGTACACACCTTGAACATTTATTTTAGTATTTAGAACTGGTCATTTAACAACTGAATACAATTAGCAGCAACCACATTCAGACTCTTCTGCTGTGTATGTCAACACAACCAACTTGGACTGAGATGTTCTGGGTAATACAGAAAGATAAAGTAATGGACAAATTACTTCACAGGTACCAAATAAAAATGCATTCCCACATGCCAGTTCAGGTACAGACCAGGATCACTTCAATCAATTTACTTCATGTACAGTCATTTCCAAATGAGGGGGGAAATGTATAATTGAAACTTCTGTGGTCAAGGTTAAAATGAGGGCTATTTACAACGGGGGGGGGGGGTACATTTCTAGTGACCATTCCTCATTGAACATAGACAGCAATTGTGGCCTCCCAGTGAGGGTTTGTGGGATCAATACCTATTATGCACCTTCCTAATTCTGAAGTAAAGGCTAACTGAGGTACTGCTAGCCCACTCCTTCTTAAAGTTGCATTACCAACTGAGCTCTCAGGGAGCCGGAGAATTGACAGGCAGCTTACCGAAAATCAATACCTCCCTCATGCACCATCAAAACAGGAAGGCGGGGTGAGAAAATGCAACTTTCATTTCTGGACAGTTTAGGGAACTCATTTACATTTTTTATTTTCTCCTAATCCTTTCTGTCGCAGACTCCCAAGGCCTCATTTTTAAAAAAGACTTTCCCAGAGTTACAAAGCCGGAGCTGAGTGTGGACAGGGGAAAACCCCTAATCCAACTCCTTGTGGGCTCCAAAAAACAATTCAAATTGAATCCAATTTATGGTCCCCACAAGAGAGACATACCAGATCCAGACATTACACCTGACCTCACGCTCATCTTAGCCAAAAGGCCGAGAATCTATCCCAAATCCTCTCATAACTGTAGTTCAAAATAGTGGTTCAAGTGCAGCTTCTGCAGGTCTAATTGAGAAGACCTTTAAAGAAAGCATTTTTAAAAAAAAAAAGTGATATAAATAAGATGTTATCTCAAAGTTGCTGATAAGGAAGGTATTGAAAGCAGTAGCAAATATTTGCTACAGAATGCACTGAAGTAGGCTTCATAAAGTTAAACAGTTACTTTGAATGTGATGTACATGAAGCTTTTTCCAAGAGCACTTGTGACAAGATCTCAGATATGACGCAACTAAGGGCAGCACGGTGGCGCAGTGGTTAGCATTGCAGCCTTACGGCACCGAGGTCCCAGGTTCGATCCCTGCTCTGGGTCACTGTCCTTGTGGGGTTTGCGCATTCTCCCAGTGTTTGTGTGGGTTTCACCCCCACAACCCAAAGATGCACAGGGTAGATGGATTGACCATGATTAATTGGAAAAAACTAATTGGGAACTCTAAATTTATTTAAAGAAATGATATGATGCAACTTAGATTCAGAGATATAGAACATTAGATATTGGTGCTGGTGCGACTGAAACTGGTTCACCTGTACCACATTAATCTAAACATGTGTTGCTTTAAATTAAAAACAAATTCAAGCCTCAGTGTATTCTTAACACAACTTAAAATGTTACATGGATCTGTACTGCTGGCAGCCAGTTGGTGCACAAGCTAAATGCACTCAAATTCTAACCCAATTCCCATAATACAAATATCCAGTACAAATCTGCACTATTCATGGAATGAAAAATTAAAAATAATTGAATAAAAAAAGAAACTGTTCAATTTCTTCAAGATGAATGAAAGTTCCTTCCCCTTCTCTGATGTTCTATTAGTCCTCCTTCTTGTCCTTTAAGGCACGGAGTCTCTCCAGGAGAGGAGGGTGGGAATAATGCCACATGGAATACAGCCAGTCAGCGACTGGAAAACCTAGGTTATCCTTGTTCAGTTTTATCAGTGCAGAGTACAGGTCTGTGGCTTTCCCCAGATCTTTAGCAAATGCATCAGCCTGGAATTCAAACCTTCGGCTCAGTACAGTCAGGCTAAAGGATAGCACCTATATAAAAACAAAAACAAAAAATCACCAAACGTCAAATGCAAGTTTAATCAGAAGAATTTCTTTATTTTTTTAAAAACAGTTTCCCATGGTTTGAAATCACATGACAAGCTTGCCCTGCCCCTGTGTTCCCAAATGATGAACCTGGAATATCACACCAGAAACCTATTAGCGTAAGAGAAATATCTTCCTACTGCATTCTGTGCCGCTGCAATAAGTAAACCCGTGGTAGCAACAAAACTTAATTTGAATCAATAAAGGCACAAAGTGTTAATTATAGCTCCACCTCACCTCATTGTAGGGAGAGAAAATGAACTGGAAGATGATCATCAACCCAATGAGAGTGGGCTGGGTGTCAGAGAAACCAAAAGCAGTGAAAAGCTCCTTTCTGTCCATGAGAACAGCAAACAGGAAAAAGCAGAAGAAAGAGTTCACCTGAAATAAAAGCATCAGCATTACATACCGATAATCCTGAACATTAAAGGACAATTAACACTTTGCAGATCGTATAGAAGAGCAAGGATCTGTATTTTAGCTACTCTACAAGTACTGCAGGCTGTAATTTTGTTCATCCACCATGCCACTCCCAACTCAATTCTAAAGGATTGCATTTGTGCACAACCGGTTACAAGTATACATTCAATTAAAGTCACTAGAATGGAAGTCAGAGAGGATGGCATGGTGGTGCAGTGGTTAGCACTGCTGCCTCATGGCAGCAAGGACCCATGTGTGATTCCAGTCCCGGGTCACTGTCCGTGTGGAGTTTGCACATTCTCCCCATGTCTGCGTGGGTCTCACCCCCACAACCAAAAAGATGTGCAGGGGGGCAGCACAGTGGGTTAGCATGATGCCTCATGGTGCCGAGGTGCCAGGTTCAATCCTGGCTCTGGGTCACTGTCTGTGTGGAGTTTGCACATTCGCCCCGTGTTTGTGTGGGTTTCACCCCCACAATCCAAAGATATGCAAGGTAGGTGGATTGGCCATGCTAAATTGCCCCATAATTGGAAAAATTAATTGGTTACTCGAAATTAAATTAAAAGATGTGCAGGGTAGGTGGATTGACCGTGCTAAATTGCCCCATAATTGGGGGGAAAAAATTGGGTACTCTAAATTTATATATTTTTTTAAAAATGGAAGTCAGAGATAAAGAAAAACACGTACACACCAATTACTTATACAAGTTGAACTGGAAATTTCCAATTCATTTTACATTTAGTTTTGGAATTTGGTCTTTTAAAGTGGATTTGAAATGTTAGGCACATCTTTCGCTCTGCACAGATGCTTCTTGCTCTGCTCAGTGTTTCCAATATTTTAAACCCAGATTTGATCCCTCATCTCAAGGTTTAGCTAATCTTATGGTGAAGTTTTCAAATGGTAGTGAACTGGAGAAAAACGGCTGTTAAAACCAACAAAGCTGAATTGGGAGACAAAAAGGATTGAGGGAGATGGAGACAAGGAGAGTAAATAGGTTTGGTTTATGGGAAAGACTGACATTGGTTTGCTTGGACAGAACGACATTGGCTTGTCCTAAAAGTATCTCTTCCACATTCACCTTAAGACAGCTTAAACAGAGTGGCTCTGTGGAAGTTTGAACTATTCCAAGTGGATAAAGCCCAGGCGTAAACAGCTGAAACCAATTTTATTAAACATTACTTCAGGTCTTCTCGCAACACATCTCACAATGTAAGAAAGGAAATACATCTTTTGCCCCCACACATGCAAGTGGGGCAGAAGATCTTTAATTCTGATTTGAGTTGGTTGCTTTCAGCTGGGAAAGTAGAAGATCGCCTGCAATGGCTTCACCAGCATGGGTTTCAGTTTCTGATTGTTACATGGGAAATCTAGACACCGCGAGATGGAATGAATTACAAAGCCCTTGAGGGCAAATAACCAACCTATATTCTGGCTGCCCAGTTACAGACCTTAAGAATGGTAACATGAGGTGGATGTGTTTGGTGGGGGGGGGGGGGGGGGGGGGGGGGGGGAGACTAAGGCAGTAACAAATACCCAGGCAACCTTATTTCAGCAAATCTCTACCTCCAGAAATGGGGAAAAATATCCCTTCACAGGTGAATACTTGTAAACTGTACTTCAGTGGGGCCATTGTCATGTGCCCATTTATAATTAACCAATCCTTCATCAACCACAAACACAATGTTCATTATGCACATACATATCATATATTTGTACATATATGTATGATACATATAACACACAAATATATAAATACACACACAAAACAAACCGTGTATTACCTGACTAATAATTATGTTTTTCACAGTATGGCCTAGTTTCCAGTGCCCAAGTTCATGTCCAAGTACGGCTAGAACCTCTTGGTTACTGCAGCCTTGCCTCTTATTCTGAAAAGAAAAGCATAAATTATATCAAACACAATTTAATGGAGTCCATCCCACGCTCAAATTCACTTTTGAAATGAGGCAGACTAATGAGTTCCTTTTCCTCGACATGCTACTTGAGAAATCCACTAATGGGTTCTCTCCTGCTGTAAACTGCAAGCCTACCTTCACTGACGAATATACACACCGGGACTCCTACAACGCCATATGCTAGAAGTTTGGGCTCATCGGCAACCTCAAATAGAACCCAAGTCATTTTCTCAACATGCAAGAGTAATGTCACAATAGGGCACATCAAAGCTACAAAGCTATCCTGTGGGATAATGGTTTACCTTTGGTCTTAGTTTGGTCTCAGTGGTTTCAGTTTCACCACCATCGCCTGCAGCAGTCTGTGTTTCAACATGCTCATCGGCTGCTCCTTTATTTAATGGAGAATGATCTTCAAGGAGCGTATCAAACAGAACGATACGCTTGTTTTTAAAAAAGCCATAGAAGTACGCATTGCTGTGCGATGACCTCTTTGATCCTATTCAAAACAATTAATACATTTTATTACAACGTATTAAAACGTTTGCTTTAAATACTTTATTTTTATACGAAGCTCCAAGACAACATTTTCTGAATTTCTAAGTAGTTCTGCATTTTTTTCAGACGGTTACTAAAATTCACTAATTCTTATGCCAAAGATAATGAAAACTAATTAAGAATTCTGGGTCAAACCGGGCACTGTGAAAAACACAATAAAACAAGAAAAAACATGGCGGAGAAGAGGTGATTCCATTGGTTTAAGAAGGTACCTGGCACAGTTAGATTGAAAGATCAATTGCAGAATAAAGCAGAGATAGGTTTTTGGGCAGCACAGTAGCATTGTGGATAGCACAATTGCTTCACAGCTCCAGGGTCCTAGGTTCGATTCTGGCTTGGGTCACTGTCTGTGCGGAGTCTGTACATCCACCCAGTGTGCGTGGGTTTCTTCCGGGTGCTCCAGTTTCCTCCCACAGTCCAAAGATGTGCAGGTTAGGAGGATTGGCCATGATAAATTGCCCTTAGTGTCCAAAATAGCCCTTAGTGTTGGGTGGGGTTACTGGATTATGGGGATAGGGTGGAGGTGTTGACCTTGGGTAGGGTGCTCTTTCTAAGAGCCGGTGCAGACTCGATGGGCCGAGTGGCCTCCTTCTGCACTGTAAATAAAAATTCTATGATAGGGGTACAAATCATGTATTATTCCTTTGAAAAGAAAAATGTAGAGCATCCAAAGTTAATGTGCCGAGGATGACCAAGAAAATAAAAGATAAAACAATACTGCAAAAGGAGGTTTACGACATTGACAGGAGCAGGATTAAGTTAATAATGCGGAGGGACCTGGAGAACTTAGTACAAGTGGCAGAGAGAAGGTATGGGTAAAGATTGGCATTAGAATGAGCCTGTAAAACATAAAGTGTTAAGTGATTAGTTAGGATTATTGTGATTATTTAAGATCCAAAGAGCAATCTTAATGTGAAGCAGAGAACATGACAAAGATACTTAATAAGCACTTTGCATCTGTCTTCATAAAGGAGGTGGATGATGTGAAGGCTATACCAAGAGGACAGGAATGTTATTGAGGCTACATTTGAGAGATTAGTTCTGGGATGTCATGGCACAACAAAGATCTTGACCTTTGTGAGGGCTCAGTTGGTGAAACAAGCATGCTGATGGGTATCCTAAGGTGACATCCTGAAAAAAAGTGTTTTATTATTGTCCCAACTTTCAAATCATTAACATACAAGTCAGGGTTTCATTGTTCTGCCAACTGTTACAATCCCAGTTGATGTTACAACTGGACAGGAAGATTCCAGAATGGAACCCTGGCTCAAAAGACTGTAACTTTTACTTTTTTGTTAAATAAAATGTGGAAGAACAAAGTCAAAGGGACCACTAATTAGTTTTAACAACAAAAAAACATTTATGATACAACACGTCTTTACTCCCCCCCCCTTAGCATAACATTACATAGGAATTAGGTTCAACATGGATTACTTAATCTATAATGATCTCATTAACACAAAGTCCCTCTCAAGTACACCAGATGACTGTGGGCAAATACATTTTTCACTCTGAACACAAAGTGAATGTTTGAGGATGTCTCCTCAGGTCACACACAGTCACCCGAGGCTGGAATTGAACCCGGGACCCTGGAGCTGTGAGACAGCAGTTCGAACCACTGTGCCAGCCTTCATCTGCCTCTGAAGTCTGCTAACTCATTTTAATCTAGTTACTGCAATTGTCTCTAAATCAAACCACTTTGTTTACTCTTTCATGAATTCCTCTGTACAATGGCGGCCACTGTTCACTTAAGTCCAGCTTCCTTGGACACTTCTCTTCATTTCACTAGTTTTCTGAACTAGCTGGGCTTATTTCCAGCATCTGTTTTCTTCACTATTACTCCATAGTATGGCTTTTTCTTTCAGCAAGGCTGAGGGAGATGTTCCCTCTTCAGCCTTCCTAAACTAACTTCTTCCAGCAGAGCTCTAAGTGTTGCCTTCTCTCTCACTACGTATCTCCAACTGAAATCAAATTGGCTAAACTAAAACTTAAACTAAAACATAAAAGCTTCTCTACCTTACAAGGCCCCAGCTGCTGAGCAATAACCACATGCTTATTTCTTTCTTCTATTCTTCATCATGTAGCCCTCTCTAAGCAAAGAAACACAGTTGGAACTAACCAACAACCACACAAACACCTTTGTCCAGCATGAATCAAGCCATTATAAATGCTTTCCACCACAAGGTGGGTGTTCCACTGAAGGGGATGATAGCAGCAGCCGCTGCCACCATCTCATCAGCCCTCTCCTTGCCTTCAAGAGATGGAGATATGTCAAAACCAAGATTCAAGAATCTCACTGATTCAGGAGCCAGGAAATATTGAAACTGTAATGCTGGTTGGGTCTGTCGTGAACAGAAATGCTGCTGAACAAACACTGCCAAACGAGGCTTTATTCATGGAGGCCACTGAAAGCCTCTAGTTACATGGGCAGGTAGGAGGCTAGATAATAAAAAGGAGACCACAAGGGTTGTAAAGCCACACAACTAGAATTCTTCAAGAAACCTCAGGCAGTTTTAAATTTGAAATAACTAAGCATTGGCAACACTGAGCATGTAAGGCAGTATCTGTGCAGAGAAACAAGAGAGTTGCATTTATACAGTGCTTTTCATGAAATCTCAAATTGCTTTACAGCCAATGAAGTACTTCTATAGTGTGGAACTGTTGCAATGTGGCAATCGAAGGAGCCAATGTGCACACATCAAATTCATAAAGAGCAGTGAGATAATATTTTTTGTGACATTGATTGGAGAATAAATATTGGCCAGCACACCAAGGATCACTTCCCTCAAAATAGTGCAATGGGTTATTTTCATCTACCCAACAGGCAGATGGAACTTTGGGTTTAATGTGTCATCGGAAAGAATGCAACTCCAGCAATGCAGTACTCCCTCAATATGACACTAGAATATCAGCCTTCAATTTTGCACTCAAGCCCTGGAGAGGAATTTGAACCCAGTATCTTGTGACTCAGAATCGAGTCACAACAGAGAGAATAACGGCATTAACATTTCAGGTTGATAATGGTGACCTTTCCAGAGAGCCTGCTGAAAGGTGGCCCACCCCAAACAACTCTCACTTTTCTCTCTCCACAAATACTGCCTGACCTGCTGCAAGTTGTGAGCACTTTTTGTTTTTATTTGACATTTTCAGCATCCAAAGTATTTCTTTTTTTTTTAAAAAAGAAGTTCACCCAGACATGAACACATTTTCAGGTTTATTTATTGGTACACACTGGAGAAGAGCCGAGCATCATTAATCGGCATCAGTTAACAAGGAGGGCTTCACCAAGCTGCAGCATATTCGCTTTGAACAGGCTACTTTCAATGTAGACATGAAACAATTGCACCTTCAAGTTTCAGTTATCGAAATGCTCCAGAAAAGATGTACTGGCTCATTTAGCGCAGTGCCTTACCCTCTACTACATAAACTTTGGTTAGTGGAAAACTTATACTCTTGGCCATTCCTTCAATATTCTCCCTCAATTCCCCATCAGAAAGTGGAGTGAATTTATCAAACAATGGTGCAATATAATCAGCATAGATAGTCACCAACACCTAAAAATGATGGAGAAGGGAGAAAGAGTTAGAATTATATCAAACCTTTCACATCCTGCCATTAAATAATGGGTTTGGTCTCAACAAAAATATTTATAGTCAATAATATTCTTAAATAAACCTTCCATGTATTTGGGAATACATCGCAGAAAGAGGAAACGGTGGATTATCAGTACATCTGTGCCAATGGCAGCAGGATGTAACAATATATTTAAACCAGCAATACTGCAAGAGAAGGAAGATATCTTCTTTGATTTTAGCTTCAGTTTCAACATCTGCAGTGGATAAATTCTAATTAATGGATAAATTCTAATTATAGTTCAATATCAGTGCGACATTTACAGGAAAACTTTCTGACCATCCAAAGACTTCATGGAATCACCAGAGTGATAATGGTTGCTCAAAAGATTTAAATCAGTATGAAAAATGTTGTACTATTTCATGAAAATTTGGGTAGTGTTCAATCTAGTCTGAAACTGGAACATGGCCAAAATACTAAAAATGAAAAATTATCAAAAGGGATAGCAAAGCTATTTTTGTGCATGTATTTAAAAATTAAAATTATTATGGGATATATTAAATCTATTACTACATTTTTTCACACTACATTTTCTTCTTTTCAAATTAATTAAATAGATCCATTTGCAGTTTGAGACCTGGCTGTGTATAACTCGGCTGCTACATTTCTCCACATAACAGAAAGCGCATTTCAAAACTAATTTAAATGTAGAATGTCTTGAGGAACTGATAAGGTTAGCTACAAATACAAGTCCTTCATTTCTGTCCCCTCCACAAGGTGGTAATGCAAAAGGGTTTGATCCTGCAATTACCAGCCATCTTCATCCAAGTTACCATTGTACATTGGTGAAATTGGCAACAAGTATTGCAGCCTACCATAGCATGAAAGTCATCAGCTTGCAGACCTTGTTTTATGATGGATCGCTTGACAACTGCCCTTGCCATTTCTTGGCTCTGTTTTGACACTGTCCAATTCAACATGAACACACACACCATCAACAACAGAAGTCCCTGGCTACTGATCAGGAGCACAAATTTTGCTGGCCTCTCTTTTGCCCACTCAGTCATTGTACTGTCCCAACGATCACCATCATAGGAATCAATACTGGGGATTGGATGACAGACATTCCTGTCCTCAGTGCTCATCAATTACATTCACTAAACCAATGGGAGTGTATGTTTCATTACCTTAAAGGCGCTACTATCTGACTACAAGTTGTTGTTGAGATAAATGATCAAATAACCACTTTTGATTAAACTGGTTGAAGGATAAATATTAACCAGATCACAAAGAGACAAGGCCACAAGGCTTTGACAAAGTCAGCCAGACCCAAAACGTTCTAATAATAGCTTGTCACAAGTAGGCTTCAATGAAGTTACTGTGAAAATACCCTAGTTGCCACTAGGTCGACAAGCTGATAACTTTCATGCTATGATAGGTTGCAATACATGTTGCCAATTTCACTAATGCATAATGGTCACTTGGATGAAGATGGCTGGTAATTGCAGGATCAAAGTTTAAGGGAAATGTTTTCTGTGTGGGGGGTCCTGCTAACCATGTCCATATGTTTTGGGCATGTCCGAGCCTGACTAGTTTCGGGCAGGGGTTTGCTGACGTCATGTCAGAGGTATTAAAAGTGAGGGTGGTACTGAGTCCAGAGGTAGTGATCTTTGGTGTGTCGGAAGATCCAGGAACCCAGGTGGTCATAGAGGCCAATGACCTGGCCTTTGTCTCCCTGGTAGCCCGGAGACGGATCCTACTAGGATGGAGGGACTCGGAACCTCCCACGGTCAGGGTTATGAGTTAGTGACATGGCGGCTTTCTTAGACACAAGAAAATTAAATTCGCCTGGAGGGGATCACTGCAGGGGTTTGCCCTGAGGTTTAGTTAATTAACAATCTTTATTGTCACAAGTAGGTTTACGTGAATACTGCAATGAAGTTACTATGAAAAGCCCCTAGTCGCCACATTCCGGCGCCTGTTCGGGTCACAGAGGGATAATTCAGAATGTCCAAATTACGTAACAGCACGTCTTTCAGGACTTGTGGGAGGAAACCGGAGCACCCGGAGGAAACCCACGCAGACACAGGAAGAACTTGAAGACTCCACACAGACAGTGACCCAAGCCGGGAATCAAACCTGGGACCCTGGAGCTGTGAAGCAACAGTGCTACCCACTGTGTTAGGTGGCAGCCGTTCATCAATTTCTTCAAGAAAAATTAAGCTGTCAGCAGGGGTAGGGGGCCCACAGGGAGGGACTTAACGTCAGATCAGAAGGAGGGGATAAAAAGCAGAACTGAAAATAAGGGCAGTACTGTATTACTGCATACTCACCAGAGAAACAATTAGTGTGAAAAGCCAAGCATATATGAAGAAATAATCCCCACCAATTTTAATGATGTACAAAAGGAGCGAGGTCACGGGGAGTAAAATACACTGAGTTACCGCAAATTTCTTCAAGGCATCTTTAAAAAAGAATCCCAAAGTCTGCAGAAATCAAAGATAACTTGTTACAAGCCAACATCATCATAATGGTACAGAATGTCTATTAAAACATATGCTTCACTGTCATACAACTGGGTAAATTATTGCCTATCCCATTTAAGAATATTTCTCAGCATGCAAAGTTTAAGGGAAAAGGTAAGAAACGCATATGGCTGCAGTAATGTTCTCCCAGTCCTCAACTCCTGTTCAGATCGAAGAGAGCCACATGGGTTTCAGAATTCAATATAATCTGACTTGCTGAAAAACCCTGGAGCTTTTGTTTTGGAAAGTCGGGGAGAGAATTCCGATTCTTCGGATATAACAAGTAAGGGTGCAGCCTCACAGATCAAATGACAACCAACTCAATCCCAGCCATCCCTATTTATCTCCTTATTCTGCATTTTTGTTTTTTGTTTCAGTGTCTCCAAATACTCAGTCCTCTCTCATAGAAAACAGTAAAATAGGCAGAGGCCATTTGGCCCTTTGAGCCTGCTCCACCATTCATTCTGATCGTGGCTGATCATCACATTCAATACCCTGATCCTGCCTCCCCTCCCCTTCCTCCCTCTCCCCCCCCCCCTTCCTCTCTCTTCCCCTTCCCCCCCCTCCCCCCCCAATCATTTTTTCTTCCAATTAAGGGGCAATTCAGCATGGCCAATCCACCCAACCCGCACATCCCCGGGCCGCTGGGGCGAAACCCACGCAGACACGGGGAGAATGCGCAAACTCCACACGGACAGCGACCCAGGGCCGGGTCCTCAGCACCGCAGTCCCAGTGCTATCCACTGTGCCACCTTGCTGCCCAGCTACAGGCTAGTTTTAATTGGTTGTCCACGGGGAAGGTGGCGCGCCAATTGAGGTGGGTGGGGGGAGCAGTTTATGAGTACGGGGTGAAGGCATGTTGACAGGGCAACTTCGGAGGGAGGCGATGGAAATTGTCCAGGTGAGGGATAAGCCCTGGAACAGATCAACAGTGTTTTTGAGGAGCTCTTATGAAAATTTGTACAGGTCGGAGCCACCAGGGGAGGACTGAGGGAGGCGGGAATTCCTGGACAGTCTTGAGTACCCAAGATTGGACGAGTGCAGGTCATACAGGCCTATAATCGCTACTGAACATGGATGCAAAAATATTGGCGAAGGTTCTGCCGGCTAGGTTGGAGGGTGCCTCCCGAAGGTGACAGGGGAGGAGCAGATGGGGTTTGTGAAAGGGAGGCAGCTATTCTCAAAATTTTTAAAAATTAAAAAAAAAATTTAGAGTACCCAATTATTTTTTACAATTAAGGGGCAATTTAGAATGGCCAATCTACCTATCCTGCACATCTTTGGGTTGTGGGGGTGAAACTCACGCAGACACGGGGAGAATGTGCAAACTCCACAAGGACAGTGACCCAGGGCCGGGATTCAAACCCGGGTCCTCAGCGCCGTAGGCAGCAATGCTAACCACTGTGCCACCGTGCTGCCCCACTATTCTCAAATATTAGGAGGGTGTTAAATGGGCAGCACGGTAGCATGGTGGTTAGCATAAATGCTTCGCAGCTCCAGGGTCCCAGGTTCAATTCCCGGCTTGGGTCACTGTCTGTGTGGAGTCTGCACATCCTCCCCGTGTGTGCGTGGGTTTCCTCCGGGTGCTCCGGTTTCCTCCCACAGTCCAAAGATGTGCAGGTTAGGTGGAATGGGCGGAATTAGGGGGTGGTTTATTGGGGGGGTTTGAGCACTTTGTGTATGGGATGACCATTGATTCTCTTTGCGTCTTTTTGTTTTGTTGTACTTGGAATGTATGGGTTTGTATGTTGAGGGGGAAGCTGGTTTAGGGATTGATATTGTATTTGTTATTGTTGGTTATCTTTTGTTGTGCATTTGATGAAAGTGTGGAAAATTAGGAGAATAAAAGTTTTTTAAAAATAAAACAATGAGGGACATGGATGAGATGGTCAACATCTTTTCCCAAGAGGGGTGCAATACGAATATGGGGAGAAGGCGAGCCACATGCTGGCGCACCAGCTGCGGAGGAAGGCTGTGTCCAGGGAAATATTGAAGATCCGGACTGGGGCTGGGAATGTGGTGTCAGAGCCAGGGAAGATGAAGGAGGCTTTTAGAGAGTACTTCCAGGGACTTTATGAAGCAGATCCAGGAGGACAGGAGGATGACATGGGGTGGTTTCTGGACGAGCTGGAGGAAGCAAAGAGGCAGGCGTTGGAGGAGCCCCTGGGGCTGAGCGAGGTGCTGGATAGTATCAGGGGTATGAAGTTGGGGAAGGCCCCTGGGCCAGATGGGTACCCGGCAAAATTTTAAAAGGAATTTGCGGCGGACCTGGCACCACATCTGTTGGGGGCGTTTAATGAAGCACTGGAGATGGGGGAGTTGCCACAGATGATGAAGCAGGCGGTAATCACACTAATCCCCAAAAAAGGGAAGGATCCGGTGGAATGTGGGTCATATAGGCCCATATCACTATTGAACACGGATGTGAAGGTATTGGCTAAGTTGTTGGCGGGGAGGATGGAGGAGTGTGTCCCGGGGGTGGTTGCAGATGATCAAACAGGCTTCATGAAGGGCAGGCAGCTCACGAGTAATATAAGGCGGCTGTTGAACGTGGTGATGAATCCGTCGAGAGCTCTGGTACCGGAGGTGGTGGTGTCCATGGATGCGGAGAAAGCATTTGACCAGGTGGAGTGGCGGTACTTGTTCGAGGTTTTGGTAAGTTTTAGGTTTGGGCCGAGATTTGTGGCATGGGTGCGGTTGCTGTATGTGGCGCCAAGAGCGAGGGTGAGGACGAATGATATGACCTCACGAAGCTTTGACTTACACAGGGGTACGAAGCAGGGGTGCCCACTGTCGCCGCTGCTGTTTGCGCTGGCCATAGAGCCACTGATGATGGCCATCAGGGGGTCGGCAGAGTGTCGGGGGATTATGAAACGACAGAGGGAGCATCAGGTGTCGCTCTATGCCGATGACCACTTGCTGTATGTTTCGGATCCATTGGAAAGTATGGGAAGCATTATGGGCCTGCTGGGGAGGTTTGGAGGGTTCTCGGGATACAAGCTGAATGGAGGGAAAAGCGAGGTATTCCCGGTGAATGAGCTGGCACAGCGGGCTAATTTAGGGGGGATGCCATTTACGGTAGCGAGGGATAGGTTTAGGTACATGGGAATTCACGTTGCGAGGGAATGGAAGAGGCTCCATAAGTGGAACTTAATAAAGCTGGTGGAGGAGGGTCACGGGTTTGAGCTGGGGGGATGGATAGTATATACAGGAGGTGGAGGGAAATGGGGCTGGTCAAGGTGAGGGATTTGTATTTGGAGGAAGGGTTCGCCAGTCTGGAGGAGCTAAGGGGGAGGGTAGAGCTGCCGAGGGGTAGTGAGTTCAGGTATCTACTTAAGGATCTTAAGAGGTGGGATACACTGCACTTAATGTTGGCAGGGAGGGTCCAAGTGGTGAAAAGGAATGTTCTGCCGAGGTTCTTGTTTATCTTTCAGGCTCTCCCGATCTTTATACCAAAGGCCTTTTTTCAGAAAGTGGACAAAATCATCTCTGACTTTGTATGGACGGGGAAGGTCCATCACACGAACCTGCCTCCCATCCATTGATTCCATCTACACCTCCCGCTGCCGGGGGAAAGCAGGCAGCATAATCAAGGATCCCTCCCACCCGGCTTACTCACTTTTCCAACTTCTTCCATCGGGCAGGAGATTCAGAAGTCTGAGAACACGGACGAACAGACTCAAAAACAGCTTCTTCCCCACTGTCACCAGACTCCTAAATGACCCTCTTATGGACTGACCTCATTAGCACTACACCCATGTCTGCTTCATCCGATGCCAATGCTTATGTAGTACTTTGTATATACTGTGTTGCCCTATTATGTATTCTCATGTATTTTCTTGAATTCTGTTTAATTCCCTTTTCTTCCCATGTACTGAATGATCTGTTGAGCTGCTTGCAGAAAAATACTTTTCACTGTACCTCGGTACACGTGACAATAAACAAATCCAATCCAATCCAAATCCAATCCAATCCAAGGTGCCGAGGGTGGGGAGGACCCTGCTCCAGAGGCAGAGGCAGCAGGGGGGGTTGGCGTTGTCAAACTTGCTTCATTATTATTGGCCGGCGAATGTGGACAAGGTGCAGCAGTGGTGGGAAGGAGAAGGGGTAGAGTGGGTTAAGATGGAGGAGGAATCTTGTAAGGGGTCTAGTTTGAGGGCTATGGTGACCACAACATTGCCAACGGCTCCGAGTAGGTATTCAGGGAGCCCAATGGTGAGGTCCACAGTGAAGATATGGAATCAGCTGAGGAGGCATTTTAGGGTGGAAGGGATGTCGGTGATAACGCCACGGTGCGAGGATCACGGGTTTGAGCCGGGGGGATGGATAGTATATACAGGAGGTGGAGGGAAATGGGGCTGGTCAAGGTGAGGGATTTGTATTTAGAGGAAGGGTTCGCCAGTCTGAGGAGCTAAGGGGGAGGGTAGAGCTGCCGAGGGGTAGTGAGTTCAGGTATCTACAGGTCAGGGACTTTGCACAAAAGGTCTGGAAGGGGTTCCCTAGTTTGCCGGGATACAACCTGCTGGAGCGACTGCTGCTTCCGGATGTGGAAGGGGAGGGAAGAATTGGGGATATATACAAGTGGCTGGGGGAGCAGGGAGGCGAGTGGGTGGTGAAGATCAAGGAGAAATGTGAAGTGGAGTTGGGAATGGAGATCAATTGGAGAGTATGGAGTGAGGCACTGCGAAGGGTAAACGGGACCTCTTGTGCAAGAATGAGCCTGATACAGTTTAAGGTGCATATGACTCTGGTGAGAAAGAATGGGTACTTTGAGGGAGTAACAGACGTGTCAGAGGTGTGGGCGGGGGCCAGCGAAATCATGCACAAATGTTTTGGAGTTGTGAAAAATTGGGAAGATCCTGGGCAGGAGTGTTCGCGGTCTTAGCCAGGAAAGGAGGAGGTGGTGGACCTTTGGTGGCGATATTTGGGGTTTCAGAGAAGCTGGAGCTCATGGAGAGGAGGAAGGCCGATGTGTTGGCCTTCGCCTCTCTGATTGCATGGCAGCGAATTTTGCTGGCGTGGCGGTCGGCATCGCCACCGGTGGTTGCAGCATGGTTGGGTGACCTGTAACATATTTTCCCAAGGCAAGGGAGTCTAAAACTAGAGTGCATAGGTTTACGGTGAGAGGGGAGATACACAAAAGGGTCCAGAGGGGCAACTCTTTTCACAGAGGTTGGTGAGTATCTAGAACAAGCTGCCAGAAGCAGTATTAGAGGTGGGTACAATTGTGCCTTTTAAAAAGCATTTAGACAGTTATATGGGTAAGATAGGTACAGAGGTATATGGTCCAAATGTGGGCAATTGAGACTAGCTTAGTGGTAAAAACAAGGCGGCATGGACAAGTTGGGCAGAAGAGCCAGTTTCCATGCTGTAAACCTCTATGACTCTATGATACAGATTTCAGGTAATTGATAGAAGGATTAGGGGTTGGGTTGGACGGGGGACATTTCTTCACTCAGAGGATGTAGGGGCATGGAACTCACTGCCTGAAAGTGTGGTAGAGGAATAACCTGTCACCACTTTATCTACATGAAAAGCTGTGATGTGCAAGGCTACAGATCTGGTGCAGAAAGAATCATCGAGGCCATTCAGCCCATTGAGTTTGCACTGACGCTCTGAAAGTGGTCAGCACTGTTGCTTCACAGCACCAGGGACCTAGTTTGATTCCCGGCTTGTGTCACTATCTGTGCTGAGTCTACACGTTCTCCCCATCTGCGCGAGTTTCCTCCAATTGCCTCCCACAAAGTCCTGAAGGACGTGCTTGTTAGGTGAATTGGACATTCTGAATTCTCCCTTTCTGTACCCGAATAGGCGCTGGATAATGGCGACTCGGGGATTTTCACAGCAACTTCATTACAGTGTTAATGTAAGCCTACTCGCGACACTAATAAAGATTATAAAAACACAAACCTACCTAGGCTCTCTCCCCACCCTATCCCGGTAACTCCACCTAACCTTTGGACACGGAGGAAATTTAACATGGCCAATCCACCTAACTTGCACATCTTTTGGACTGTGGGCAGAAACCGGAGCATCCGGAGGAACCCCATGCAGACATGGGGAGAAAGTGCAAATTCCACACAGGGAATAATGCAAGGTCGGAATTGAACCCTGGTATCTAGCTCTGTGAGGCAGCAATGCTAACCACTATGCCACTGTACCGCCCTGAAAGGTGGGATGAAGCTCTCCACCAACTGGCGTGATGAGCTAAATGGCCTCTTTCTGTGGTATGAATTTTCTATGCTTTCTAGAAGGGCAATCAAGGCCAAGTATTTAAAATAATCACCCTCAGAAAACTTACTGCTGCCTCACGGCGCAGAGGACCATATGGAGTTTGCACCTTCTCCCCATGTCTGCGTGGGTTTCACTCCCACAACCCAAAGGATTGGCCACACTAAATTGCCCCTTAATTGGAAATTCAGTTTTTAAAACTTGAAAACTTTGATCAGATCACCCCTTAACCTCATTAGTTCCAGCAAAAACAGGCCAATGTGTGTAATATTCAGGCTGTGGTGTAATGAAGCTCTCAGCTACCTTGGCATTAAGCTCTGGAATTTCCTCCCCAAGTCTCTCACCTGCTCTACCTCTCCTCTTTGTCAAGTTTTTGGTCACCTGGTCAATATAGTATCTCCTTATGTCTCTCAAAGTCAAATTGCACTTGATAATACTCCTGCGACACTCCACGAAAAGGTTCACTACATTAGAGGCTCTATATAAATGCAAGTTGTTGCTTTTATGGATTATCTTTTTTAAAAGTTTGCTGGTCACAGCAACACAGGGTTAAAATTCCTCACGGTTAGCCGTCTCTGCATATACATTAAAACTTTACATAACATGTCGAAACACTGAAGTGCAGCAGTTTGCTTGTCTGCACGGGTTACCAAGCATCCCTTTAATTGTTTCTGTGATCATGAGATCGAAACTAAAGTGTTTGGAAGAAATCAAATCTGTCTTCCAGGGAAGAGTCAAGCCATTCTATTCAATTACAGACATCATCCTAGGTTGTTCACCTTACATGTTTCTTTGGCAGCTTTCTTTGTGGGAGCAAACACTGTTTTGAATCCTCCAAATGGCTAACCATCTAAATGAGTGCTAACGTCCTGCGTTTGAGGATTTCTTCAGAGATAGTTGAAGCTACATTCTTGGACAGCGTTGCATGAATAACAGAATCAATATGGAGCTATCAGAGGATTCCATAGTTGTGGATAATCATGGAGCAAACAATCTTTTTTTCACAGGTTAGTTACATGCTCAGAGTTAGTGGAGGAGAGGCACCCTTGTTCTTTTTGTTACTGGCATAAATTAAGTTTGTAATTATTGTGAGTAATCTATGCTAAAGTTAGACCATTTACCCATTTTGACCGGTGGTTTATTGACTACGCTTCGGTTTAAGAATATAGTCTTCCACCCTGAAAGGCTCGCAGATCTCAGATTTTTTTTTCGATTTTCGATTTAGAATTATTGTCACATATACAGAGGTACAGTGAAAAGTATTGTTCTGTGTGCAGTCCAGGTCGATCGCTCCATACATGTCCATACGATAAATGTACAATGTAAATACATAAGACTTAGACATCGGATGAAACATATGGAATATAGTGCTACAACTGTAGAGAAGATGCATGAAGAGATCAGTTCAGTCTATAAGAGAGCAGTTCAGACGAGTCAGGTAGCAGCGAGGAAGAAGTAGTTTTTTAATCCAACGGCATGCAAGATATTTCAGTACTGTGGCAAGGTTAAGCATGCAAATCCCGTCTTGCTACATATACCCAGATATCTCACAGGTAAAAGTTCATCCTGGTTTACAGCCGCTGTTACAAGAGTAACACAAAATCCCAAAAGAATATTGAAAATTAAAAACCTATAATTTGTAGCAATTTAACCAAAAAAATGTTTTTGATACGAGTCATATTTTGGCCACCTATTCAGAGGACGGTAGAACAGACAGTGTCCATCCTTCAATATACTTAATTTGAAAAATGTTAAATGATTAATAATTTGCTGCACTGTAATTCAAATGCACCATTTGCTGACTGTTCCAAGAATAATTTTTCGTGCTCATGAAGAAATTTTGGAAACTACACACCTGTTGATTAAAACCGTGTTTCTCCTCAATGATAAAGGTGTTGTAGATGCTCCAGGGAAGACCCGTGACTGCACTGAACAAGGTTGCAAGAAGTAAAAATGCCAAGGATTGAGTTATCTGTTAACAGAAAATAAAAATATAATGGTAATTTTTATTTTTTTTAAAAGCACAAGTTGTACCACAATAATGATTCTGAGAGGAGAAAGGATTCATAGCATGAAAAACCGCACCATCTGTACATAACTTCAGAAAGAAAAAGTTGACTTCTATATCCTCCCAAGATGATGGCTTTACAAGTGAGGGTTCAGAATAGCAGATTAACTGACAGAAAAAAAACCTACAAAAGATACTTCCCAAAGTGCAGACGACACTTGGGTGGATTTTCAAAAAGAAAATTCATGCATGCAGTGAAGGAGAAAAGGCGATGGCAACTTTATTCTGCAGGTACATCATCCATAAGTTTATATTTGTAATAAGGGTGATCTTGTTGCAGTGGGCCATCTTGTGAGTTTTGACATTTTCCTGCACCTTTAGTTCAACTGTTTTGGAACTTGCCTGACTCATGGTCTTTATGGGTGGAACGGTAGCACAGTGGTTAGCACAGTTGCTTCACAGCACCAGGGACCCGGGTTTGATTCCTGCTTGGGTCACTGTCTGTGCGGAGTCTGCACCATCCCCCTTGGTCCGTAACCGTCCTGGTCTCCATAAACTTTGTCCTCTTGCTAATCGGTATGGTTACTCCCCTAGCCCTTATCACATAGCATGAATGGTAAGTCTGTCCCACCCAGCCCTTTCTTACCAGCAGTCTGTCCTTTTCCCTCAGGTGCGTCTCCTACACGAAGATTATGTCGGCCTTCAGGCTTCTTAAGTGGGTGAAGACTCTGGATCTTTTCACTGGGCCATTAAGTCCCCTGACATTCCAGGTGACTATCCTGATTGGGGAGGGGGGGGGGGGGGGGGGGGGGGGGGGGGGGGGGGGGGGTTCTGTCCTCCCCTTCCTGCGGGATCAACCATACTTACCTGGTGGACGCACCTCTGCATTCCCTTTGTTAGGGGGCCGTCCAAAATGGCCACGGTCACCATTCTCACCATGCGGCCGGGCCCCTTCGCTCTAGTGTTTCCCTTTGTTTAGGGACTCTCCAAAGTAACTGCTTGCGGCATCATCTTGTTTCCTCAGCCTGCTCCTTGCCTGCTCAAGCCAATCCAGTTGCCAACTTGTTTTACTCGTTCTGTTCCCTATATGTTCTGCGCTTCCCCCCTGCCCCCCCACCCCCCTCCCTCACCATGTCTCCCCTCACTGCCCACCCGTATACCCCCTCCCTACCGCTGTGTTCTCTGACTGGCTGTATTCCCCTCTCCGCCCCTCACCTGCTTTCCCTGTCCTGGCTCTCTCCTTAACAAGGTCTTTCTGTTCAGAGTCCCACGCAAACACATAGTCAAAACTATAGTCTGTGGTTCGGTCTCTTTTCAACGATCCTCGCCTGACATGCCTTCGTCGCTGCCGTGATTGTTCTCTGTCTAGGCCGTCAGTCCGCACAAAATAGTTTGCTTCTGCTGGGGTGTTGAAGTAATGTTCTTTACTCTGGAAAGTGACCCAGAGTCTGGCTGGGAATAACATGCCAAATCGCACCTACTTTTGTAGAGCGCTGACTTTGCCTTGTTAATCTCGGCCCTTTTCTTTGCCAGGTCTGCCCAATGTCCTGGTAGACCCGTATTCTGTATCCTTCCCACAAGCTTGCCTTATTTGCCAGGTCCACCGCAGGATCCTTTCCCGATCCTGGTATCGGTGCAGCTTTGCTATAATCACTCTCGGCTGCTCCCCTGCTTTGTCCTTTGGTCTGTGCAACCTGTGTGCTCTTCGAGTTCTGGGGGGTTGGCAAAACTGCCCCTCCCGACTAGGTTGCCCAGCATATTGAGCGATACAGTCTGTCCGGTCTCTGCCCTCAATGCCTTCCGGCAGGCCCACAATCCGTATGTTCTGCTGCCGGGTCCTGTTCTCCTGCTCCTCGACCTTCCTCTTCAAACTCCCTGGGCCGACACCAACTTTTTCACCTCTGCCTCCAGAGCGGCGATCCTGTCGCTCTGGTCCGTCGAGGATCTCACGAGCTCCTGGAATGTCTTTTCTGTGTCTCCACTTTCTTTCCCAGATCATTGATTTGTGCATTGAAGGAAGACCACTGCCTCCGTTATCACCATCTTCACCGCCACCAGGATCTCGTTTTTTTATAACCTCCTTCATGGCGTCCAGCTCCTTTTTAAGGAAGATCCTCCACCCGTCCTCTGGTGGGGAGGGCGAGACTGGTGTTGGTGTCAGTGCCGGTTCTCAGGTTGCCGGTCTACCCCGTTCTTGGGCGGCCGAGACTTCCACCTCACCTCGTGGGTCCACCGGCTCATCCGCCCGCTGGTCGTGGCCCTGTCCGCCACTTCTAACCTCTCGTCTGCCCTTTGAACTTCCGTTCACCAGCACCTTCTTCTCTACTGTATCTTTTTCTCTCTTAAGGGTTATTTTCCATTTGCTTTTCAGGCCAAATTCTTCTACAATTAACACTTTTGGTTCTAGTTGGGAGGAGATATGCGTTTGCTCAGCACATCCCCATCACCGGACAGCAACAAATTTAATGGGCAATTAATTTTAAATTTAGAGTACCCAATTCATTTTTCCAATTAAGGGGCAATTTAGCGTCATCAATCCACCTACCCTGCATATCTTTTTTTTAAAAATAATTTCTATTGGAATTTTTTGAACAATAACAATAATAAACACCCCCTGGCACCCGTAACAACGCATATAACAAACCCCCCCTACCCTGCACATCTTTGTGGTGTGGGGCGAAACCCATGCAAACACGGGGAGAATGTGCAAACTCCACACGGACAGTGACCCAGAGCCGGGATCGAACCCGGGACCACGCCGCCGTAAGACTGCAGTGCTAACCACTGAGCCACCATGCTACCCCTTAATGGGAAATTAATGGGTCAATCCAGCAATCAAGTAAGGGTGGCGCAGTGGTTAGCACAGCTACCTCATGGCATCGAGGACCTGGGTTCAACCCCAGCCCCGAGTCACTGTTTGTGTGGATTTTGCACATTCTCCCCATGTCTGCGTGGATCGCATCCCCACAACCCGACGATGTGCAGGGTAGGTGGATTGGCCACACTAAATTAAGAATAATAATAATCACTTATTGTCACGAGTAGGCTTCAATGAAGTTACTGTGAAAAGCCCCTAGTTGCCACATTCCTGCGCCTGTTCGGGGAGTCCGGTACGGGAATTGAACCCACGCTGCTGGCCTTGTTCTGCATTACAAGCCAGCTGTTTAGTCCATTGTACTAAACCAGCCCCTATGCCCCTTTATTGGAATTTAAAAAAATAAATCCAGCAAACTATGAGACTATGAGGGCAATACAGCTTGTACAAAAAACAAACAATCCAGCAAAACGATATTAACTGTCTAGCAAGTTCTGGAGATTCCCAACTTGCAGCCAATTTCACATAAGTTTACACAAATTGCAATGAAGCAGATGACATGATAGAAATCTGTTTTAGTAGTGTTGGCCAGGATGCTGGGTGAATTTGATTGTTCATCTTCTAAATGGTCCTGTCAGAGCTTTTACATCCACTTGAGGGGGCAGGTTGGGCCTCCGTTTAACATCTCACCCAATATATGGCACTGCCAACAGAGTAGGACTACCATAAACTCTGCACTGGAATGTCAATCGTGGCCGGCGATGCGCTCAAACCAATGGCTCAGACCCATAAATTTCCGATTCAAACCAGAGTGCTACCATCCCCTGAGCAAAGATTAACACCAAATGGTGTTCATTTTGTTATGGCCAACTTTTGTTGTAATTTTATTTCTCTTTTCCTCCTTCCTTTCCCAGCAAATACCAAGTGCCTCTTTAATCACTCCATGACCTTCCCTTAACTGGGAATGAGAGAACAATTGACCATCCAGCTATACATAATCGCTCAGTTTTAGGCAACTGGATCTTTGAGCAAGGAGGGGAGATCATTCAATTTCAGTTCAGGTGGTGTATGAAGGAGCAGTAGTACCTTCTTGAGCTAGAATTAAATCTGATTGGTAAAACTTCAATTAAGCCCAGTGGCAGTGGCAGCCCTGAGTGTCTGGGGGTAGTAGAGGAAGCATATTAGAGTGGAGGGAGCATCGGTGTGGGCTCCAATCTGTGATAATCACCGGTTTGTTCCAGGGAGGCTGGATGGGGGGTTTTGGAGATGGCAGAGGACAGGGATTGAGAGGACAGGAGATCTATTTATTGATGGGAGCTTTCCCTGTTTGGACGAAAAGTTTAAATTGCCGGGAGGGAATGGGTTTCGATATCTGCAGATAAGGGATTTTGTGCGAAGGCAGGTTTCAACCTTTCCGCTCCTACCGCCACAGGGGATACAGGACAGGGTAGTTTCCAGAACTGGGGTGGAGGAGGGTACGGTTTTGGATATCTAAAAAGAGCTTATGGTGTGGGAGGAAACCCAGACAGATGAGCTAAAGGGTAAATGGAAAGATGAGCTGGGGGGTGGCCAAAGGGAAGATGAGCTGGTAGGCTGGTCCGTGGGCAGATGTTTTGAGCAGAGTCAACATGTCCTCATCATGTGCCAGGCTCAGACTGATACAATTCAAGGTGGTTCACCGGGCACATATGATGGTGGCCCAGATGAGCAAGTTTTTTGGGATAGAGGACAAGTGTGTGAGGTGTGCGGGAGGGCCAGCAAACCATGTCCATATGTTTTGGGCATGCCCGAAGCTTAGGGGATACTGGCAAGGATTTGCAGATGCCATGTCAATGCTACTTAAAGAACAGTGGCGCCGAGGCCAGAGGTGGCGACCTTTGGAGTGTTGGAAGATCCGGGAGTCCAGAGGGCAAGAGAGGCTGACGCCTTGGCCTTTGCCTCCTTGGTAACCCGGAGACGGACATTGTTAGCGTGGAGGGACTCGAAGCCACAAAATCAGAGGTTTGGGTTAGCGACAAGGCTAGGTTTCTCAGACTTGAGAAAATTAAAGTTCGTCCTGAGGGTCAATGTTGGGGTTTGTCCGGAGGTGGCAGCCGTTTTTGTCGACTTCTTTCGGGGGGGGAATGTCTTAATAAAATGTTATTTTTTTAAAAACTTCAATTCTAATGTTCTGAATGGAAGAATAATGTAATCATCGCAGCTTTGCAGAGTTAAAAATACAATAAATTACAATTAAAAGCGATGCTTTGGAAAAGCAACCAGGGATAAATCAAGAACTTATAAATTCCCAAACCTAGCCTGGAAAAGGATCTCAGTCATTGAAACTGTACTTATAGAAGTTACGTTTTAAGAAGATTGGCACGGTGGCGCACTGGTTAGCACTGCTGCCTCACTGCGCCGAGGACGCAGGTTTGATCCTGGGCCCGGGTCACTGTCCGTGGAGTTTGCACATTCTCCCAGTGTCTGCATGGGTCTTACCCCCACAACCCAAAGATGTGCAGGGCAGGTGAATTGGCCATGCTAAATTGCTACTTAATTGGAAATATAAAAATAAAATCTATGGGGAAGACAGTCACATAATGGTACATCCACTGGACTATTGATCCAGAGACATGACTTAGACGTAGAATTGACATACAATTCCAAGAGAATTCCTACAGTGCAGAAGGAGGCCATTTGGCCCTTCGAGTATGAACCAACCCTCTGAAAGAGCACCCTACTTAGGCTCACTCCCCTGCCCTATCCGCGTAATCCATGCACTAACCACCTAACTTGCACACCTTTGGACACTAATGGGCAATTTAGCATGGCCGATCCACCTAACCTGCACATCTTTGGACTGTGGGAGGAAACCGGAGCACGCAGAAGAAACTCACGCAGACAAGGGGAGAATGTGGAAACTCCACACAGTCACACAAGGCCGGAATTGAACCCGGGTCTCTGGCACTGTGAGGCAGCAGTGCTAACCAGGCTGATGCTCCAAGGACACAGTTTCAGTGGGTTTAAATCTCACTATGGAAGCTGGTGGAATTTGAATTAAATTATGAATAATTTTTTAAATCTGGAATTGAAAGGTAGTTGTAATTGTGACCATGAAGCTAGCAAAGTCCCATCTGCTTCACAAAGGAAATTTTCCATCTGAACCTGCCTGGCTTACATGTGACGAGCTTAGCAAGCCACTCAGTCCAAAGGGCAAACAAATGCTGGCCCAGCCAGTTGCACCCACATTCCACGAAATAATTTTTTAAAAACTCAAACTACCCCGCATCCTCCCAGTTAGCGCAAACTGCCTCCCCTCACTCAAGGTTGCCCTTTTTGATAGCAAACAGCTGGATGTCGACTTACTCACTAATTCCCAACTAACGGCAGGTAGTGGAGGGCACTGGGAAGTAGATGAGAGAGAGAAAAATAAAACTCACAAGAAATTTACTAAACAACCCAACTAACTGAACAGCATTCATTATTAATCACTACTCCTTTTCTAATCAGGAAACCTTAGATCTCAGTCCTTAAAATAATTAAGCTATCTGCATGCAATACTTATGGGCAAAAAGATGGTGGCAGAGTGGTTAGGTGGATTGGCCATGCTAAGTTGCCCCTCAGTGTCCAAAAGATTAGGTGGGGTTTCTGGGATACGGGGATAGGGTGGAGGCATGGGCTTAAGCAAGATGCTCTTTCAAAAGTCAGTGCAGATTTGATTGGCCGAATGGCCTCCTTCTGCACTGTAGGGATTGTATGAAAGGTAGTGGTCAAATCACATTACCACAAACTAGAAATGGAAGACATCTTTCATTTTGGTTCATGGCTGGAATCATCACAAAATGATTCAACAACGGAAAACTATTCATGTAAAATTACAAGTACTTACCTCATACTCGGATCCTAGACCGAAGCGTGCTATGACGTATCCAGATATTCTCCATAGAAAGGGAATTCCACCCAGCAAAAGGATAAGCTGCAAAAAGGAACAGCACATTTAGAAGTGCGACTTTCAACCTATTATTTATTACTGGTGATGGTTTAGTACTAAATACACTACTTTGGTATCACACTTGTAGCAAACAGGCCATAGTTACAAGTTCACTGTGCTCAGAGGTGGAGGTTTACAGTACATTATAACAAGTTCATAATTATTTGAAACAAAGCTACAGAGCAGCATGTAACTGATCTACAGAGCCCGGAAGCGCTAAGGTTCAATTTCCAATTAGCATACAAAACTGGCTAGCTTTCTATTCTAGGTCAAGTCCAAGAGAATTTGCAATGTCTTAGCATCTCGTATAAGGGAAGGTAGATTCTTCATCAATATACAACTCCTAATTGTAATTAGCTGACCTCAACTGGAGCAACAGTACGGATGTCACAACTGCACTGCATATCATGTCCCTCTGCAAGAGAGTTAAAGAGCAATCAAGGTTCCCATTGCTGCTTCCCATCAGATCTTCTGACAGATGGGCAGAACGGTGGCGCAATGAGTTAGCACTGCAGCCTCATAGCGCCGAGGTCCCAGGTCGATCCTGGCTCTGGGTCACTGTCCGTGTGGAGTTTGCACATTCTCCCCGTGTTTGCGTGGGTTTCACCCCCACAACCCAAAAATGTGCAAGCTAGGTGGATTGGCCACGCTAAATTGCCCCTTAATTGGAAAAAATGAATCGAGTACCCTAAATTTTAAAAAAAGGTCTGCTGACCGAATTAGATGCATGTTGGAGATGGACAAGATCAGATTCAAGTTCAATGCCCTCCTCTCAGTGTTGAATATCACTGATGATCTCACTGCCTTGACTGAAAATGATCAGCAAGGATAAAATCTTATAGCATGAGACAGCACATTCAGGAGAAGAGAAAAGATTATTTACATGGGTGGAAAAAACACTCCCTAGGATCAAGTGGTAAATTTGAATACTAATTGTCATTCGTAATCAATTACTTTTGTGCGTGACCTTTTTGCTGATTCTGCACTTTGCATAATACAGGATTCAAACTAAATAAGCCACTCAGCAAGTATATTACAGTTATATCCGTCTTTGTGATTCGACTATTGTTCCCAAAACAACCCAATATTGAAACAGAATGCAAACACTTAATATTTTGTTTCCAGTTTCACCTTTGCTCTCTTATAATTTGTCAAGATGCCCCTTAAATGTCACTATTCAACCGCTCCTCATAGCTAATGCCCTCCATACCAGGCAACATCCTGGTAACAAAGGCACAAGTTTCACATTTTCTGAAGAGGCTGGATATGTTTTAATATTTTGTCTTTAATAAACTTGAGACTGGGTGGGTAGCAGAGAAGTATACCTATCTGTAAATGTGCCCTCTATCAAGTCACTTACCCACCTAGTCCCACAAGAATATCACTGACCGACAATCAGCTATGCAAGCTCACCACTGCAAATTCAAATTTACACAATATGCATCCAGACGCGGACAAAATCAAAATTGGTCTTTACCTGTACCATGCGTCTAACTCAACTCCTACAGTAGTACAATCCCAGAGTTTGAGGGGGCTGGATTACGTGGAGAGATTGAGAAGACTGGGACTGTACTCGTTGGAATTTAGAAGGATGAGGGGGGATCTTATAGAAACATATAAAATTATGCAGGGAATAGATAGGATAGATGCGGGAGGTTGTTTACACTAGTGGGTGAAAGCGGAACTTGGGGGCATAGCCTCAAAGTAAGGGGAAGTAGATTTAGGACTGAGTTTAGGAGGAACTTCTTCACCAAAGGGTTGTGAATCTATGGAATTATTTGCCCAGTGAAGTAGCTGAGACTCCTTCATTAAATGTTTTCAAGGTAAAGATAGATCGTTTTTTGAAGAATAAAGGAATAAAGGGTTATGGTGTTCGGACGGGAAAGTGGAGCTGAGTCCACAAAAGATCAGCCATGATCTCATTGAATGGCGGAGCGGGCTCGAAGGGCCAGATGGCCTATTCCTGCTCCTAGTTCTTATGCTCTTATATTACATGAAGAGAAAAAACATTCTGTTATATGACAAAGAAGGACTTTGAGGATAGATATGGTAAGTTAAGTTGTTTTACTAAACTGTTGACAGCTACAAATGCTAATTATAAATATTTAAAAGCACATGGTACCTAACTCTAAATTTAAAATTATCTATTATGAGATGCACGAATTCCCCTGCCTTTCCTACTTCCTGAGTTCAAGTATTAATGGCCAGCGCAGGTGAAAGTATAAAAAAAAGTGAGGGCAAAGAAAAGAAACGATTGACATCGGAAAATTAAGACCCACAACCTCACATGAAATAAACTATCTTTCATTTTATCTTTGAAATCATTAAAGCCATTAAAATTTCAATTTACAAATGTAGTTTCAGGGATGCAAGCACTCACTGTTCCCTCAGTCTCAGAATAAAGACCAGACCAGAATCCAAAAGTACTTTTATCCAGTTGGTACAGACGAGATTTCTCAAAAGTTTCAGAGTCCATGATCTTCCCCAATTCTTCAGGCACCAGTGTGGTATCTCTGTACGTCTTGCGCTAAAGACCAGGAAAAAGAGACACAATTCACATTCAGTCAGGATCTGTAACGTCTTTGTTTTTAATGAAAGCCTTTTTAAGACTATCTTTGAAGTTGTCTTCTCCTTTTGGATATTCCTTGCAAAGATACAGCAAATTTTTATACAGTTTTATTCCTTCACTTCTTAAATGATTTGCCATGTTCAAACAACAGCTTTTCCATCCAGTCATTCACTGTTACTTGACCCCAACACCGCCAAAGGCCTCAGCCCAACTTGCAAGTACATCCCTTCCCCCTATTGATCTCCACATTCCCGAGCTGGGGTCTGAGGCTCCTCAACAAAGCAGCAGAAAAATATTATATCCCCTATCTACCATCCAATTTCCTCTCTTTCTCTCGGTGACTTATAATGGTACAGAGTTCCATGCCTTACTAATGTGGGCATCCATAAGCCTGGATACTGAGTGTGGGCACAACAACCACAGAGACACCAAGTCAACCCCACTTTTAAGCAGGGTTCATGCAATAGTAATAGAAAAAATAAAAGAAACCCTGACTATTTCCACCTTCCCTCACCCAGACATGCAGCAGACAACTGTACATAGATTCATAGACATTTCCAGCACAGAAGCCATTCGCCCCATTCTGTCCAGGCGGGTCAATGATAATCTCACTACACTAAAGCCATTTTCCAGTGCTTAGCCCATAGCCCTGGAAGTTACACCAGTGCAAGTGAACCCGAGTTTATCTTGGCTAAACTCAGTCAACACAGTCTAATGAAAGTGGAATATTTCTGGTTTGTATGGACTCAGGACCACAACAATTAATGTAACCATTCACTGAACATTAGGAAACAAAAAAATTAGTAAATATAAAGTGCCCTTAGCTCCCAATGATTGAAGTTAGGCAACTCATAATCAGAAAGTAATCTGATCAGAGACTACAAGAAATATATGTAAGAGAGTGTTTCTGGAGATTTGGTGCCAGAATCAAACCTAGATTGAATCAAATATAGTCAGCAGTGTAGGAGAAGTAGCATGCTCTCAAGTTGGGGGGGGGGGGGCTCTCACTCTCAGGCATCAGCTTTGATTCTAGTCTTTACGATTACAAGGTCATAAAATTAGAAGCAGGGATAGACAATATGGCCCTCGTAACTGCTCCGTTCATTATGATTATGGCTGATCTTCTGCCTCAACTCCACTTTCCCGCCCACTCCCCATATTCCCCAAGAGACCAAACATCTGTCTCACTCACCCGAAATATACTGATTTTTATACTTATCCATCTAATCGTAGCTGGAGAATCACTTGCAATAGTTTCTCTTCCTGCCACTGCACCTTTACCTCCGATGACCCATCCCCCAAGGATCTATTATTAGCCTCCTCCTGTTGCTCTACATGCTGCCCTTTGGCAACATTACCCAAAAGCAGAGTGTTAGTTTTTATATGTATGCTGATGACCACTAGTGCTACCTCAGCACCAACTCGCTCAATTGTTAAATGATCAGACTGCTCATCTGACATTCAGTGCTTGATGAGTAGAAATTTCCTCCAATCAAATACCACTGTCTTTGGTTCCCACTCCATACTTCATTCCCTAGGTACTAACTCTATCCCTCGCCCAAGCAACACTCTTAGATGAAGCCAATTGTCTTGCAACTTTGGTGTCACATTTGATCCCGAGATGAGCTTTCAACCTCATATTTGTGCCATTTATAAGATTACCTATTTCTACCTCAAAAATACTGCCAACCTCACTTGCTGCTATGACCTTCACTTGCACCTTCATCAGCTCCAGACTTGACTATTCCAACACACTTCCACATTCTACTCACAGCAAACTTGAGCTCATCCAAAACTCTGTTGCCCATTCTTAACTTGTAGCAAGTCCCAGTCCCTTATCACTCCTGTGCTCACCGACCTACATTGCCTCTTGGTCAAGCAATGCCTTAATTCTAAACGTCACAGGCTGGATTCTCTGTTTCAGGGACTATGTCCCCACACCATCATGAAAACTGTGGCCTTTTACGTCAGAAAAACTGGCATCAAAAGGCCACACAGTCACAGCCCTGTAGGGGGCTAGCAGAGAGCTGTCATGAATCTCTGACACTTGCGGGTCAGAGACCGCGCATGCACACGGTGGAGACCTCCAGCGGCTGCGCCGTGCTCCATGGTGGACTCAGACTGCGGAGCTGGACCGCACAAATAGTTCCCCCGATTGGCTACGTGCCCGACCCATACTGCCTGCTCAAAAATAGCCCGGTCCCGCATGAGGCCCCCCCCCTGCTCGCCGATCAGCCCGCCCTCGACCATGACGGGCGCGGGCTGAGTCTGCAGCCACCACACGAGTATCCCAAATGGCAGAACCATGAGTGGTCCACGCCGTCGGACCTCGGCCAGTCGGGGACAGAGAATAGCGGGGCTGGCCTCTGGCAATGGCCTAGATAGGGGATACGAGGCACGGCATACTCCCAGAGTACACCGCTTTTCAGGGGCTGGAGAATTGAGGAACCGGCGGCAGTCCCGATTCATGCGTGGAACTGGATTCTCCGCCCAGCGCCGGACGCGATTTCAACGTCGGGGTGCAGAGAATCCAGCCCTACATCCTTGTTTTCAAGTCCCCCCAAGGCCTTGCCCCTCCACATTTCTGTAAACTCTTCCAATCCCACATGCTCAGTCATTCGCATTCCTCTAAATTTGGTCTCCTGTGCATTGCCAATTTTAATCGCTCCAACATTAGTGATCATATCTTCAACGTTCAGGTCCTATGCACTGGAATTCCTTCCCAAAAACTCTCTACCCCCCCTGGTCCTCCTTTAGGATGCTCCTTAAAACTTAACTCTTTGACCAAGCGTTTGGTCACCTGACCTAATATTGCTGTATGTGGCTTGGTGTCATATTTTGCTTCTGTAAAGTGTCTTGGGACATTACATTCAATTAAAGGTGCTTTAGAAATACAAGCTGCTGATAATGTACCAAACAACAGAGCATCCACAGCTCTCCAGGGTAACTAATTCAAAGATTCACAGCTGAGTGAGGAAACTTCTCACCTCAATTCTAAATGATCATTCCCTTATCTAAGATTGCGCCCCCTCCCCCTGCCATTTTAGATTCCCCCGACAGGAAAACAAGGGCAGCACGGTAGCATTGTGGATAGCACAATGGCTTCACAGCTCCAGGGTCCCAGGTTCGATTCCGGCTTGGGTCACTGTCTGTGCGGAGTCTGCACATCCTCCCAGTGTGTGCGTGGGTTTCCTCCGGGTGCTCCGGTTTCCTCCCACAGTCCAAAGATGTGCAGGTTAGGTGGATTGGCCATGATAAATTGCCCTTAGTGTCCAAAATTGCCCTTAGTGTCCAAAATTGCCCTTAGTGTCCAAAATTGCCCTTAGTGTCCAAAATTGCCCTTAGTGTCCAAAATTGCCCTTAGTGTCCAAAATTGCCCTTAGTGTCCAAAATTGCCCTTAGTGTCCAAAATTGCCCTTAGTGTCCAAAATTGCCCTTAGTGTCCAAAATTGCCCTTAGTGTCCAAAATTGCCCTTAGTGTCCAAAATTGCCCTTAGTGTCCAAAATTGCCCTTAGTGTTGGGTGGGGTTACTGGGTTATTGGGATAGGGTGGATGTGTTGAACTTGGGTAGGGTGCTCTTTCCAAGAGCCGGTGCAGACTCGATGGGCCGAATGGTCTTCTTCTGCACTATAAATTCTATGATCTATGAACCTTGCAGTGTCCACCTTGTCGAGCCCCTTCAGAATCTTGCATGTTTCAATGAGATTTCATTTCAGACTCATGTCAAATATAAGCCCAGTTTACTCAGCCTCTCATCATAGAACGCCCTCATCCCAAAACCAATCTAGTGATCCTTCGCTGCACCACCGCTAATAAAAGTATACAAGATATGAAGACCAAAACGGTGCACGGTACTCGAGGTGTGGTCTCACCCTGTGCAATGGTTGCAAGACTTCCTTATTCTTGTTTCCAATCGTCTTACGATACATGATATCTGCCTTGCTGTACCTGCATGCTAACTTTCTGTGGCCCTTGTACAAGGACACCCAAATCTCTCTGAATGTCAACATGTAGATATTTCACATCTTTTTAAAAAAAAAATACACAAGACTAGGTAGTGAATGTAGCATTTACGTTGACCGTGGAGAAGGCTTTACAGACAAATCCCTTGCCACATATCCAAACACGCCCACCCTTCAGCACAAGTAGCCATGGGAATGGGAACCCAAGCAGCCTCTTTCCTCTCTGGTCCAGAATCATGAAAACTCTTTGTGAGCTAAGGTCAGCTGATTCAGCCAAAACCTGGCATATGCTTTCTTTTTTCATTCAAAAAGTATTGAAGTATTGAATGCGCGTGGATGTTTGCACATTTTTGCCTTTTTTGCTTTCTTTTTGTTGATGTCTGTAACTGTTTACAATGCCGAAAAACTACCTCAATAAAACTGTTTGTTAAAAAAAAGGCACATGGGATACTTACTTTTGTTAGTCGAAGCATAGAATATAGGAACAGGAAGATTATGAAGCTGGAGTACCATGTGCAGTTCTAGTCAGCCATCCCACTATATGAAGGCTGGGACTGCACTAGAAAG
Source organism: Scyliorhinus canicula (assembly GCF_902713615.1). Classification (NCBI taxonomy): domain Eukaryota; kingdom Metazoa; phylum Chordata; class Chondrichthyes; order Carcharhiniformes; family Scyliorhinidae; genus Scyliorhinus; species Scyliorhinus canicula. Next base: position 103,852,554 of record NC_052146.1, on the reverse strand, counting down.
GGGAGATTCACCAAGATGTTGCCTGGGCTGGAACATTTTAAGTATGAAGAGGCTGGATATGCTGGGGTTGTTTTTCTTAGAATACAGGAGGCCGAGTGTGGAGAGGGGGGTGCGAATCTGGAACTCGCTGCCTTAAAGGGTGGTAGGGACAGGAACATTTAAGAAGCATTCAGATGAGCACTTGAAACACCACAGCATATAAGGTGCCTGCGCAGACACGATGGGTCAAAAGGTCGCTTTCTATGCTGTAACACTAAGACTGGGGGACACAGATTTATGGCTTTGCACAAGCGATGCAGGTAAAAATGTAAGGAAGAACCTTACACAGCGAGTGGTAACAGACTGAAACTCATTGCCTTTGGGGCAGGTGAAAGCAGATTTCAAAAGGAAATTGGATGAGCACTTAAAATCTTGCTTGTCGCAGGGAGTGGAAAGGGACAGACTGGAATTCTCTATAGCCAGCTGGTATGAATCTAATGGGCCAACTGGCCTCTTTCTATACCATAATCAGGGGCCTCACGGTAGCATGGTGGTTAGCATCAATGCTTCACAGCTCCAGGGTCCCAGGTTCGATTCCCGGCTGGGTCACTGTCTGTGTGGAGTCTGCACGTCCTCCCTGTGTGTGCGTGGGTTTCCTCCGGGTGCTCCGGTTTCCTCCCACAGTCCAAAGATGTGCGGGTTAGGTGGATTGGCCATGCTAAATTGCCCGTAGTGCAAGGTTAATGGGGGGATTGTTGAGTTACGGGTATACGGGTTACGTGGGGTTGAGTAGGGTGATCATTGCTCGGCACAACATCGAGGGCCGAAGGGCCTGTTCTGTGCTGTACTGTTCTATACATAATAACTCACTGATCGCACACAATATATTCTCTTTGACCACTCATCCCCATCCTTTCCCACCATTTCAAATATTTTCTGATGGCACAGCAGTGGAATATTCAATTTGTCATTGGAAACAAAATTTACTTCAGTTAAAGCAGTCAATAAATGACCTGAAGGAGGGCGTAGAAGGATGGGGGAGTAAATTTGCAGATGACACTAAAGTCGGTGGAGTCGTGGACAGTACAGAAAGATGTTACAAGTTACAGAGGGACACAGATAAGCTGCAGAGCTGGGCTGAGAGGTGCCAAATGGAGTTTAATGCAGAAAAGTGTGAGGTGATTCATTTTGGAAGGAATAACAGGAAGACAGAGTACTGGGCTAATGGTAAGATTCTTGGTAGTGTGGATGAGCAGAGAGATCTCGGTGTCCATGTACATAGATCCCTGAAAGTTGCCACCCAGGTTGAGTGGGTTGTTAAGAAGGCATACGGTGTGTTAGCTTTTATTGGTAGAGGGATTGAGTTTCAGAGCCACGAGGTCATGTTGCAACTGTACAAAACTCTGGTGCGGCCGCATTTGGAGTATTGCGTGCAATTCTGGTCGCCGCATTATAGGAAGGATGTGGAAGCATTGGAAAAGGTGCAGAGGAGATTTACCAGAATGTTGCCTGGTATGGAGGGAAGATCTTATTAGGGAAGGCTGAGGGACTTGAGGCTGTTTTCGTTAGAGAGAAGGTTAAGGGGTGACTTAGTTGAAGCATACAAGATGATCGGAGGATTAGATAGGGTGGACAGTGAGAGCCTTTTTCCTCGGATGGTGATGTCTAGCACGAGGGGACATAGCTTTAAATTGAGGGGAGATAGATATAGGACAGATGTCAGAGGTAGGTTCTTTACTCAGAAAGTAGTAAGGGCGTGGAATGCCCTGCCTGCAACAGTAGTGGACTCGCCAACACTCAGGGCATTCAAATGGTCATTGGATAGACATATGGATAATAAGGGAATAGTGTAGATGGGCTTTAGAGTGGTTTCACAGGTCGGCGCAGCATCGAGGGCCGAAGGGCCTGTACTATGCTGTAATGTTCTATGTTATGTTTAAACTTAAACCGTGCAGAAAGGAGCTGGGTGTGTGGGGTGTGTGAGACAAAAAGCACTCTCTATCCAGCTCATTCAAAAGCTATTTATCTAGCCAAAATATGGGGGGGGGGGGGTTTAATTCCAAACTTGGTGTTCAAATTTGTTTTTAAACCTTGCAATCAAGTCTTTCCACATCTAATAGCAGAAGGACAAAAGTACAATGGAGCACCAAAATAGATTTGGCAAGGTGATGTTAAAATTGCGGGTCCGTTTCTCTTATATGTTTGTTGCACCGTTACCTTGTATCAAACTGCCTGACACATTGTATCACTTTAGGAAGCTTTGTTTCCTTTTATAACAGGGTGCGGAAACAATTCTCTGAGATCCTCCAAAGGTGGGGATTATTCGTATTTTGGGTTTGTCTCCTCCCTTCCGCCCCACCCCCGCCCCCCGTTTCTCTAATAATTGAGGGAGGGGGAGGAGAGGGATGGTTAATGCGACTCCCACTTACCTGTCTGTGGGCTAGGTAGGCCTCCCATACATACACAGTCCAGGAAAAGAGCAGCACCGAGTAGAAGATTTGACTTTCGATGCTTAACTCTGCAATAAAGTGAATCATGATTCCCCGCCACTTCCGACTCACTGCCACCAGAAAACTGTCTACTTTTCTTTAAATTCCCCTTTTGACAAGAATTCGACCCTTACTGGAGAAAATAAAAGACAGTTTATACAGAAACAGCTCTTCGTTCGCCCTCCCTGTTTTCCTTACTTGCTGTTTTACCCCTTTTTTTTGTTAATTATATTTTTATAGTATTTGTTCACTCTGCACCTCATTCACTGAACCAACCCTTGCTGCCGGCTGAGTTACACTTAAATGGGTCCGGGCGGACAGGAAGCTGGTGCGCTGGGAAATGCTGTTCTATCGCACAGGCGGAATTTGTCATTGCGGTCAAAGGAGGTAGATAGTGGGAGGTTACCGTAAAGTAATCAAACCAAACTAAATGAAGAAAAGTGCCACCTTTTCAGACGGACACAACTGATAGTTACCTAAATCATAAATCAAAAGGAAATTTAACCAAACCAAATTAAATAATACCCATGTTGTCAGCTATGTCTTATACTCTGTGAAGCAACCAGCCGTGGAAAAGGCATCAAGCCTAATGATGGGCTCTACATTTTCCTTCTCCAGAATCCCCCCAGGTGTAATACACAAAAGGAAAAGTGGGGAGCACACTTAGCAAGCGGCAGGGTTGAGCTGGACAAAAAAACCATAAGTATTACACTAACTTGAAAGCAAATTACTGCAGATCCTGGAAATCTGAAATAAAAACAAAATGCTGGAAATATTTCAGCTGGTCTGGCAGCAACTGGAGAGAGAAGTGGAGTGAATGTTTCAAATCCATATAACATCTTTGTGGTAGTCTGGTTAGAGGTATTACAGTACCTAGCAATGCTGGAACACCATTGGTGGATAATGCATGTTGTCTATTGGTTGTGACTGTATGGTAGCTCTGCACTGCAAGTCGGGGTATAAGCCCGTGCAGCCCCAGCAGCTCCCTTTCTGTACCTGAGATGCTGGGGGAAACATCTAGCTTATTAAAGCCTTCAGTTGTACAACAACCTTGCTTAGTAATCATTGATTGCGCATCAATTTAATAAGCTAGAATTAAAGAATGGAGCTCCGAATCAAGCCGGAGTGTCTGCAACTCAGCCCCCACGCAGTAAACTCGGCGGCGACTTTCAAGCACTGGCTAGCGTGCTTCAACGGCTACCTCGGAACGGCAGAAAACACATCCACAAGAGAACAGAAACTGCAGATCCTGCACTCGAGGGTGAGCCCAGAAGTCTACACCCTCATCGAGGACGCGGACGACTTCGATGTCGCGATGAAGTTGCTGAAAGGACATTACAGTCACCCTGTGAATCAGGTCTACGCCCGGCATCTACAAGCAACGAGGCGATAAATTCCTGATGAGTCACTAGAAGAATTCTACCGTGCACTCCTAGTGTTGGGAAGAAACTGCAGCTGCTCACAAGTTTCAGCAAACGACCACACTGAACTGTTGATTCGGGACGCTTTCGTTGCGGGTATGCCGTCTTCTCAAATCCGCCAGCGTTTGCTGGAGAAAGAAACGCTAGGCCTCAAGGAGGCTCGGGGCCCTTGCCGGCTCCCTGGATGTGGCCTCCCGAAACGCATGCGCCTACGCCCCCAACCGCGCGGCAGCCCCCTGGGCAGCATGGAACCGGTCTGCGGCTGACTCCGAGGCAATGCCCCCCCCCCCCCCCCCACAAGCTTGTGCTGCAAGACGGCCCAGCAACCCGGGGGGGCCCCACTGCTATTTTAGCGGGCATGCCAAACACCCCCGACAGCGCTGCCCAGCCCGTTCGTCCACCTGTAAAGGGTGCGGCAAAAGGAGCCATTTCGTGGCAGTATGCCAGGCCCGGGCAGTCGCTGCGGTCTCTGGAAGCGAATGCAGGCTGCCACTACAACCCTCTCCACGGGCCCCGTGTGGCCAGCGAGCGCCACCATCTTCCTCCTCCAGGGCCACGTGTGGCATCCGGGTGCCGCCATCTTGTTCCACGGACGCCGCGTGCGATGGATGGGTGCCGCCGTTTTGTGCACCCACAGCCACGTGTGACCAGTGGGCGCCGCCATCTTGGATGGACTCCCAGGACCCCAGTGCAGATGACCACATACTACCCGACGAGAACACCCAGCTGCTGCCACGTTTAGCCTCGGTGACCTTGAACCAGTCTCGGCCTCGAACACTCGCAACTGCTACTACAACCGTGCTAATCAATGGACACGAGACGCCCTGCTTAATCGACTCTGGGAGCACTGAGAGCTTCATACACCCCGACACAGTAAGGCGCTGTTTTCTCCCCGTCCACCCTGTTAATCAAAAAATCTCCCTGGCCTCCGGTTCCCACTCAGGAGAGATAAAGGGGTTCTGTGTAGCAAACCTCACGGTCCAGGGAAGGGAGTTTAAAAATTACCGGCTCTACGTCGTTCCCCACCTCTGCGCAGCCACACTCCTAGGGTTAGACTTCCAGTGAAACCTCCAAAGTCTAACATTCAAATTCGGCGGCCCTATCCCCTCTCACTGTCTGCAGCCTCGCAACCCTCAAGGTCGATCCGCCTTCCCTGTTTGTGAACCTCACCCCGGATTGCAAACCCGTCGCCACCAGGAGCAGACGGTACAGTGTCCAGGACCGGACCTTTATTAGGTCAGAGGTCCAATGGCTACTGAGGGAATGAGTCATTGAAGCTAGCAACAGTCCCTGGAGAGCTCAAGTAGTGGTGGTAAAGACTGGGGAGAAGAATAGGATGGTCATAGACTAGAGTCAGACCATCAACAGGTTTACGCAGCTGGACGTGTACCCTCTCCCCCGCATATCCGACCTGGTAAACAGGATCGCGCAATACAAGGTCTTCTCCACGGTGGCCCTTAAGTCCGCCTATCACCAGCTCCCCATCCGCATGAGTGACGGCAAGTACACTGCCTTCGAGGCAGATGGGCAGCTCTACCACTTTTTTTTTTTTATAAATGTTTTTATTCAGTTTTCATATTTTATATTGAACAAATTACAAATTGTTAGGAGAGAGAAAGAAAAAAAAAAACCAAACACGCAAAAATTAACATACATATTTACAGGTAAGCATCTTCGTAGTAGTAACTGCGCCCCCCCCCCCCCAACATGTTTATTTAGCTTGGTTTTGGGCCTTAGCTAGCCATCGAACCCCCGTAACGAACCTGTAGCCCCCCCCCCCCCTCCCGCTACCTTCCCCCGACTATTCTTCCTCTTGTACATTGGCCACAAATAGGTCCCGGAACAGTTGCATGAATGGCTCCCACGTTCTGTGGAAGCCGTCGTCCGACCCTCGGATGGCAAATTTGATTTTCTCCATTTGGAGAGATTCCGAGAGGTCGGACAGCCAGTCCGCAGCTCTGGGCGGTGCTGCTGACCGCCAGCCAAACAGGATTCTACGGCGGGCGATCAGGGAGGCAAAGGCAAGGGCGTCCGCCCTCCTCCCCAGGAATAGGTCTGGCTGTTCTGAAACCCCGAAGACCGCCACTATCGGGCATGGCTCCACCCTCACTCCCACCACTTTGGACATAACCTCGAAGAAGGTGCTCTACCACTTTTTAAAGGTTCCTTTCGGTGTCACTAATGGGGTCTCGGTCTTCCAGCGAGAGATGGACCGAATGGTTGACCGACACGGCTTACGGGCAACATTCCCATATATCGATAATGTCACCATCTGCGGCCACGACCAGCAGGACCACGACACCAACCTTCGAAAATTCCTCCAGACCTCGAACATCCTTAACCTTACGTATAACAAGGATAAATGTATGTTTAGCACCAACCGCCTAGCCATCCTCGGCTATGTAGTGCGAAATAGAGTGATAGGCTCCGACCCTGAATGCATGCGCCCCCTTATGGAATTTCCCCTCCCTCACTGCTCCAAGGCCCTGAAGCGCTGCCTAAGTTTTTTTCTCTTACTACGCCCAGTGGGTCCCCAACTATGCAGACAAGGCCCTTCCTCTGATCCAATCCACAGTTTTTCCCCTGTCGATAGAGGCCCGCCAGACCTTCAGCCGCATCAAAGCAGATATTGCAAAGGCCACGATGCACGCAATCGACAAGTCCCTCCCCTTCCAGGTCGAGAGCGACACGTCCAATGTAGCTCTGGCAGCCACCCTCAACCAAGCAGGCAGACTCGTGGCCTTCTCTCGTACCCTCCATGCTTCCGAAATCCACCACTCCTCAGTCGAAAAGGAGGCCCAGGCCATAGTAGAAGCTGTGCGACATTGGAGGCATTACCTGGCCAGCAAGAGATTCACTCTCCTCACTGACCAACGGTCGGTCGCCTTTATGTTCGATAATGCACAGCGGGGCAAGATAAAGAACGATAAGATCTTGCGGTGGAGGATCGAACTCTCCACCTATAACTACGAGACCTTGTATCGTCCCGGGAAGCTAAACGAGCCTCCTGATGCCCTGTCCCACGGCACATGTGCCAACGCACAAGTGGACTGCCTCCAAGCCCTCCACGAGGACCTCTGCCACCTGGGGGTCACACGCTTCTTCCATTTTGTCAAGACCCGCAACCTGCCCTACTCCATCGAGGAGGTCAGGACAGCCACCAGGAATTGCCAAATCTGCGCAGAGTGCAAACCGCACTTCTACCGGCCAGAGAAAGTGCACCTGATAAAGGCTTCCCGTCCCTTTGAACGCCTCAGCATCGACTTCAAAGGTCCCCTCCCCTCCACCGACCGCAACACGTACTTCCTGAACATGATTGACGAGTACTCCCGATTCCCATTTGCCATCCCCTGCCCCGACATGACCGCAACCACTGACATCAAAGCCCTCCATAGCATCTTTACACTGTTCGGGTTCCCCGCTTACATACATAGTAATAGGGGGTCATCCTTTATGAGCAACGAACTGCATCAATTCCTGCTCAGCAAGGGCATTGCCTCGAGCAGGACGACCAATTACAACCCCTGGGGTAACGGACAGGTAGAGAGGGAGAATGGAACGGTCTAGAAGACCGTCCTATTGGCCCTACAGTCTAGAAATCTCCCAGTCTCCCGCTGGCAGGAAGTCCTCCCGGATGCCCTCCACTCTATCCGGTCCCTGCTCTGCACCACGACCAACCAAACACCTAACGAACGTCTCCTTGTTTTCCCCAGGAAGTCCTCCACTGGGACCTCGCTCCCGACCTGGCTGGCAGCCCCAGGACCCATCCTGCTCCGAAAACACGTGCGGGCGCACAAGTCGGACCCATTGGTCGAGAGGGTCCACCTTCTCCACGCTAACCCCCAGTACGCCTACGTGGAGTACCTCGACGGCCGACAAGACACGGTCTCCCTACGAGACCTGGCGCCCGCCGGATCCCCGCACACACCCCCGCCACCAGTCCCACCTACCATCCCACCGGGGCATCTTACAGCTGCCCACTTCCCAGGAGGATCAGTTCTTCCGCCGGCCCCGTCCAGGCCCCCCCGCCCACCGACGCACCCCGCAGACGCTCCCCAGGTCAATCAGCGCCCCACCAGCACCGTCTAGGGATGTTGAGATCGAAACCACACTCGCGGAGTCACAGACGCCCGAACCTCCACCAGCGTCACCACCGAAGCTTCGACAATCACAGAAGACGACCAGGGCCTCTGATCGACTGATTGCTTCACTGTAACATGTATATAGTTAATTGTGAAATTGTAAAATTGTAAAATAGTTTGTAAATAGTTATGATTATAAGTCAAAACGCTGTACGGAGGTATTACGGTACCTCCATAACCATAAATCCTACCATGTTGCAAAGTTGTAATACCAAGCCACCACCCCCACCAGACTCTTTTTTAACCGGGGGTGAATGTGGTAGCCTGGTTAGAAGTATTACGGGACCTAGCAATGCTGGAACACCATTGATGAATGATGCATGTTGTCTTTTGGTTGAGACTGTATGGTAGCTCTGCCCTGCAAGGCGGGGTATAAGAGCCCGTGCAGCCCCAGCAGCTCCCTTTCTGTACCTGAGCTGCTGGGGGAAACATCGAGCTTATTAAAGTTTTCAGTTGTACTACAACCTCGCTTAGTAGTCATTGATTGCGCATCAATCTTAAGAGTTCTGAAGAAGAGCCATACAAACTCAAAATGTTAACTCTTTCTCAACAGGTGCTGCCAGCCCGATTGAGTTTTTCCAGCTTTTCTGTTCAGTGTTGCACTTTGCTGGTTGGCTGAGTTGGCTGGACAGCTAATTTGTGAAGCGGAGCAACACCAACAGTGCAGGTTCAATCCCTGTACCGGCTGTGGTTATTCATGAAGGTCTCACCTTCTAAACCTTGCCTGAGATGTGATCCTCAGGTTAAATTATCACCAGTCAAGGGCAGCACGGTGGCCTAGTGGTTAGCACAGCTGCCTCACGGCGCTGAGGTCCCAGTTTCGAATCCCGGCTCTGGGTCACTGTCTGTGTGGAGTTTGCACATTCTCCCCGTGTCTGCGTGGGTTTCGCCCCCACAACCCAAAAAAATGTGCAGAGTAGGTGGATTGGCTACGCTAAATTGCCCCTTAATTGGAAAAAATAATTGGGTAATCTAAATTTTTTTTTTAAATTATCACCTGCCAGCTCTCAAAGGGGAGAGCAGCCTACGGCCCTCTAGGGCTGTGACAACAGTGACATTTTACACCTTGGTCATATTTCAAGATAAACTATGTCATTGGCAGGGCTTAGCAGAGACTGTCCATGGTGAGGTTTGAATATTCTCTTTTATGACTTTAGGACTGATATGGGGAAAGAATGATGGGACAGTGTAAAGTGTGACAGGTTCCCTCCATGTGCCACATTTTACTAGACAATCATACATGGCATTACCTACTGGAAGTGACGATTAGTGCAGGTGAAAAAGATTAGTGCAGAGATCAGAAGTCAGAGGATTAGAGCAGATCAGATGTAAGTCTTTATCTGGGGATGTCATACATTCTGTCATTGTTACACAATTATACAATTTAGGAACAATTTAGGAACCAGCATGGGCTGTGGATGTTGGAGATATAAAATTGAAATGAAAGCACTGTGACCAGTAGGAGACCACAGTGGGACAAGTTTTATTGGCAGCTCCACTATAAACATAGAAATAGAAATTTATCATGGGAACATTCACCGGAAGTGTACACACAATGTTTAATGCATTATTGCCAAATATTGCAGGTCTGCTATTTATCATTGATTTTATGCAAGTCATGTTGTTTGAGATAAAATATCTAAAATTGTGCTGATATTTTAAATCTAAATAGTCTTATTCATTTAAGGTGATGCAGCTCCTTGTTATAACTTTGCAATTATTTTCTTTTCTGTCCTGGTGACTAAATGAACAAGGGCACTAGCTGTTAGTCTTTCACTATTGACCACCCAGAAGGAAAAAACAGTAAAATAGAGAAGTAAGAATATTGGTCTGAACTGGTCTTGTTTACTTTAAAATAGAACAATGGTTAAACAGGGAAATAAGAACTAGGAGCGGGAGTAGACAATTCAGGCACTCGAGCCTGCTCCGCCATTCAATACCGTGGCTGATCTCACCTTGGCCTCAAATCCACTTTCCTGCCCGTCCTTCATAACCTTTAAACCCATTACTAATTAAAAATCTATCTAGCTATCTCCTCATGAAATTTACGCAATATTCCACCGCGCTCTGGGTAGTGAATTCCACAGATTCACAGCCTGCTGAAAAGTAATTTCTCCTCATCTCCGTTTTAATACTGGTCCAAAATGTTTTCTTTCCCTGCTGGGTAAGTGGCTATTAATGAGTCATGGTATCATTACAGCACAGTAGAAGGGCTTTCAGCCCACTCTGTACATGGAATTTCACAGCCAAGTCCCTTATTATTTATATTCATTCATGGGATGTGGACGTCGCTGGCTGGGCCAGTATTTATTGCCCACGCCTGAGGGCATTTAAGAATGAACCACATTGCATGGATCTGAAGTCACAAGTCCGCCAGACCAGATAAGGACAACAGATTTCCTTCCCTAAAGGACATTAGTGAACCAGGTGGGTTTTACAACAATCAACAATGGTTTCATGGTCATCATTAGACCTTTAATTCCAGTTTTTTATTTAATTCAAATTTTATAGGGCAGCATGGTGGCGCAGGATTAGCACTGCTGCCTCACAGCTCTGAGGACCCGGGTTCAATCCCGGCCCCGGGTCACTGACCGTGTGGAGTTTGCACATTCTCCCTGTGTCTGTGTCTCACCCCCACAACACAAAATGATGTGCAGGGTACGTGTATTGGCCACTCTAAATTGCCCCTTAATTGGAAAATAAATGAATTGAGTACTAAATTTATTTTTTTTAAATTCAAATTTCACCTTCACCATCTGCCATGGTGGGATTCGAACCCAGGTCCCCAGAGCTTGACTCTAGATCTCTGGATTACTTGTCTAGCGATCACTATGCCAATGCCTCTCCAGTCCTACCTTGCATGGCATATTTTACTTCAGGGTCATTGGACACCTAGCAAAAACACTGACTGATTCCATAAGCTGTGAACATAAATGTTAATTGGAGTACAAAACCATGCCTCCCAGTAGTTCAATAATCTCAGTACTGTCCAGGGGTTGAATCTGGGGCTCATCTGATCTGTTCAGCTCAATAGTGGGCCAAGTTAGGAAAGACCATTTCTATTCACTTATAACCACAGAACCATAGGGAATTGAACCCGGGGCCCTGGTGCTGTGAGGCAGCTGTGCTAACCACTGTGGCACCGTGTTATAAATAACATTTCTAGAGTACCTGGTATATGCTGCCTTTGTAGGATTTTTGTGAGTAAAGTCCAAGAGTGGGACTTGAACCCACAACCTTGTAGCTCCGAGACAACAGCGCTACCAACTGAGCCCCAGTAACTAAGATTATCATTCCCAACAACAGTAAAAAGAAACAAAGCAATGTCAGCGTGCTGCGACATAATAATATCACCAGAGAGCTGAACAGAATCAGCATAATTATATTCAACCAAAAGAACCTTGACGGTCCCCAACACGGTAAGTCCTTGATGTCATACATAAACCAAGGGCCTGATTCAACAGGACCAAAACAGAGTCCCGTTGTGGGTGTGGAAAGACACCACTATTTAACGGCTCTTTGCCATTTTATTGGCCTATGCAGGGAATGCCCTGTCGAGGCCGCGCTTTGAGTCCGTCAGTACAGGTCGACTGTTCGCAGATCAGGGCACCGTTTTCAAATACCTTCCCGATCTTTGCCCCTGGCAGTTTCAGGGAGGCATTGCCAGGGTGCCCAGGTGGCAAGATGCCAGACTGGCAGTGTCAAGGTGCCCGGGGAGTCAGCTGGAGTGCGAAGATACCACCCTGCCCAGTGCCCGACCACCCAAGGGGTCTCTAATGGCCTGGGAGAGCCCCTCCCAGGTGCCATTATGCCTCGTCCACATTTGTGGAAACCAGTCCTAAAGTCGCCATGGTGAGGTCTCCCACGCGTGGCTATCAGGTCCCAGGCCCTGAGAAAATACGGCAGACATATTTAAATGAGCGACTGGCTCGCTTAAATATGTTCATTCGGATCTCACCCTTGCTTGGCACTGTCTCACAAGACTCCGTTAAATTACCAAAATTCGCTGCACTCTGGGACGCTTCCGGCAGATTGGAAAACAGCAAATTACGGCACTATTTAAGAAAGGAGGTAGACAAAAGGCGGGTAACAATAGGCCTGTTAGCTTAACTTCTGTAGTGGGGAAAATGCTTGAATCTATCATCAAGGAAGAAATAGCGAAACATCTGGATAGAAATTGGATTTAGATTTTATTTGTCACGTGTACTGAGTTACCGTGAAAAATATTGTCCTGCATACAGTCCATACAGATCATTCCATACGTGAAAAAAAAAGACATACATAAATACACAATGTAAATACATGGACACAGGCAACGGGTGAGCATACAAAATGTAGTACTACTCAGTCGAGACAATGTGTGAAGAGATCGGTTCAGTCCATAAGCGGGTCATTCAGGAGTCTGGTAACAGCGGGGAATAAACTGTTTTTGAACCGATTAGTGGGTGTTCTCAGACTTTTGTATCGCCTGTCCAATGGAAGAAGTTGGAAGAGAGAATAACCTGGGAGGGGTCTTTGATTATGCTGTCCGCTTTCCCCAGGCAGCGGGAAGTGTCGACAGTCATTGGACAGGAGGCAAGTTCATGCGAAGGACTGGGCGGTGTTCACAACTCGTAGTTTCTTACAGTCTTGGGTTGAGCAGTTGCAATACCAGGCTGTGATGCAGCTAGATAGGATGCTTACTCTGATGCATCTGTAAAAATTGGGAAGAGTCAATGTGGATATGCCGAATTTCCTTAGTTTCCTGAGGAAGTATAGGCACTGTTGCGCTTTCTTGGTCGTGGGGCCGACGTGGGTGGGTCAGGACAGAATGCTGGTGATGTGCGTACCTAAGAATTTGAAGCTGTTAACCATCTTCACCTCGGCACCATTGATACAGACAGGTGTGTGTACGATACTTTGCTTCCTGAAGTCAGTGACCAGCTCTTTAGTTTTGCTGACAATGAGGGAGAGATTGTTGTCATTACACTACTCCACTCGGTTCTCTATCTCCCACCTATACTCTGACTCATCGTTGTTCGAGATCCAACCCACTAAAGTCGTGTCATCGGCAAACTAGTAGATGGAGTTGGAGTCACATTTTGCCACACAGTCATGTAGAGGGTAGTAGGGGGCTAAGTATGCAGTCTTGTATTGAGGAGGAGGTGTTGTTTCTCCTTACTGATTGTGGTCAATGGGTCAGGAAGTCAATGTTGTGTACTGTGACCTTGCCGTTGCAAAGATGCACACAGAACTGCTGGTGACTTAACTAGAATGATGATTATTGATTAACACGTGGAAAGATAACAAACAGAATGCTATGCAGACTAAGCTACTATTTGAGTTTTGTGAACTGTTCTGGAACTACCTATGTGCAACTGTCCTGTTGTGTGCCTTACTACCAACTTGCGAGAGTCGGATGTCACATGACCAATGTCTGACGCCACCAGCTGATTGGAGGTCACATTGCTAACTATATATAATATTATTCACAGGCATATCACCACATTTCCCTTACGTTGGAGATGTTCACATTTATATACAAAACATGATTGGTATCATTATTTAACACATGTGGCATGTATATACAGATGTAACTGTGCTTTAGTTCACATGATATGCATGCTAAATGTGTGCTTTGTGCGCAGCTCATTGTGCATCTCCAACAGGGTCACCCCGCTGATTGTCTGGGGTCTTGTCATTTTTCTGGAAGTCTGGTTTCCGTGCCGGTCTTTTGTGCCTTAGCCTTTTGACGTGATGTGTCCTGAAGACTGGCATTCTTGGTGGCCATGCCTACTTCACCAGCTTCTTTTGTGTCTTTACACAATATTTTTTTCTGCTGCATCATTGTGTACTCTCTGGCATCACCGGCTTCTTTCGTGTTGTTACACGATGCTTTTTGCTGCTGCGTCGTATATTCTCTGACCTGTCAGCCACATTGTCGACGTCTTCTCGCTTGGTGCCATCATAGGACTCACAGTGTCCTCCACTCTCCTTCTCTTCCTCTTTTTTGTTTTGAGAACTATTTTGTGACTGATTTTGTGACTGCTCCTCTTTTTTCGCTTGAGTTTGGTAGCCTCTGTCCTGCCACTGGCCATGGGAGCAGTAGTTTGTGGATTGTCTGCTGAGCCGTCTCTTGTGGTGTGCTTCTGAGGGACTGTGTGGACATGGCCTCGTCTGTGCCTTTAATGGGTGGCTGCAGAGCCTCGCACTCTGGTGTCTGGGTTGGATCCACATCCCCAACGTTGAGTGCTGTCCCTACATCCTCTGTTTCAACCCCAAGTGATGGCTCCTCGACATTCAAAATTACAATGCATATGTTATCTGGTCTTGAAAAACCAAGTGATGACTCATCCTGATCTTGCAATATTATTTATGTATCATCCGTCATCGTAGAACTACATACCGATATAGTTATCAGCTCCTCTAACTCATCTTTCGGTAGAGTGGTGTCGAGAATTGGGGAGTCGACTACCGGAACGGTTTCAGAGGCCTGAGATGATTCACCATATGCCTCTGGAGCCAGATTCTCCAGAATTGGCATAATATTTTCTGTTATTAGATTGTTCTCCGAGGTGTCTGCTACCGCAATCTCATTTTCCATCTCTGCGTGCGCTATCTTAGAGCTTTCACACTTCTCGGTGTCCTGCGCAGACTGGGCATCCCTTGTGATCACCTCGTCATTCCCGCCAAACCACCAGAGTAGTACTTCACAGGCTTCCTCATCTAGTTTACCATCACTCCCGCTAAACAACCTTACGAGCGTTTCATATTCGTCTTCATCTGGCTCACCCTCCGAATCTTTACTTTCTTCATTGTATTCATGGTCTTCGTAGATATCATTGTAGCACTCATCACCAGAGTCAGTATCACCTGCAAAGATTTCCCCTGTAAAGTAAGACATTGCACACGGGATTATGTGTTCGCGCAGGAGGAGACCAATTTCAAAGTCAGCAGCAAGTTTTCATTTTCATTTAACGTTCCATACTGTGGAACTTCAGGAGGACTGAAGAAATTGAAGAATGAGTCATTTGGTACCGTTTTCATAACTGCTTTACAAGTACTCTGAGCTTTTTGCTTCGGCTTCGTTTTAACGGCTGTCAGTGTAACATTTTTTTCTTTTCTGTAGTCGATCTGGCACCCTGCACACCCTGGGCTGGATTCTCTGTTTTGGAGACTAAGTCCCCACGCCAGCGTGAAAATGGTGGTGTTTTACGCCAGGTAAACTGACGTCAAACGGCCACCGATTCCCTGGTTTGCTGGGGGCTAGCAAGGAGGCAGTGTAGAGCTCACAGCTCTTGGTGCAGATACAGCCCTCAGCAGTTCCAGTTCCAAAGCCGCGCATGTGCACGGCGGCGACCTGCAATGGCCGCACCGTACTCCATGACGGCTCAGCCCATGGACCTGGACCGCCAAAATAGTGACCCCCTTCGGCCACTCTCATTCCCCGGACTGCCAGCCCACAGTGTCCCCAGCCCCAAATGAAGCACCCCCTGCCCACAAAGTCGAATGGAAATACCTCATAGAGGTAATGGAACGGTTTGGGCTTGGAACAGGGTTCACCTCCTGGGTAAGGCTCCTATACAACGCTCCCATGGCGAGCATACGGACCAACAACATCAACTCCCGATACTTCCAGCTGCACTGGGAAGCAAACAAGGATGCCCACTGTCCCCGCTGCTGTTTGCCCTAGCGATCGAACCACTAGCAATTGCGCTCAGCGCAGCAAAAAGCTGGAGGGGGATCCGAAGGGGAGGCAGAGAGCACAGTCTCATTCTATGCAGATGACCTGCTCCTCTACATTTTGGACCCACAAAGCAGCATGGGCGGAATCATTGCGCTCCTGAAAGAGTTTGCCGCCTTCTCGGCCAAAAAACTCTACATGAGCAAAAGCGAGATCTTCCCGGTACACCCACAAGTAGGGGGGGGGGGGGGCAACACTAACGGGACTGCCGTTTAAACAAGCCCGACACAAATTCCGCTACCTGGGGATCCAAACAGCGCATGACTGGAAAGGGATCCACAAATGGAACCTCACCAGTCTGACGGAGGAAGTAAAAAAGGACCTGCAAAGATGGAACACACTCCCACTCTCCCTCACGGTGAGACTCCAGATGATCAAAATGAACGTACTGCCCAGGTACCTCTTCCTACTTAGATCCATCCCGATCTACATCCCCAAGGCCCTTTTCAAAGCGCTGGACAAAATAATCATGGCGTTCGTATAGGGGGGGAAGAATGCTAGGATCCCAAAGAAGGTTCTACAAAAAACAAAATCCATGGTGGGGGGCTAGCCCTCCCAAACCTACAATTCTACCACTGGGTGGCGACAGCCGAGCGAATAAGGAGATAGATCAAGGAGCCAGAAGCCGAGTGGGTGTACACAGAAGAGGCATCTTGCATGAGGACCTCCCTCCGGGCCCTCACCACGGCAGTACTCCTATCCCCACTCAAAAAACATTCCAGCAGCTCAGTAGTGATAGCCACCCTCCAGTCCTGGAACCAACTGCGGCAGCAATTTGGCCTGACCAAAATGTCGGACAAAGCTCCCATCTGCAACAACCACAGCATTGATTGACGCCACCTTCAAAAGGTGGAGGCAGGACAGAGGGACACTGACAGTCAGGGACCTATACACTGACGGCAGGATCGCAACACTGGACGAACTGACAGAGAAATTCCAGCTAACCAGGGGGAACGAGCTAAGGTACCTGCAACTCAAAAACTTCCTATGAAAGGAGACAAGGACGTACCCACAACCACCACGGCAGACACTACTGGAAGACCTACTGGACGCAAGCATACTAGATAAAGGAAACTAGTGACATGTATGACCGACTGGTAGAAAGGGCCGACACCATACTGGACGCAACAAGAAAGAAATGGGAGGAGAACCTGGGGATTGAAATAGGGTGGGGACTCTGGAGTGAAGCACTGCATAGGGTCAACTCCATCTCCACGTGCGCAAGGCTCAGCCTGACGCAAGTAAAAGTGGTACATAGAGCCCACTTAACAAGAACCCTATGAGTAGTTTCTTCCCGGAGGTGGAGGATAGATGTGAACGGTGCCAAGTAGGCCCAGCCACGCCCACATGTTCTTGCGGGGGACTGGACAGCCTTCTTCGAGGCCATGTCCAAAGTGGTGGGGGTGAGGGTGGAGCCATGCCCAATAGTGGCGATCTTCGGGGTTCAGACCAGCCAGATCTATTCCTGTGGAGGAGGGCGGACGCCCTTGCCTTTGTCTCCCTGATCGCCCGCCATAGAATCCTGTTCGGCTGGCGGTCAGCAGCACCACCCAAAGCTGCAGACTGGCTGGCTGACCTCTCGGAATCTCTCCAAATGGAGAAAATCAAATTCGCCATCCGAGGGTCAGACGACGGCTTCCACAGAGCGTGGGAGCCGTTCACCCAATTGTTCCGGGACCTGTTCGTGGCCAATGAACAAGCAGAAGAATAGCCAGGTAGCCAAGAATCCGGGGAAAGTAGCCAAGGCGTGAGGGGGAGAGATAGACCGAGGGGGGGACACAGCTAAACCTAAGAAGAAAGAAAGGTGAACCACAGGAGGGGGGGAGGGGCAGAGCGAGGGGAAGAGGGAAGAGACAGGGAACAATAGAGGATAACCAGGGAGATGGGGGGAGGCAGGGAAATGATAGCTGGAAGGAGGGCACGGGAAACGATAACAAACTTGGCCTCTACAGGAACAGAGAACAAGGAGAATACAGGCGAAAGATGGAACGACCGGCTGAAGCGGAGGTGAGCGCGAGACGACACCGGCAGAAGCAAGTGACAACACCAAATCCAGACCCATTCGAGTATTGCCCTCTGTAATTGTTTCTCCAGCACCCAAATACATGTCTACTGCCCCAGTCTCCACCCCCCCCCCCCCCCCCCCACACACACACACACACAAACAGGTGCCTACTTTTGTGCTGTAAATACGTTTGCCAATTGTACAGAGTTCCTGCTGTTGAGCTGGTGCATAATACCCTACCAGTTATTTTATTTTATTTTTTATTATTACTTTTTTTTTGGTATGTTTGTGTGTGCCCTTCTCTTCTATATACCTTATTCTGTCTACTTAACGGTAAATATACGTTGTTCAAAAACCCAATAAAAAACATTTATTTTTAAAAAACGGATTCTCTGCCCCGTCGCCGAATGCGATTTCGGCGTCGGGGAACAGAGAATCCAGCCTCCTGTGTTTCTGGTTCATCAAAGAATAAAAATTCAAGCTTGTCAGGCCGCAATTCCAGCTGGTATACTTTCGTAATTACCTCATTTGCAAAATACTAATTTGGCTCAATCTTAAACTCCAGACTGAAGCTCATTGGCAGTTCACTCTCTAAACCTTTAACTTTCATATCTTGTAGATGCTTTAGTATGGGCTCATCATGTTCCTGTATCATACGGCTGAGTCTATTCACCTTCTGGAAAACTGTTAACCAGAAGTCTGGAATTCCCTAAGTTGTGTTCTGTACCTTGTCTTTGCAATGATTCGTACAGAACTGCTGGTGACTTAACTAGAATGATGCTTTATTGATGCGCATGTGGTAAGGTAACAATCATAATTCTATACAGACTAAGTTACTGATTGAGTTATGTGAACTTCCTGGAACTACCTTTATGTGCGGCTGTCCTGGTGCATGCCTTACAATCTTCTGTCAAGAGCTGGACGTCACATGACTGATGTCTGATCCCACCTGCTGGTGAGAGGTCACATTGCTGTGGGTATGCAATACCATTCGCAGGCATATCACCACATCCCCCTTCCTTTGGATATGTTGATCTATATGTTTTTTGAAGGCACATATCCTTGTTGGCCACACCTGTGTTACCAGCTTTTTCTTTTTGCCAGTCCTTACATGATGCTCTTTGCTGCTGTTGTGTCGTTAAGTATTCTCTGGCTCTGGCTTGTTGGCCAGAACATTGACGTCTTCTCTCTTGGTGTCATCACTGGGATTCACTGCATCTCCCACTCTCCTTCTCTTCCTCTATTTTTGCTTTCATTGTCATTTTGTGAGTGCTTCTCTTTTTGTGTTTGAGTTTGCAACCCCTGTAATGCTACAGGTCTGCACCATGGGAGCAGAAGTGTGCGGGCCAACAGTTGGGACTGCTTGTGTCAGCGTGCTTCCGAGGGACTGTGTGGTCACGACCAAGCCTGTGCCTTTAATGGGTGGTTGCAGAGCTTTGCACTCTGGTGCCCGGGTGGGCGTCACACCTGTAACGTTGGGAGTTGTCCTTTCCTCGCGTGTCTGAGCCCCGAGTGATGGTTCCTCATCACTCGAAATCACAATACACGTGTCCCCAGGCCCTGACAATCCAGGCGATGGCTCATCCTGGTCTTGTACTGTTATGTACGTGCCATCTGTCACCGTGGAGCTGCATGCCATCTGCTTCTTTAACTCATGTCTTGGTGGAGTGGCCTCGAGTATCGGAGAGTCCACTAACAGAACCCTTTCAGAGGCCTGAGACGATTCACCATGTGCCTCTGGAGCCAGTTTCTCCAAGATTGGCATTATGTCTTCTGTTATTAGTTTATTCGAGTCCTGGTTCTCCAAGGTGTCGGCTACTGCAATCTCACTTTCCATCTTGGTGGGTGCCATTTCAAAGCTTTTGCACTTCTTGGTGTCGTGCGCAGTCTGAGCGAGCCTTGTGACCATTCCCGCCAAACAACCTAAGCAGTGCTTCACAGGCTTCTACATCTAGTTTGCCATCACTCTCGCAAAACAAGCTTCCCAGCATTGCATATTGGTCTTCACCTGACTCACCCTTCAAGTTTTTACTTTCTTCATCGTCTTCATGATCTTCATATATGTCATCGTAGTTTTCGTCACCGGAGTCAGTATCATCCTCAAAGACGTCTCCTGTAAAATACATTGCACACGGAATTATGTGTTTGTGCAGGAGGCAGCCAATTTCAAAGTCAGCAGCGAGTTTTGCTACAGAACTTTTATTTAACATTCCATGCTGTGGAACTTCAGGAGGACTGAAGAAAGTGAAGAATGAACCATTTGGTACAGTTTTTTTAACTGTTTTGCGAGTACTCCGACCCTTATGCTTCAGCTTTGTTTTAATGGTTGTCAGTGTGACATTTCTTTCTTTCCTTCAGTCGATCTGGCAACCCGTGGATCCCGTGATTTCTGATTCTTCAGTGAATTAAGTTTCAAGTAATTCCAGCTAGTATACTTTCGTAATTACCTCAGCTGTAAAATACCCATTAGGCTCAAACCTAAACTCCAGAGTGAAGCTCATTGGCTGTACACGCTCTGAACATTTAATATTCACATCTTGTAGAAGCTTTAATACGGGCTCACCATGCTCCTGTATCATGCCACTGAGTATCCTTTTTGAAGACTGTCAACCAGAAGTCTGGAATATCCTTTGGTTCTTTCGTCTCTTTATCTGATTCATCATTCTCCACCTGGACTTCTGCATGTGTCTCATCGAATGACTGCACCAGCATATCTCGTTGAGATTTGTAGAATTCAGCTGGCCACTCGCTGCCTAGAACATGCAGATGCTCAACTATGTTCAGGGCCTCACATGCCAGGGCGGCATGGTCCACAGTGGTTTGCACTGCTGCCTCACAGCGCTGAAGACCTGGGTTTGATCCCAGCTCCAGGTCAATGTCCATGTGGAGTATGCACATTCGCCCCGTGTCTGCATGGGTCGCACCCCCACAACCCAAATTGGCTACCTAAATTGTTCCTTAATTGGAAAGAAAAATGAACTGGGGAAGCAAAATTTTTTTTTTAAAGGGCCTCACATGCATCCACTCCTATGATGGACTCGGTTTTCATGTCCACTATGAAAAATGGACATATACATTGTGTTGTGCACGCTTAACTCAAGCTCACATTCACCAGCTGCTCAATCTTTTTCTTACTGTGGCGTATGGGTGGTCCGGTCGATCAACAACTTGCAGCTGTGCATTCAGCCTGTGCAAAGCGGACCAACTGAGGAGGATGGCCCTCATTCCCATGTCAAGGTCTCAGTGTACTAATGAACCGGTCATCCACACTAAAGTTTTCCATCTGGTTTCGATGGCATCAGGTTTGTAATTACTCACTTCATGATGTTTTGAAATTACATCTTCATTTTTATGGGTAGGACTCTTCTGGTCCTTGGTTGAAATGAATGAAATGAAATGAAGTGAAAATCGCTTATTGTCACGAGTAGGCTTCAATGAAGTTACTGTGAAAAGCCCCTAGTCGCCACATTCCGGCGCCTGTCTGGGGAGGCTGGTACGGGAATTGAACTGTGCTGCTGGCCTGCTTGGTCTGCTTTAAAAGCCAGCGATTTAGCCTGGTGAGCTAAACCAGCCCGATGAGACCGATGAAGAGCTCTTTGACCGGAGGCATTCCATCCACCGTGTTGGCTGATCTGATTTGGCCCACTCTAGGACACGAAAAACATTGTTTCGCAAAATGATTTACACAACCACACCGGGAATATACTTTTCCAAAGGCTGGACATTGCCTTGGGCCATGATGATTGCCACATTTCTGGCACAAGATAGTGGCTCCTGTTGGCTAGTTAAAATGGTCCCCCGCACTAAGACCACATTTATTATTGGCCTGTTTCACAATGCTGATGGCGTGGTGTCCTTTTCCAAGTTGGTGCCCAAATGTTTTCAGAGGTGAGTCAATTGATTTGCTGTGCAGCCAGCTCACTCGCTAAACAAACCTTAATCGCATTTTCCAATTTCAATCTTCCTCTTGTAACAACCTTTCATGAGGCTTATCGTTTGATATGCCAAATACTATTCGGTCACTTACCATCAATGATCATAAAATTGCAGGACTGGCCTTCAGCCTCAAGTTGGTTACAAAATTGTCGAAATATTTGGCTGGTTTCTGGTACGCGTACAAAAAATATATCTTTCAAATGTTTCATTTTTTTTGTCGAGCAATGTCGATCAAAGTACTTGATCACTTTAATTTTACCAGGCTGGTGGAACAGATGGAGGAGGAATTTAAAAGGTGGGACATGGCGCCGCTATCGTTGGCGCGTAGAGTGCAGTCCGTCAAAATGACAGTTCTCCCGAGGTCCTTGTTCCTTTTTCAGTGTTTGCCCATCTTTATCCCTAGGGCCTTTTTTAGAAGGGTGACTAGCAGCATCATGAGCTTTGTTTGGGCGCATGGGACCCCGAGGGTGAAGAGGGTCTTCTTGGAGCGGGGTAGAGATGGGGGGGCTGGCGTTACCCAATCTCTCGGGGTATTATTGGGCGGCCAATGTGTCGATGGTGCGCAAGTGGGTAATGGAGGGGGAGGGGGCAGCATGGAAACGGATGGAGAGGGCGTCCTTGGAGATACAAGCCTGGGGGCCCTGGTAACGGCGCCGTGGCCGCTCCCTCCTATGAGGTATACTACGAGTCCGGTGGTGGCGGCTACCCTCAAGATTTGGGGGCAGTGGAGGCGACATAGGGGAGAAGTGGGGGGCTCGATGGAGGCTCCGTTAAGGGGGAACCATAGGTTCGTCCCGGGGAACATTGATGGGGATTTCAGGGTTGGTACAGAGCGGGCATCAGACAGCTGAGGGACATGTTTATTGATGGGAGGTTTGCGAGCCTGGGGGAGTTGGAGGAGAAATTTGGGCTCCCCCCGGGGAACATGTTCAGGTATCTGCAGGTAAAGGCATTTGCTAGGCGGCAGGTGGAGGGATTCCCTTCGCTTCCCGCGAGGGGGGTGAGCGACAGGGTGCTTTCGGGGGTCTGGGTCGGAGAGGGGAAGATATCTGATATCTACAAGGTTATGCAGGAGGCGGAGGAGGCGTCAATAGAGGAGCTGAAAGCTAAGTGGGAGGGGGAACTGGGGGAACAGATCGAAGACGGGACATGGGCTGATGCCCTGGAGAGGGTTAATTCTTCCTCCTCATGTGCGCGGCTTAGCCTCATCCAATTCAAGGTGCTGCACCGGGCCCACATGACTGGGACGAGGATGAGTAGGTTCTTTGGGGGTGAAGACAGGTGTGTCAGGTGCTCGGGGAGTCCAGCGAACCATGCCCATATGTTCTGGGCATGCCCGGCACTGGAGGAGTTCTGGAAGGGGGTGGCGAGGACGGTGTCGAGGGTGGTGGGATCCAGGGTCAAGCCAGGATGGGGACTCGCGATTTTTGGGGTTGGGGTGGAGCCGGGAGTGCAGGAGGCGAAAGAGGCCGGTGTGCTGGCCTTTGCGTCCCTAGTAGCCCGGCGAAGGATCTTGCTACAATGGAAGGATGCGAGGCCCCCAAGCGTGGAGACCTGGATCAATGACATGGCAGGTTTCATTAAGCTAGAGAAGATCAAATTCGCCCTGAGAGGGTCGGTACAAGGGTTCTTTAGGCGGTGGCAACCTTTTCTCGACTTTCTGGCTCAACGATAGGGTACGGGGACAGTAGCAGCAGCAACCCGGGGGGGGGGGGGGGGGGGGGGGGGGGGGGGGGGAAGGGGGAGGGAAAAGGTGTGGGGGGGGGCGGACAATGACTATGTTTGTTTATTTAATTTAAATTTATTTTTAAGTTCTTCTGTTGTTCATTGGGGTTGGGGGGGGTGGGGGATGGGATACATGTGTCGATACGGTCTGGGGGTGATACAGTTATTATGGGTTATTTTGTTGCATTTCATTGTTTGTCGTTACGTTTTATATTTTCTGTATAAAATTCCAATAAAAATTATATTAAAAAAAAAGTACTTGATCACTTCATCATATCTCTTGCTCTCCTCTTTGCTATCAAAAGCAAATGTAATATAGATTTTAATTGCTACCACCGTGAGCAGCAACACAATTCGCATTTCGTCAGGCTGCGCCTGAAGGCCAAGGGCTGAGACATTTTCAAACATAACTGCTGTTTGAAAATGCGCCAGTTTTCATCTACATTACCTGAGACTTGAAGCTGGTGTGGGGTGACTTTGAACCTTCCACCTCAAACTTCAATGTCATCTGTTGCATTGAGTCACCAATGGTCGCAGTTCACCAGGTCGGTGGAAGAATCTTCACTTTTTCTTTTTCTTTTCGTGCTTTGGCCGGTTTCGCTTTGTCTTTTCTGCTGTTACCTTCAAATCTTCAACACACCTGGTGCCATGTTGTGTTCTATGACTTTGTCTTTGCAAGAAATGCTGGTGACTTAACTAGAATAATGATTTATTGATGCACACATGGTAAGGTAACAATCAGGTACCAGAGCCTATGACACTTGCATGACACATCTTGAAATGGCTTTCTGATTGAAGCTCTTCTTTCTGGCTACTAATTGTGTCACGTTCACATGCTTCAATTTTTTTCAGAGAGTCGTACCAATCGAAGTACTTTATCACATCTCTGTAGCTCTTGCTTTCCTCTTCGCTGTCAAAGGCGAAGATATTGTATAGTTCTGTTGCTTGAGGACCTGCTACCGTGAGCAGCAACGCAATACACCTCCCGTCAGACTGTGCCTGCAAGCCAAGGGCTACTATATAGAATTCAAATTGCTGCTTAAAAGCACACCAATTCTTTTCAACATTACCCGAGACTTGAACTGGTGGGGTGCCTTTAATCCTTCCATCACGAACTTCACCGTCCTTTGTTGCGTTGAGTCACCAATGGCCGTAGTTCACCAGGTCAATGGAAGAATCGGCCCTTTTTTGTTCTTAGGCCGGTTTCGCTTCATCTTTTCTCCTGTTACCTTTAATCGTTCAATACTCCTGGTACCATTTCGTGTTCTGCGACCGTGCTGTTGCAATGGTTCGTGTCAAAGATTGTTTCTGACAGCTGAACCTCAGCCTCCCTATCGGTACTCCTCAAGTTCTCTTCCTCCTGTCTCAACCTGTGACTTTGTGATCTTGTCACCACACTGTCATAATATACACCAGTATATCATGGTGCAGACACACACACTGATGGACATACAGTAGGACCAATCAACATGCATAACACCGCAGCCAATCACCAGTTGGAACACACTCACTATAAAGACAGAGGGCATCAGTTTTCCCGCTCATTTGGGATGCAGCCTTTCAGAAGTGCAGAGCTTACAGATTACAGCACAGATCCTCACCATGTGCTGAGTGATTAGTCTGGTTAGGATAGGCACAGTTCTTTAGTTTAATCTAACATTGTGTTAACCCACAGTAAGAGTATGTTCAACAGTTTATAGTTTAATAAAATAGTGTTGTACTATTTTAAGTGTTGGTGGCCTGTATGTGTTCCACGGATCCCGAGCACCCAACACATCATGGTACCAGTAGTTGAAGGATGTTAGAATGTCTTAGACCTACTTGCAAGTGATCTGCCTTCCACCAGCATACAGCCATCCTGCAACATGGACAGCGTCCGCCCGTCGCCGCTCCTCATCACCGGCAATCTGGGGTCCAACTGGAAGATCTTCAAACAACGCTTCCAGCTTTACCTTGAAGCCACAGACCTGGAAGCTGCTTCAGACGCCAGGAAGATCGCTCTCTTCCTCTCCACGGCCGGGGACCACGCCATCCACATCTTCAACTCTCTCACCTTTGCCAATGGAGAAGATAAATCTAAATTCAAGATGGTCCTCCTCAAGTTTGACAGTCACTGCGACATCGAGGTGAATGAAAGTTTCGAGCGCTACGTCTTCCAACAGCGTTTGCAGGGTAAGGATGAACCTTTCCAGTCCTTTCTCACCCAGCTTCGCATCCTTGCGCAGTTCTCTAACTACGGGTCCACCTCCGACTCCATGATACGCGACCAGATCGTTTTCGGTGTTCAGTCGGACTCCCTACACCAGCAGCTCCTCAAGGTAAAGCAGCTCAACCTAGCGATTGCCACCGAGACCTGCGTGCTCCATGAACACACCACTAGTCGGCATTCCCACATCCAAGCGGCTGAAACGGCGCAGCAAGCTCCCAATGAGGCAGAACGGGTCCAAGCAATTAAACAACTCCAGGGCCTCAGCCTGGATGAGGGCGGCCATTTCACGTGCTTTTCGCAGACTCCTGCGCTTGGGCGCACCGAATGAGGGGACGGTGACATCGACGAACGTACAGCGCAGGCGCGCACCACGCAGGATCGCACCGTGCATGCGCGGTGGCGCAACAAACGCACTGACACAACTGCGTGCGGCAACTGTGGCTCCGCCCATTTAAAGCGGCAGTGTCCTGCCAAATCCCGATGATGCCTACAATGTGGCAAACGTGGCCAGTATGCTGCTTTATGCAGATCAGCTCAACCTGCCAGCTTTCATCGCTCCAGCCAGCCTCGCAGGGATGTCCGGGCTATTCAACCCACAGTCACCGAGCCCGATTCAGACCTGTCACCTGATTTTGACACTGAGGACCCGAAGGCGCCTTTTCAAGTCGGCATCATAACAAAAAACAGGGTGACCCCGAAGCACAGAATCAAGCCTCTACCGATACACAGCATCGATCCAGATGATGAGTGATGTGCCACCTTTATGGTCAACCAGAATTTGTCGCCCACCTCAGAGACTAAACTTATGAACTTTAAAAATTTATGGACTCTCTGAATTGTTTTGTTGCCTTGTTTGATCGTTTCCTGGTTTGCTTACTGTTTCTCTGCACCAGGCACCTTCCCATGTAAATAGCTTAGTTTTCATGTACATAGTCCTGTAAGTATGTCTTCGCACACCACATGTAGTTAGAAACATTATCAACACACATTATTTATTGCCACATATATTTTTTTTAAAAGGGGGATGTCATAATATACACCAGTATATCATGGTGCAGACACACACACTGATGGACACACAGTAGGACCAATCAACATGCATAACACCGCAGCCAATCACCAGTTAGAGCACACTCACTATAAAGACAGAGGGCATCAGTTTACCCGCTCATTATGGATGCAGCCTTTCAGAAGTGCAGAGCTTACAGATTACAGCACAGATCCTCACCATGTGCTGAGTGATTAGACTGGTTAGTATAGGCACATGTCTTTAGTTAATCTAACATTGTGTTAACCCACAGTAAGGGTATGTTCAACAGTTTATAGTTTAATAAAATAGTGTTGTACTATTTTAAGTGTTGGTGGCCTGTATGTGTTCCACGGATCCAGAGCACCCAACACATCACACACAATCGGGGAACACTCCAGGATATACTACTGGCAACATCCCAGTTGTTTGACTTTCCACTGGCTTTTCAACCACAGTAGGCTGCAATCCCACCTGTGATCCAGCTTATCATTACTGTGGAAAAATTGTACTCCACCTTGTACAACTGAGTAAAGGTTATCCTCAGAAATAAAGGGCTGATGGCAGCACAGTGGCGCAATGGTTAGCACTGCTGCCTCACAGCGCCGAGGTCCCAGGTTCGATCCCGGCTCTGGGTCACTGTCCATGTGGAGTTTGAACATTCTCCCGTGTTTGCGTGGATTTCACTCCCACAACCCAAAGATGTGCAGGATAGGTGAATGGGCAACGCTAAATTGCCCCTTAATTGGACAAAAATGTATTGGGTACTCTAAATTTTAAAAAAATAAAGGGCTGGATTCTCCGATTTTGAGGCTATGTCTAGTCTTACGACCAAAAAGTCGGCGCTGACCCCGCACCGATGCTCCGCCCAGTGGAGGGCTAGCAGCTGTGCCACGTAAAGCCCCCAACTTTACCTGCAGATACGGATGCGCCCACGCATGCACAAAGCAGCGACCTGCGGCGGCCGCACCGTACAGCATGGCGTTGGCCGTCCCCGGACCCGGTTTGCCAGATAGTGTCCCCCTGTAACTCCCTACACCACCCCTGGACCACCCCCCACCTGTCCCCCCAATGCCCGCCGAAGCCCCCCTGGCCAGCAGCACAGCTCTCCCCCCCTCCCTCCCTCCGACTGTGGCGGCGCTGGACACAGTCCGCAGCCGCCACATGAGGTCCCCGAAAACTCTGAGCGCAGGCAACCAACGCTGTCGGAAGGTCCGAGCTATGAGGGAGGGCCTCAGGTGACGTCCTGAGGCCGTCCCAACGGTGTGCAGCCTACTCAGCGATTACACTGATTTAGAAGGGGCGGAGCATCCGGAAAATAGCACCGCCCCCTATTTCGGTGTCAAAACGGACTCTACGGCCAATTGCCAAACGCAATTTCGGCGTCGACAATCGGAGAATCCCTCCCAAAATCTTTGAAAATATCTTACACTTGCTTATCCACCAACTTCTGAACAGGCTTGACACTCTGATGCACCTCTTCCACTGCGTCCCGCACTATAATAACCCCCATTGGCTCATCCTGTTTTACCGATTCTGGCTTCCCAGTACTTTTTTTAAGCCACCAACACTGCGACTTCAGGTGTTCAATATTATTACAATGAAAACATGAAGTTTTCTTATCTCTCTTCCACTATCATAGGTTTGCTTTTCAACCTGAGATAAACTCTCCTTAAGATCACCAACTAGACAACTCCTTTGCCTTGCCCACCTGTGGGATTTCTCATTTCCCCTGTTTCTATCTTTCACAGATCGTACCCTCCCCCAACTTGGCCAAGGACAGGACCCTGTCCATAAGCAGAGGCAATGGTACCAGAGGAAGCTGCATAAAAGAGCGTGCACCTGAAAGTATGTGAATACATTCCCTCTCAGTGTCATAATATACACATCAGTATACGATCATGCAGAGGCACACACTGACTGACACACTGCAAGACCAATCAACACACACAACACAGCAGCCAATCACCTGTTAGGGCACGGTCACTATAAAGCCAGAGGGCACTAGTTTTCCTGCTCATTCGGGATGCAGCCTCTGAGACAGACAGAGCCCGCAGTCAGTAGCACAAACATCTACCACGTGCTAGCAGTATAGGCTGGTCAGGTTAGGCATAGGTCTTCAGTCAATCTAACATAGTGTCGACCCACAGTGCAAGTATGTTAACAGCTCTTAGCTAAATAAAATAGAGTTGTACTATGTTGATAGCCTGTCTATGTTACAGCTAAGGTAAAAGCAGTCTCCACAGATCCAGAGTACCCAACACATCATGGTACCAGTACGTGATGTTAGAGTTTAATAGACCTACCTTCAAGTGATCTGCCTTCGACCAGCAATCAGCCATCCGGTAGTATGGACAGCATCCGCCCTCCCCCGCCGCTCCGCATCACCGGCAACCTCGGTGCGAACTGGAAAATCTTTAAACAGCGATTCCAGCTTTACCATGAAGCCACAGACCTGGAAGCTGCTTCAGACGCCAGGAAGATCGCTCTCTTCCTCTCCACGGCCTGGGACCATGCCATCCACATCTTCAACTCTCTCACTTTCGCTGAAGGTGAAGATAAGTCCAAGTTCATGACAGTCCTGCTCAAATTCGGCAGTCACTGTGACATCGAGGTAAATTAATGTTTTGAACGCTACGTCTTCCAACAGCGTTTGCAGGGTAAGGATGAACCTTTTCAATCTTTCCTCACCCACTTTCGCATCCTCGCCAAGTTCTGCAATTACGGCTCCACCTCCGATTCGATGATCCGTGACCAGATGGTTTTCGGTGTTCAGTCGGACTCCCTACGCCAGCAGCTCCTCAAGGTTAAGCAGCTCACCCTTGCTATAGCCATCGAGACCTGCGTTCTGCATGAACACGCCACTAACCGATACTCACACATTCAAGCGGCTGAAACGGCGCAGCAGGGTCCCCATGAGCAAGAGCGGGTGCAAGCCATTAAACAGCTCCAGGGCCTAAGCCTGGATGAGGGCGCCCATTTTGCGGGCTCCCACGCATGCGCGCACTGACCGAGGGGAAGGCGAGGCCAAAGACCGCACTGCGTAGACGCGCACCACGTACGACCGCACCGCGCATGCGCGGTGGCACACCGAACGTTCTGACGTCCGACGTGCGGCAACTGTTGCTCCACCCATTTAAAGCGGCAATGTCCTGCAAAATCCCGACGCTGTCTCCAATGTGGCAAGCTTGGCCACTATGCAGCCCTATGCAGGTCTGCTGAACCTACTACCTCTCGTCGCTCCCACCAGCCACATAGGGATGTCTGAACCCTCCAGCCACCGGTCACCGATTCCGACTCTGACATGATTCCGGACCTTGACACCGAGGACCCTAAAGCACCATTTCGAGTGGGCATCATCACCAAACACAAGATGATCCTGAAAACAAAAGCCAAGTCTCCCCCAATATTCAGTGTTGATCCAGACGACGAGTGGTGTGCCACCCTCACGGTCAACCGATCTCGCATCCGATTCCGGCTGGACACCGGCGCTTCAGCCAATCTCATTGCGCGGTCTGACCTCGAAACCTTCCATGTCAAGCCTACTATCCTTCCATCAGCCTGCCAGCTTCTGGACGATAATGGCAATGCCATTGCTGCCAGTGGCTCTTGCCAGCTTGAAGTGTCACACCGGTCATTAAAGGCTACCCTGCCATTCGAAATAGTGGGATCCACTAAAGCTTCCCTGCTCGGTGCACAGGCGTGCAAACTCCTACACCTTGTCCAAAGGGTTCACTCCCTGTCACCCACTGACGTTTCCGCATCTCAGGACGCCGACTTTCAGGCACAACTGATTGATTCCAAGGACCTGAACCGCAATATTATGAGAGAGCACTATCCCATACCAAAGGGCGAAGAACTCACCTGTGAGATGGCTCGCGCCAAATTTTTCACCAAGCTAGACGCATCCAAGGGGTTCTGGCAGATCCAACTTGATGCATCCAGTCTGAAGCTCTGCACCTTTAACACCCCATTGGCCGGTATTGTTACACCCGGCTGCCGTTTGGCATCATCTCTGCATCGGAAGTGTTCCACAGAATTATGGAGCAGATGATGGAAGGCATCGAAGGGGTTCACGTATATGTGGATGACATAATCATCTGGTCTACCAATCCGCAGGAGCACATTGATCACCTCCAACGTGTCTTCCGACGAATCCATGAGCATGACCTCCGCCTCAACAGGGCCAAATGCTCCTTTGGTCAACCAGAATTCGTCGCCCACCTCAGAGACTAAATTTATGAACTGCCTAAATTCATGGACTCTTTGAACTCATGAACTGATTGTTTCGTTACCCTGTTTTATTAACTCACTGGTTTGTACATACAGTTGTTCTAGTTATGTTTTGTGTTACATACTGTCCATCTGCACTAGACACCTTCCTATGTAAATATATTAGAGTTTCTGTACATAGTCCTGTAAATATGCTCACATATGCCCCACATAGTTGGGATCATTCACATACTACATTATTTATTGCCATGAACACACATTTTTTTTTTTAAAAGGGGGATGTCATAATATACACATCAGTATATAATGGTGCAGAGACACACACTGACTGACACACTGCAAGACCAATCAACACACACAACACAGCAGCCAATCACCAGTTAGGGCACGGTCACTATAAAGCCAGAGGGCACTAGTTTTCCCGCTCATTCGGGATGCAGCCTCTGAGACAGACAGAGCCTGCAGTCAGTAGCACAAACATCCACCATGTGCTAGCAGTATAGGCTGGTCAGGTTAGGCATAGGTCTTCAATCAATCTAACATAGTGTCGACCCACAGTGCAAGTATGTTAACAGCTCTTAGCTTAATAAAATAGAGTTGTACTATTACAAGTGTTGGTAGCCTGTCTATCTTACTGCTAAGGTAAACACAGTCTCCACAGATCCAGAGTACCCAACACATCACTCAGGAGCTGCAATTTCTCTGACAACTGTAGACCGGCGAACCTACCCTCCAGAAACATGTCTCTAAACCTCTCCAACACCTCCCTCTTCCACACCCTAAACAATGAATCTAAGCCAGATGGCACAAATCTTTGGTCCCTATAAATTGGAGCCAACAGTTACATAGAGCTCAGGTTAAAATGCTGCCTAAACTGATTCCAAATCCTCAAAGTGGCCATCACCGCCAGACTCAAAGCAGGGGAAAAGAGGAGTGGTGCCATAATCAGGGCCCTCAGACTTGACCATATGCACAAAACCTCCTCCATCAGCCCCCGTATAGAGTTCAGATCCTCCAACCATCCCTGCACCTTATCAATATTTGCCGCCCAGTAATCGCATAACAGATTCTCCGACTGCCTATTCCTTTGCAAAAACGTCCTACGACACCGAGGAGTCTTACCCGCCTGAACAAAAGTAGATATCAATTTGTTCATGTTGCAAAAGAAAATCTTGGGAAGAAAGGCGAGGAGACACTGAAACAAAAACCAAAACCTCAGGAGAATATTCATCTTTACCGTGTGTACCTTTCCTGCTAAGGTCAGGGGCGGGGCATCTTACCCGTTCAAATCATCCTTCACACCATCCGCCAGACTAGAAGTTATGCTTATGGAGCGTTGCTCAGTCATGGGCCATCCAGATACCCAAGTACTGGAGCTTGTCTTGGTCGGACGAAATGGCAGCCTCCCCGGGTGAGCTCCCGTCCCGGGGGGTTCAAATTCAAAATCATCTGCCATTTCTTCTGCCAGTCCAGCAGTTTAACCCTTTGCTCTTCCACATGAGTTCTCATTACTGCGTGAAGTGAATCTTTAAATTCTTCCAAAATAATGTGCCGGGATTCTCCGAAATCCTGGCCAAGTGTTGATGCCGGTGTCAAAACCAGCATCAACGGGCCTCAAGACCCAATTATTCTCCCGTCCTCGGGGCTAGAACGCGCCAGAATGCTTGTACGCTGCTTTGGCGCCGAATGCCGGCTCGCCACGGCCTGCGCGGGTCTGCGCATGTGCGCCACGGCTGGCGCAAGTCCACCATGCACACCACGGCCGTCTCTGCAGGGGCCCGGCACGGAGGAACATAGTTCCTCCCCCCAGAATTAGTGCGCCCGCTGATTGGTTGTCCCCGATCGCAGCCTGGCCACAGTGGAGACCCCTCCAGGAGTCAGCTCCCCCCACCCCCCCCCCCACCAGGACGGCGCCCGCAGCCAGAACGCCAAGATCCTACCGGGTAAGACCATACGCAAACGACGCCGACAGGACTCGGCGAAACTCGGGCGGGCTCTCGAGGGCGCAGAATCGCCGACCGCGCTGGTGCGATTGCCGCCAATTCGGCGGCCTGGCGTCGGAGCGGCGTGGTGGGTTTCACGCCTCCCAATGGCCCTCCCCCCAACCGATTCTCTGACCCGGCGCAGGCCCAGAGAATCCCGGCCATGGTTTCCCTAAGAGTGTCATTCATTGGTCTATTTATAAAGCTCTTTTTTTTAAACGCATTTTATTAAAAACTTGTATCAAAGTAGGTTACAGCAAATGAACACCCCGGGAGACATACATCCCAACAATCAGCTATACTGTTTGTACAGATTGTTCTCCTCTTTCACCCCCTCCCCATCAACCCCCCCCCCCCCCCCCCGCCCCGCGATGAACAGCTCCTCAAACACGGTCACAAACATTCCCCACCTTTTCTCAAACTCCGCTGCTGAGCCCCTTACCTCATACTTTATCTTCTCTAACCGCAGGAAGTCATACAGGTCACCCAACCATGCTGCTACCCCCGGTGGCGATGCTATTTTTAATGCTCTTATCTGCCTATCAAAATGGTTTTGTTTAATTCTTTCAAATTCTGTACATGGCTGACTAGGTTCTATCCTTAGATTTCTAAACTTCTACCTGTAGGTTTCTGGCACTAGTTCATATCCACTTGATATGGTTTTTCTCACCTCAGCATAATCTCTAGGTACCTCCTCTGATAATGATGCTTCACTAGCTCTACCAACTAACTTTGTTGACAATATGATGTACCGTCAATTACCACAAGACGATAATGTTGAAATAATCGAGGCTTTATTGCATAAGATGTTGTGCCTCCTGCAGCTGGAACCAGAATTGGAGCAGCGCAGGAGAGCAACACTTTTATCCACCGCCTGCTGGGAGGAGCCAGCAGGTGGAGATTTACTGTGGTACCTGTAATACATGGGCAGTACCGTAATACATGCAATGTGTTACTAGTGGTGTTTACCACACAATACCCACATGGTTCTTGGCCAATTCACTTGTTTAGCCACTTTCGCAAATAAGATTTTTTTAAAAGCTTCACATCTTTCTCGTCAAACCTTGGCAGTGCTTGAACATATTTGAACATATCCCCACAAAGCTTTTCACCAGTAAGTGTTTCTCCTTCCTCTAAATTTTCCTCAACTTCTGCCTTTAACTCCCAGTTTCCGAAGTTTAAATTCTCTCTCTTTTTCCTTTGCTGCTCTCTTTTTTCCTTATCCCTTACTGCCCTTGATAATCTTTCCATTTCTACCTCTAGCTTCCTCCTTTCCATTTCCTTTTGAGAATGATGCACGTGAGGCTCAAACCAGGGTCCCGAGAAGCCATATTCGGGTGTCGGACCAGCCTGGGCTGGAGGCAGGTGCGGAGGTAGATGTCTTAGCCTTTGCCTTGCTGATTGCCCAAAGGTGGGGCTTGTTGGGGTGGAGGTCAGCTTCTCCGCCCTGTGCCTCAGAATGGCGGAGAGACCTGCTGGAGATGTCAACGCTCGAGAAGGTGACGTTTGAGCTGAGGGGAAGGATGGAAGGGTTCTATTCTCATGGGCTTTGTTTATCATGCACTTTCAAGAATTGGATGACATTGAACATTAGGGGGGGGGGGTGTTGGGGGGTTTGGAATGTATAGGTTATTGGTGATTATGTATGCGATGATTGTGGATTCTTGATTCTCTTTTTTCTTTCTTGTTCTGCATTTAAGATGTTGAGGGTTGTTTGGGGGTGGGTAGGATAAAGGGGTTGTTGGCTAGGGGATTGTCATTGTATTTGCTATTGTGGTTATTTGTTGGTGGGTGTATATTTGATGAAAATGTGAAAAAGGAGGAGAATTAAAATATTTTTAAAAAATAAATAAATAAACAAAAGTGTGGCGACTAGGGGATTCGTCAAAACTTTTACGATGCTTTAATTGCACCTATGTCTCCAAAAGGTCAAGCTGCCTTTCAAATCAGGATTTTTAAAAACATGACTGCAGCAGTCACACACTAACCCAGGCTTTTAACCCTTACTGCATCAAATACAAGTAATATATCAGAAATTCCTACACTCATCGTAATTGTGATTAATGCTGTTGGCTTCGCATGCCATCTGATTGGGTTCTGATTATATCTTTCCCTCCTCTCCTCCATGACCCAACCGGCCATTCTTCATGGTGAGGCGCAACACTTTGTTTTAGTGCACCATTCACCATGGAGATGACTTTCCTTTCTTTACCTAATCACCCACACCTTACTTCCTAACCACCCACACTCTTGTAACATGGCAGATTCTCATTTTATCATGCCACTTGAAACTCACAATTGAATTACATAGACTGTAACTCACTCCCAGCTATTCATTCACGTATGTTTGTCCCCAGCATGTTTCCAAGCTACCAAAGCCAGCCACTGGAGATTCTTTTTACCATCACTCCATATGTTCAGATTCTGACAGGTTTGGAACATCAGCTTATTACACATCGATATCTCTCCAGATCAATAGCTTTACCTGAGTCGAAGTATCCTCATCTGCTTCAAGGGAAAGTATCGGTCTATTTGGTTTCACTGTGTTCATCTCCAAGCTCCAAGGAGTAAAATTAACAAGACGCTGAGCAGAGACATAGAAACCAGTGAGCTTAATGTCTTAGCTGGTAACCATTTGTCAATTAATTCTTTCCTAAAGCTCTTGCCAAGTCCAGCATTTGGCACGGATAGAGATAGAGATAGAGAAATACAGCACAGAACAGCATAAAATGAGACTGTTGCAAGGGTAACTGGCTGGCACAGTCACTAGATTATCTATTTGGCATCACTTGCTGTTTGCACATCAACACATTTACATCTCCACTCTGAAGGCAGATGTGTACATTCTCAAAAATGTGCAATGATTTCTTTTGGATATAATAAAAGGAGGCTGAGCTATTGGTCGAATCAGTACAAGGATGTTGGAAAGTGACACACTTTCTCCAACAATTCAACAGAGAATTGAGGAATGACTGAATCTTGCTGACTAATGAGTCTCCAAGGCTCCTGCAGTCAGTGTAAATGTGTCCAGCAGTTACCTTCATTGCCACTGAGAGCACATGATCAAGTCCAGCATCAGCTTGGTTGAGTTATCACCTTCACCTATGAATTGGAAGGTTATGGATTCAAGTCTCATGTAATCTAGGGAGATACTTTGTGTGCAGTACTGGCTTCACCGTTGAAGACATCGGGAGGGATTCTCCGAAATCGCAAAACCTGGTTGGGCAGAGAATCGGTACCAACGCCAAAAAGCATGACAGGTGCCTATTTCACAGCAAAATGTGTTCCGGAATGCATGTACGGTAAACACCATTTGCATTTAATTAGCAGGCCCGACCCGGTATTCTCCAGGGCCTCTGCGATTCTCCCAACAGTGCCGGTAACGTGTGCTTTCAAAAATCGTTAAACCGATGGGCAGCATGGTGGCACAATGGCTAGCATTGCTGCCTCATGGCGCCGAGGTCCCAGGTTCAATCCCAGGCTCTGGGTCACTGTCCGTGTGGAGTTTGCACATTCTCCCCGTGTTTGCGTGGGTTTCACCCCCACAACCCAAAGACGTGCAGGGTAGGTGAATTGGCCATGAGAAATTGCCCCTCAATTGGAAAAAATGAATTGGGTACTCTAAATTTATTTATTTTTTAAATCATGAAACCGCGGTGGTGGCTGTTGAGGGAGAGAGAGAGGAGGTTGGATGTGGAGAGGAGTGATCGTGGGCTGCCGGGCTGGGCACTGGCCGGGCTGGCTGGGGGTGGGGGGGGGCCTGCCTCAGCCAGGGGAGGGAGGATGACAGGGGAACAGGCCAAGTTGCCATGGTGACTTGGGACTGTGGGGGGGTGGGGGGGGTATCCTCATGGACCACCATTACCGCAGCCTTCAAGGCAGCCATCTTGCTGCACACCCACTGATACCCACCCTGGCCCCTGGTTCTTCAGTGTGACATCGACCATATTGGACTTGCAGAGGAGGATCCACCGTGCAACCGTGGCCACCATGTAGCCTGTTGGACCTTGTTGGGCATGGGAGTGCGCACCGTGCTAACATGTTGGCCTTTCACCTCCTGCAAACAATGGATATTCGAATTCAACCAGCAATGGTGGCCTTCCTGCTAGTCACTGCAGCCATGGAGGATGCCCTAGGGCAGTACGAGCTGGAGCTGCTCAAGGAGAAGGAGGAAGCTGCAGCAGCGGAGCGGGAAGCAATGAAGGGGGCAGCAGAGAGGCAGGAGGCAGCCGCCCAGGATGGAGAGCCGGCTGACCAACAGGCCGAGGGGAGGAGGAGGTGTCAAGGAGGCACCGGATGAGGTCTTGTGTGTACCGGGACCACCTGTCATTCGAAGACCTGCCAGACCAGGCCTGCCGTCGGAGACTCCCGTTGAGCAGAGAGACCGTGCGACATATCTGCCAGATGATGACACACATGGTACTGCGGGGGTACGGGGGAGGACACCCCTGCTCCTGGTGGCCGTCAAGGGGACAGTTGCCCTGAACATCTACGCCATGGGGCCATTCTAGGTGCCAAGTGGGGACCTGTCTGGGACCTCACAGACCTCGGTGCACAGGTCTATCCACGCCGTCATGGAGACATAGGGCTGGATTCTTCGTTTGGGAGTCTAAGTCCCCACGCCGGCGTGAAAACAGTGGTGTGTTATGCCAGGAAAACTGCCGCAAAACGGTCACTAATTCTCTGCTCCGGGTGGGGCGCTAGCAGCCAAGCAGCGTAGAGCTCCCAGCACTAGGTGCCGATACAGCATGGAGCATTGCCGGGTCCGTGGCCACGCATGTGAATGGCGGCAGCCTGCAGTGGCTGCGTGGGTGCTTCATGGCGTATGTCGCCTGCAGACCCGGACCGCAAAAATAGTCCACTCCTTCGTCTGGCTCGTGCGCCCCGGACCGTGCCCCCAGCCCCAAATAAAGCCCCCCACCCGCCAATCGGCCCTCCCCCGACTGTGGGAGCGCTGGACTGAGTCAGCAGCCGCGGCACTGAGTTCCAGATCGGTGAGACCACACGTTTCCCACGCCATCGGGAATCTCGGACGGTCGGGGACGGAGCATCAGGGGGCGGGCCTTAGGCAACGACCTGAGGCCATGGATACGTCACGTGGGGTGAAGCATCGCGAAAGCGGTGCCACCCCCGATTTGTCATTACTGGGGATTCTCTGCCCCGTTGACGATCGCAATTTCGCCGTCGGGGTTCGGAGAATCCAGCCCCATATATGCCCAAGTGGCTCAATCCATCAACTTCAATGTGGACCGAGCATGCCAGGATGCCCAGGCAGTGGGGTTCACCGCCATCGTTGAGATGCCTCGGGTCCAGTGGTGATCGACGGGATGCACATCCACCTCTGGGCACCTGGGGATAACAGGCCACTGTACACAAACGGAAAGGGAATCCACTCGATGATCATTACTCGGCACAACATCGAGGGCTGAAGGGCCTGTTCAGTGCTGTACTGTTCTATGTTCTATGTTCTATAACATGCAGCTGGTATGTGACCATCAAATGTGCCATACACGTCTGTGCCGATATCCGGGCAGTGTCCCTTCATACTGGCACACTTGACGATTCCTGCCATATTTGAGATACTCCCCAGGCTGGGGTGTTGGCTCCTGGGTGACAGGAATTACCCGTTGCTGTCGTGTCGGAGGCCACAGACCGACTCAGAGACCTGCTACAACGACACCCATATAGTGACCAGGAGTGTGATCAAGCAGTGCGTCACCTCCTGAAGATGCGGTTGAGGAGCTTGGACCGCTCTGGGGGGGCCCCTCCAGTATGACGCTGAGAGGGTCGCCTGCATTGTGGCAGCCTGCTGCGTTCTCCAAAACATTGTACAACAGAGGGGCGATGTGCTGGAAGAGGAGGAGGAACGCCAGACCTCGTCCCAAGAGGAGGATGCGGGGGAGGGCGAGGGTGGGCAGGGCGTGGACCCCAGGCAGGCATGGGAGGCTGCACGACTTGTGTGCCAGAGCCATCGTGCACGTAACGCTCTGATCGCCTCCAGGTTCACCGACTAGTGGGGTGACTGACCAGAGGCACGGACACCACATCCCAACCCCACACTCCCTCACTTCTCTGGCATCTAGCATCCTGGCCTTTCGGGCCCTAATGCGACATCTAGATTGAATCCCAGACGGTACAGGAGGAGTGGTGACGGCCTCCTGCGGCCTGGGTCCTGGTTGGCGGGCTTCTTCTGAGGCGACCGGGCCTGATGGGCCCGGCTGCTGCTTGGGTGTCCCGGATGCCATGGTGCCACCCCGTTCTGCCCTCTGCCCACCAGATGCACCAGGGACAGGAGGGGGAATCAGAGGTGCTGAGGTGTTCCGGCACCTCCTCTGCGGGAATCACCGGAACAGGCCCCATCACCTCCTCCTCCCTCGTGCTGCCCGATGGCCCTCGAGCTACTCCATGGGATGTGGTGCGAGGGGAGCTATCCCCTGAGGCTCCCCCGCCACCATATACTGTCAGTCCTGGAGGCCCGCTTTGATCTCAATGGTAAATCACTGTTATCCTCCGACCCGAGCTCCAGGGTCTCCTGAGTCTCGGGTGGAGGGCTGGTGGCCGAGCTGCTCCCATCGCTGCTCAGCTCAAGGGGGAGTTCTGGCAAGGGGCTTGCCCCATCTCCAGCAGATCCTGCAAGACTCAAGGTAAGACGCATGATTAGACCGTGGGCCAGGGGGAGTGGGGTTGGGCGTGTGGATGGGGGTGGGGATTGGTGGGGTTGATGTGAGGATGATGTGGGTGAAGGTGATGTAGGGTGAGGGTGGTGGAGGTGTTGGGGGGGAGGTTTGACACGTGTCACAGTGAACCACAACTCGGCAAAGTCTCACTTCCTCGGCCTCAGCCGAGCTCCACCTCGGCAACCTCCTGTTCCCCTTGGCCACCGACCACGTTCAGGGTCCTCTGCTTGGCCATGGTGAGGGGCCACATGTCTGGCAGTCCCCCTCCTGTCTTCTGCTCCCGGCGGTTGTGCGCGGCCCTCTCCCGGGCAGGGCCGGCTCAAGGCACCGGCAACTCGGGCAGTCGCCCGGGGCGCCATGTGCTAGGGGGCGCCAGAGACTCGGGTCCCGTGCATGCGCAGTTGGGCCGGTACCAACCAGCGCATGCGCGGTGGCCGCCCTCCCCCAGGGCGGCCCCCCCTCGGTCCGCCCACCCCGGTCCGCCCCCCCCCCCCCCCGGTCCGCTCCCCCCCTCGGCTCCGCCCCCCCCGCCCCCCCCTCGGGTCCGCCCCTCCCCGCGGGTCCCCCCCGGGTCCGCCTCCCCTTCTCGCCCCCCGCCCCCCCCTCGGCCCCCCCCCCCTCCCTCTCGGCCCCGCCCCACCTCCCTCTCGGCCCCCCTCCCTCTCGGCCCCCCCCCTCCCTCTCGGCCCCCCCCTCCCTCTCGGCCCCCCCCCTCTCGCCCCCCCCTCCCTCTCGGCCCCCCCTCCCTCTCGGCCCCCCCTCCCTCTCGGCCCCCCCCCCTCCCTCTCGGCCCCCCCCCTCCCTCTCGGCCCCCCCCCCTCTTGCCCCCCCCTCCCTCTTGCCCCCCCCCTCCCTCTTGCCCCCCCCCCTCTCGGCCCCGCCCCCCCCCCCTTGCCCCCCCCCCTCGCCCCCCCCCCCCCCCTCGGCCCCCCCGCCCCCCCCCCCCCCCGGTCCCGCCCCCCCCCCACCACCCCCCCCCCCCTCCCTCTCCGCCCCCCCCCCCAAGGGCGCCGAAGTTCAGCTTGCCCGGGGCGCCAGCAACCCTCGGGCCGGCGCTGCTCCCGGGGAGCGGGGGGGTGGAAGAAGAAAACGGCGGCTTTACACAGTCCGACGCATGCAGCCGAGGGGTTGGGTAGCTAGTGGCATCAGTGGTCTGGGCACCCCGCCATGGCAGCCGGTATGCATAGCGGCATGTGGGGTAGGGTGGAGTTTCAGCCACCCTCCGGTGGGGGGCAGGGCGGGGTTCCGGTTACGTGTGTGTGGACAGGAGTTGGTGCCGGGCCACAGTGCTGCCTACATTAATGATCTGAGAGAAGGGACTGAAGGCACTGTTGCTAAGTTTGCAGATAATACAAAGATCTGTAGAGGGACAGGTAGTATTGAGGAAGCAAGGGGGCCGCAGAAGGATTTGAACAGGCTAGGAGAGTGGGCAATGAAGTGGCAAATGAAATACAATGTGCAAAAGTGTGAGGTCATGCACTTTGGAAGGAGGAATTAAGGCATAGGCTATTTTCTAAATGGGGAAATGCTTTGGAAATCAGAAGCACAAAGGGACTTGGGAGTCCTTGTTCACGATTCTCTGAAGGTTAATGTGCAGGTTCAGTCAGCAGTTAAGAAGGCAAATGCAATGTTAGCATTCATGTCAAGAGGGCTAGAATACAAGACCAGTGATGTACTTCTGAGGCTGTATAAGGCTCTGGACAGACCCCGTTTGGAGAACTGTGAGCAGTTTTGGGCCCCATATCTAAGGAAGGGTGTGCTGGCGTTGGAAAGGGTCCAGAGGAGGTTCACAAGAATGATCCCTGGAATGAAGAGCTTGTCATATGAAGAATGGTTGAGGATTCTGGGTCTGTACTTGTTGGAGTTTAGAAGGATGAGGGGGGATCTTATTGAAACACAGTAGACTGCGAGGCCTGGATAGAGTAGACTTGTAGGGAAAATTAGAAGCAGAGGACACCATCTCAGAATTAAGGGATGATCCTTTAAAACAGAGACAAGGAGGAATTTCTTCAGCCAGAGGGTTGTGAATCTGTGGAACTCTTTGCCGCAGAA
Organism: Scyliorhinus canicula; assembly: GCF_902713615.1. NCBI lineage: Eukaryota > Metazoa > Chordata > Chondrichthyes > Carcharhiniformes > Scyliorhinidae > Scyliorhinus > Scyliorhinus canicula. Next base: position 103,810,954 of record NC_052146.1, on the reverse strand, counting down.
AGCTGTGGAGGCCAAATCACTGAGTGTCTTTAAGACAGAGATATATAGGTTCTTGATTAATAAGGGGATCAGGGGTTATGGGGAGAAGGCAGGAGAATGGGGATGAGAAACATATCAGCCATGATTGAATGGAGGAGCAGACTTGATGGGCAGAGTAGCCTAATTCTGCTCCTATGTCTTATGGTCTAACTCTCCCGGTGACTCTGAGGAGGTTGTGCAGTTTTTTCCAGCACTGGTGGCCTGTCCAGACGGTGTTGCCTAGAGCATTCATGGCCTCTGCCACCTGCGCCCAGGCATGACGAATGGCGGCAGCTGCCAGCCTCCTTTTTTTTTTCTTTTTTTAATTTTTAGAGTACCCAATTATTTTCAATTAAAGGCCAATTTAGTGTGGCCAATCCATCTAGCCTGCACATCTTTGGGTTGTGGGGGGTGAAACCCACACAGACATAGAGAATGTGCAAATACCACACGGACAGTGACCCAGGGCCGGGATTCAAACCCGGGTCCTCAGCGCCGCAGTCCCAGTGCTATCCACTGCGCCACATGTCGCCCTTGCCAGCCTTCTTCTGGGCCAGGGTACAGGGTCACCCTCCTCTCCTCCACGGCTTCCAAGGGGGTCTAGAGTTCTGCGTCCGTGAACCTTGGTGCCGTTCTACTTACTGCCATCTTGTTGGCTGGGATGGAGTGTCTGGGGAGTGAAGTGTGTATATACGGCTGCAGCTTGTCAACCTTTGAGTGTGGACCGCGAAACTGGCAAATCTGGCACCGTTTCTCATTAGAATTGATTGTGTTCCACGTGGAGCTGCCCCTTACCAGTAGCGGAATCGGTGCAGGTGTGGCGCCAATTTGTCTTCCGCGAAAGTCCACAGATTCTACATTGGCATCAAGACTTGGTCTCAGAAACGGAGAATCACACCCATCAACTATTGAATGTGATGTTATCTGTCCATTATAGTTGTAAAAAAGAAATCCCTGCTACTAGTTGAATAACAGTGGCTCAATTGGTACAAAATCAGCAGCCTGCCTGCCATATTCAAACAGATAATCAAGGGTCAATTTGGCTTGTTATCTGGCCAATGACCCTGTAATATGCTGTCCATGCCATTAAACAATTGGCATGGGCAGTCAAGCAGGAGTGGGGAGCCCAATTTTTAAAATGAGTTGTTCAAAGGGTGGAAATGAATGGAGGGGTTCCATCTTTGAGGGCTGTCCTTTGCGAATTGGGGGGCAGACCACCGCAAGATAGAACCCACCCTCTTTCTTCATACTCACCTCCATGACCCCCATCCCCCTCTTCACTAAACCCTCCCTGCCCAAGACCCCGGGTGGACCTTTCTCCAGGATCCATAGGCCTTCTTTCACGTCTTCCTTGCAGTCTGACAGTGCCCACTAATGCACTCTTGGTGCTGCTGGGACGGATGGCACTGCCAGCCAATTATATTGGGCACAGCTCCCAAGGGTAAGGTTTCTAATTTGCAACAAAATGGAAGCACAAAAACCAAAATGTCTTCTTATGTGAATGAAGACTCCATCCACACATTGTCAAGGCCCTCGAGAAGATGCAGAGATTTCAGTTATGTGAAGAGACCAAATTAACTATGGTTGTCCTCCTTTAGAGCAGAAAAAGTTAAAGAGAGATCTAACATAAGGGTTTATTGATTGAGTAAATAGGAAGAAAGTCTATACACCAGCTGACAGCAGGATCAATTTTTTTCTAAGTGTATCTTCACACTTTTTCGCTTTGGGGAATCATGGGGAAGTGGTGGTGGGATTCCCGAACTGATCATCAGCCCATTGAACCAGCTAGTCAGAGAAAACAAAGGTAATTAGCAGAAAAGAGAGAAGATGTAGAGCAGGGGTGGGCAAACTACGGCCCGCTACGACCCAAAACTACGACCCAAAGGTCTTTATGCGACCCACCAAGATCAAGTCATTAAAAAAACAATGAATAAGGTTAATTGGGGGGGGGGGGGGGGGGGGGGGGGGGGGGGGGGGGGGGGGGGGGGGGGCTGTTGGGTTACTGGTATAGGGTGGATACGTTGACTTGAGTAGGGTGATCATTGCTCGGCACAACATCGAGGGCCGAAGGGCCTGTTCTGTGCTGTACTGTTCTATGTTCTATATGAGGCGCCCAGTATCATGACCGGGTGAAGCGCCATTTTTGAAAAGTAGAGAAAAAGAGGGCTAAAGGCAGGATGTCGCCGGGGGAAGCGCTGAGGTATATGCCGCACGCTAATTGGTTACAACCGGGACTATTAATTAAAATACTATGCGGCCCTTTAAAATTGTGAATTTCTGAATGTGGCCCCTGCACAGAAAAGTTTGCCCACCCCTGATGTAGAGATTTTCTTTTGTGCTCAGTCAGTTTTTTAAAAATAAATTTTGAGTACCCAATTCTTTTTTTCCAATTAAGGGGCAAATTAGCATGACCAATCCACCCTGCGCATCTTTATGGGTTGAGACCCACGCAGGCATGGGGAGAATGTGCAAACTCCAGACAGACAGTGACCCGGGGCCAGGATTGAACCCAGGTCCTTGATGCCGTGAGGCAGCAGTGCTAACCACTGTGCCATCGTACTGCCCTTGTGTTCAGTGAGATTTGATCAGGAATGCAAATTTCCTGAAAGCCTGCAGAAAGAGATTCAATGGTAACATTCAAAGGGGAACTGAATATATGCTGGAAGGTGGGAAAACATTGTAGGGCTATAGGGGGAAGAAAACAGCACAGGGCATTTAATTAGAGAGAGCCTTCAAAGGGCAAAAGCACACATGGGCTGGGCCGAATGGCCTTTTCATATGCGAATGGTTGAGTGGAAACTAAAGAGTAAGGGGGAAGAGGGATGAATGCACAGAAGGTGTTTACCTGCAAAAGGGCCAACAATGGCCAAGTCACCTTGGGTCGTTTACTCACTGTCTGGGTCTGATTTTAACTCAGGCTAAAATGAATGTGTTTCAAATGAGTAAACATCAGAGCCATTTTAAAGAGTGCTGAGAACCAATTTCAATGACAAACAAGATACTTAAACTTTGCGTGTTCAAATATGAAGCTCTTTACTGTGCTAATAAAATACATTGGTGGGTTGTTTTCCGCTTCGTTGTGTCACATCTCGATTTTATCAGATGCAAGTGTTTATTCGAGGTGATTTCTTTTTTTAATTCTGGTTTTACTGGAGTTTCTTTTAGATTGTGCGGTGAGAGTCCAGTTCGGTACTTAAGACGCTGGGAGTGTGGCACCGTGAACAGACACAGCTGGAGGAACGGCTGGTGCATTCTGAGCCAGTGACTCGGCGAGTCATCTTCTTCGCAAATTTCATTATCATCTCTTCCATTTCTCGTATTTTCATCTCCATCTGCTGCAGTTTCCTCATGATCTTTTCTTGGATGGCAAGCCCTCTGCGAAAGCGTTTGATTTCTTTCCTCTTTTTCTCACTTTTCAAGTATTTTTTATTGGAGGTGGATCCCATTTTCAAAATGCACGCATATTTCTCCCACATTTTCTGCAAAAGACACATCAGTAGTTAACAGGGAGTGGCCTACAGACCACATAAGGAATTTGTCTGGTAGGCCACAAAGAAATCCAATTAAAGGCCGTATGCTCTCCCCTGGCTGAAGCCAGTGTTCCATCAGTAGGATGATTCTGTGTACAACTCAAGCTGATGATGGTCAGAACCCATATAATCGGCTCCCCAGTGGCTCATTAGGAAAGTGCTATAGTGTAGTGTAAAAAGCCGTACAGCATAAAAATCCCAAATAAAAATCCCTCTTTTCCAGGCTGATCTCATTGAGGGCAATAATTGGACCCACCACAATCAGTCTTAGTGGATCAGGAAAAGAAAGCAGGTACACAGTCCTGATGGCTGCTCAAAACCCCCTTGGTTGAAAGTGGGTGTATGGGCATCAAGGGAGAAAATAGGCTTACCTCTCCACCCACCCTTCCACACCCCACCCTGTAAACTGGCATCACCTAACCCACACAAAGATTGAATAGATTGAAGGTTGTGATAAAGGTCGCGTTGGAAGAATGATTATTTTGGTCAGATGCTAATTCATGTGAAGCTAGCTATACCCCAGCAACAACCAGCACATTCAGGAGTGGAGGAGAGAACATTGACAAAAAATAGACAAGCAAGAGGAATTTATGTAGCCTGTTGTTATCAGACTTTTCTCTATATTACGAGACACTTGGAAGACTTGTGACTAAATTACATAGAAATACATACAACATCCATCCCAGAAACTGGCCACTTGACCCAAATGATCCAGGCCAGTGTTTACACCACACACAAGACTCCTCCCACCCTTCTTCATTTCACCTTATCAGTAAATCACTTTCTATTCTTTCACACTCTTGTATTCATCTAGTTTTCTCTTAAATGCATCTGTGTTATTCCAGGCAGAACAATTTTGTTAAACTGAACACAATTAGTTCTTCCCCTGTTTTAAGCATAAAGTCAGATCATATCATAATAGTAGTTTTGTTCATGCTATCTGTGTTGTTTGACAGAAACAAAAAAAAGACTATTTCTCCAATGTTTAGACAGAACAATAGGTGAACCTCTGGCCACACTGAGTTGGAGGTTTTGGAAAACGCTTATGATCCCTTGAAAGAAAATTCTGTGCTCAGTGACAGAAGAGACTTTTTTTAGCCTTTGGTTTAAATTTCTCGGTGATCATTCAGGATTTTGCATTTCCAAGCACTTTGCACATAAAATATCTGAAATTCAAAATTTTCATCTATCTGTAATATATAAACCAAGTAAACCTATCACACCTGTTCTAGCCCTCTGCCCCTCCCCCTCGCCAGTGATGGCAGGAAAGTGTATTGCAACACAGCACGTTTACATGGGCAGTTTCTATTATAGATTTGAATGTTGGAATTTTTAACATTATAACAATAAGGACATAATAAGGCTTTAAAATGGGGGCTAAATAATGTCTATACACCTTTTAATGTCACTTCACCTGAAGATCATACATGACTGTAACTCCATTAATGCAACAACAAGCGAGTCATCTGAATAAATGTAGGTATATATTATAACATAAGAACATAAGAACTAGGAGCAAGAGTAGGCCATCTGGCCCCTCGAGCCTGCTCCACCATTCAATGAGGTCATGGCTGATCTTTTGTGGACTCAGCTCCACATTCCCGTCCAAACACCATAACCCTTAATCCCTTTATTCTTCAAAAAACTATCTATCTTTATCTTGAAAACATTTAATGAAGGAGCCTCAACTGCTTCACTGGGCAAGGAATTCCATAGATTCACAACCCTTTGGGTGAAGAAGTTCCTCCGAAACTCAGTCCTAAATCTACTTCCCCTTATTTTGTGGCTATTCCCCCTAGTTCTGCTTTCACCCGCCAATGGAAACAACCTGCCCGCATCTATCCTATCTATTCCCTTCATAATTTTATATGTTTCTATAAGATCCTCCCATATCCTTCTAAATTCCAGTGAGTACAGTCCCAGTCTACTCAACCTCTCCTCGTAATCCAACCCATTGAGCTCTGGGATTAACCTAGTGAATCTCCTCTGCACACCCTCCAGTGCCAGTACGTCCTTTCTCAGATAAGGAGACAAAAACTGAACACAATACTCCAGGTGTGGCTCACTAACCACCTTATACAATTGCAGCATAACCTCCCTAGTCTTAAATTCCATCCCTCTAGTAATGAAGAACAAAACTCTATTCGCCTTCTTTTTTTTAGGAAATATTTTATTGAGGCAGTTATAATTTTAACATTTTAATATATTAACATTCTAAATAACAGAATAGTCCGACACATGCAACAACCCCACAATAACATGTCCAACTTCCCCCCGCCCTAACTCCTAGCTACCCATATATTAGATTCCCTGCCCTTATTCTCCACTTCCATGCCTTCCCCCCCACCCCCCCTCCATTCCCTCCCCTCCACCCTTCTGCTGACAGTCAGTTTTCCTTAAAGAAGTTGATGAATGGCTGCCACCTCTGAACGAACCCCTGTATTGAACCCCTTAAGACCAACTTGATCTTCTCTAGCCATCCCAGCCAAATCCATCTCCGGGCCACCAGGGAGGCAAAGGCCAAAATGTCAGCCTTTCTCCCTCCCTGGGCTCCCAGATCATCCGACACTCCAAACATTGCCACCTCTGGACTTGGAGTCAGCCTCCCTTCCAGGACCTCTGACATGACATCTGCAATCCCTGCCAAAATCCCCTCAGCTCAGAACACGCCCAAAACATGTGTACATGATTCGCCGGACTTCCCCCGCACCTCCCACACGTGTCCTTCACCTCCTCAAAAAACCTACTCATCCGGGCCACAGTCATATGAGCCCTGTGGACCACCTTGAACTGGATCAGGCTAAGCTTGGCACACAACGAGGATGCATCAAATCTCCTCAGGGCCGTCTCCCATACCCCAACTTCTAACTCTCCCCCCCCCCCAACTCATCCTCCCACTTCCACTTCACCTCCCCGATTGGGACCCCTTCCCACTCCATCAATTCCTTATATATTTCCGAGACCCTCCCCTTCCCAACCCTGTTTTTGACATCACTTTATCCTGTAGTCCCCTTAGAGGGAGGCAAGGGAAGCTTGAAACCTGCCTCCGGACAAAGTCCCGTACCTGCAGGTACCGGAATCCGTTCCCACCCGGTAACTCAAACTCCTCCTCTAGCTCCTCCAGGCTCGGGATACCCTCCTCAATGAAAAGGTCTCCAAATCTCTCAATCCCTGCCCGCTGCCACCTCCTAAAGCCCCCATCCAGCCCCCCCCCCCCCCCCCCCCCCCCCCCCCCCCCCCCGGAGCGAATCGGTGATTGTCACAGTTCGGTGACCACACCGACGCCCCCTCCAGTCTCATGTGCTGCCTTCATTGCCCCCACACTTTCGGGGCTGCCACTACCACTGGCCTTGTGGAGTACCGAACCGGTGAGAATGGCAGAGGTGCCATTAACAGAGCCTCTAGACTCGTGCCCTTACACAATGCCGCCTCTATCCGCTCCCACACCGACCCCTCCCCCACTACCCACTTCCTAACCATCGAAATATTAGCCGCCCAGTAGTAATTAATAAAGTTCGGAAGGGCCAAGCCTCCCTCCCTGCGCCCACACTCGAGAAGGACCTTCTTCACCCTCAGGGCTTTCCCAGCCCATATAAAACCCAAGATTGCCAGGTTAACTTTCCTAAAAAACGCCTTGGGGATAAAGATTGGGCGACACTGAAACACAAACAGCAATCTCGGGAGGACTGTCATTTTCACAGTCTATACCCTCCCCGCCAATGACAACGGGAACACATCCCACATACGGAAGTCCCCTTTCATTTGCTCAATCACCCTGCCCAAATTTAGTTTATGAAGCTGACTCCAGTCCCTTGCCACCTGAATTCCCAGGTATCTAAAACTCCTTCCCACCACTGTGAACGGCATCTCCCTCAATCTCCTCTCCTACCACCTTGCCTGGATCTCGAAGACCTTGCTCTTGCTCATGTTTAGTTTGTAACCTGAGAACCGGCAAAATTCCTCCAGAACGCCTGTAATCCCCCCCCCCCCCCCCCCCCCCCCCCCCCCAAACTAGTCTGTTATATACAGGAGCAAATTGTCCCCATAGAGCGAGACCCTATGTTCTACCCCCCTCTCACTATCCCCCGCCAAATGTTTTTTGCCCTCAGCCCCATTGCCAAAGGCTCTATGGCCAGGGCAAACAGTAATGGAGAGAGTGGACACCCCTGCCTCGTCCCCCTGCACAGGATAGAAGACTCTGACCGGACCCGGTTGTTCCTTACATTCGCCACTGGTGCCTGATATAGCAACCGGATCCAATCCATGGATCCCTGCCCGAACCCGAACCTTCCCAGGACATCCCACAGGTAGCTCCACTCCACCCAATCAAAGGCTTTCTCTGCATCCATGGGCCCCACCACCTTGACCTCGCGCCCCTCCGCAGGCATCATTATCACATTTAGGAGCCGCCTATTATTGGATGTCAGGTGTCTTCCCTTCACAAATCCTGTCTGGTCCTCCGCTATTACATCCGGGACACAGACCTCTATGCACATGGCCAAGATCTTTGCCAGCAATTTAGCATCCACATTTAACAGGGAGATTGGTCCATATGACCCACAACTCTCCGGATCCTTATCCCACTTCAAAATAAGGGAGATTGATGCCTGCGATAACATTGGGGGGTGCACTCCCAGCTCCTCGGACTCATTAAAAGCCTTTACCAGGAGCGGCCCTAGCAACCCGGAGAACTTTTTATAAAACTCAATCGGGTACCCATCAGGTCCCGGTGCCTTACCCGATTGCATCACCCCCAACCCGTCTATAACCTCCCCAAGCCCAATTGGGGTTCCCAAACCCTCCACCAACTCCTCATCTATCCTGGGGAACTCCCCCCAGGAATCGCTACATAGCCTCCTCCTCGGCTGGGCATTCCGATATGTACAATCTACTGTAAAACTCCCGAAACACATCATTCACCCCTGCCGGATCCAAAATCAACTTCCCCCCTGTATCTTTTACTTTCTCAATCTCTCTTGCCGCCTCCTGTTTCCTCAGCTGGTGCGCCAACATCCTGCTGGTTTTTTCCCCATATTCATACACTATCCCCTTTACCCTCCTCAGCTGTCCCTCCATCTTACCCGTGGACAGGAGCCGAAATTGCAGCTGCAACCTCTGACGCTCCTTCAGAAGCTCCTCATCCGGAGACTCCGCATACCTTCTGTCCACCTGCAAAATTTCACCCTCTCAGTCTTCTACTTATGTGCCCGAATTGAGATGAGTTCCCCCCTAACAACCACTTTCAGTGCCTCCCACCCCCTCCCCCCGGCCGAAACCTCACCTGTGTCATTGATCTTTATCACTCCCCGAATGGCCTCCCTCACCCGCTCGCACATCTCCTCCTCCGCTAACAGCCCCACATCCAGCCTCCATTGCGGCCGCTGGGCTTTTCCTTCATTAACTTGCAGGTCTATCCAGTGGGTAGCGTGGTCTGACACCACAATTGCTAAATATTCAGCATCTACCACCTCAGCCAGCAGCGTTTTGTCCAACAGAAAGAAGTCTATCCGGGAATATACCTTATGTACATGGGAGTAGAATGAAAACTCCTTACTCCTTGGCCTCCCAAATCTCCACGGATCCCCCCCCCCATGCGCTTCATAATCCCCTACAGCTCCTTTGCCATAGCTGATACCTTCCCAGGCCTGGAACTCGATCAATCCAGCTTCGGATCCAGGACTATGTTGAAATCTCCCCCCATAATCAGTCGATATGAATCCAGGTCCAGGATGTTCCCCAGCACCTGTCTGACAAACTCAACATCATCCCAGTTTAGGGCATATATATTTACCAATACCATGGCCATTCCCTCCAGCTTCCCACTAGCCATAACATATCTACCCACGGGTCCGGTTCTATCTTCCCCACCTCGAACGCCATCCAATCACCTTCTTAACCACCTGTTGCACCTATAAACCAACTTTTTGCGACTCATGCACTAGGACACCCAGGTCCCTCTGCACAGCACCATGTTTTATCATTCAAATAATAATCCCTTTTGCTGTTATTCCTCCCAAAATGGATAACCTCACATTTGTCAACATTGTATTCCATCTGCCAGACCCTAGCTCATTCACTTAAACTATCCAAATTCCTCTGCAGACTTCCAGTATCCTCTGCACATTTTGCTTTACCACTCATCTTAGTGTCATCTGCAAACTTGGACACATTGCCCTTGGTTCCCAACTCCAAATCATCTATGTAAATTGTGAACAATTGTGGGCCCAACACTGATCCCTGAGGGACACCACTAGCTACTGATTGCCAACCAGAGAAACGCCCATTAAACCCCACTCTTTGCTTTCTATTAATTAACCAATCCTCTATCCATGCTACTGATCATAGAATTTACAGTGTAGAAGGAGGTCATTCGGCCCATCGAGTCTGCACCGGCCCTTACAAAGAGCAACCCACTCAGGCCCACGTATCTACCCTATCCCCGCAACCCAGCAACCCCCACTTAACCTTTTTTGGACACTAATGGCAATTTAGCTTGGCCAATCCACCTAACCCGCACATCTTTGGACTGTGGGAGGAAACCGGAGCACCCGGAGGAAACCCACGCACACTTGGGGAGAACGTGCAGACTCTGCAAGATAGTGACCCAGTCGGGAATCGAACCTGGGACCCTAGAACTGTGAAGCAATTGCGCTAACCACTATGCTACCGTGCTGCCCTTAAAAGAGCTACGATGCATTGGCCGGGTACTACTTTACCCTTAACACCACGCATCTTTATCTTATGCAGCAACCTTTAGTGTGGCACCTTGTCAAAAGCTTTCTGGAAATCCAGATATACCACATCCATTCGCTCCCCGTTGTCTACCGCACTGGTAATGTCCTCAAAGAATTCCACGAAATTAATTAGGCACGACCTGTCCTTTATGAACCCATGCTGTGTCTGGCCAATGGAACAATTTCCATTCAGATGCCTCGCTATTTCTTCCTTGTTGACAGATTCCAGCATCTTCCCTACTACCGAAGTTAAGCTAACTGGTCTATAATTACCCGCTTTCTGCCTACCTCCTTTTTTAAACAGTAGTGTCATGTTTGCTAATTTTCAAATAACAATTTAAATAAATAAATGCTACATCTAAAAAGTCTTACCTGAAATACCATTACTCAATGTTTGTTATATTTAACTGTCTACTTAACAAAGCTGTTTGTTAAATATAATGCATGCTTCTTTAATTATGTAACTAACCATTAACATATTCTGGATCCTATGTTTCTTAATAAAGTTAATGAAGAAACATATCAAGACAATTAAGCAGGCAACCAGGAAGGCTCGGGCCAGGAAATTATCAAGGATATAGCTTAAATCAGTTTCCTGTGTTATGTGCGGTGCACACCAGGACTTGGAGGATGTGCTAGTGAAGTCATTGGGGATGGTTTCTGTCCGAACCCTTTGCCAGGCTCGGCATCCAGTTGTTTCACAGTGGTCAGGATGAGCATTCCGTCTGGAGGAGAAAAACTCGGAAAGCAGTGCGGCCATTGAAACCTAGAGGAACGGTAAGCAGCTGTATGTGCTGCATGAATAAGATCCTACCACTGACCAAGAAAACTCTGGCAATCACAATACAAGCAGCAGTGAATTATGAGGTAACAAGTGCTTTTTGTGATGCTCCATCAGTATATTGTATTCCCTACCCCTCATCAATACTAAAGTCTCATTGGATCCTCTTCCACCCCACCCTCATTTCCAATTGACCTTTGTGACATAAGAATTATACAAATTGAAGATTATGTCATGGCCAATAGTATGACTCTAATAACCCCACAATCCTAGCCAGCCACCCACTTTGCCTCAGGCAGTAAGGATGAGCCTGTATCAAAATGATCCACCCATACCAGGGGATCCAGGGTGGAATCATTCAGGTGAATCTCCTCTGCATCCTCCCAAAGACCCTCAGATCTTTCGTAAAGTTTGCTGACAAGAACAGGAGGCAATATTCTACTTCTGGGCCAACCGGAGCTTTATAAAGATGCAGAATGAAGCCCAAGATCCCATATGCTTTGCTAAGTACTTTCTCAATATGCCCTTACACCTTCAAAGATGAGCTCCAAGGTCCCTGTGTCTCTACACAGTCTTCAAAATTGTGCCATTGAATCGAAAATGCTTCTTCCCGTCTCTTCTGCAAAATCGCATCACCTCACACTTCTCAGCATTATAGTCCATTAAATATCCACTTTAGCCAATTTTCACAATTTCTTTTACAGTAAAACCGAAATGAATGGAATCACAGGGATCCGCTCACAAATTCGAGTTAATCAGAGCTTTATGATAGCTGAGGAGGCCCTGTTCCCACATCAATGTGTCTCTACCAAATTCCTGCAAACAAGGTTTATGTCAAAAGCAACAGGTTCAAATGCTAAGTGAAAGCACAATAAAACAGTAAATGTGCAAAAAAGTCGTGATTGATTTGTTCACATCTCACCTTGTAAAAGGCAGGAGCTTTGCATTAAAAATGGCGGGTGCCGGTCAACACGGTGGCTCAGTGGTTAGCACTGCTGCCTCACAACGCTGACGACCTGGGTTCAATCCCGGCCCCTGGGTCACTGTCCGAGTGGAGTTTGCACATTCTCCCCGTGTCACAACTAAAAAAGATGTGCAGGGTAGGTGAATTGGCCATGCTAAATTGCCCCTTAACTGGAAAAAATGAATTGGCACTCCAAATATAAATTTTTAAAAAAACAAATGTCGGGTGATAGCAATGGAAAAACTCTGAAACATTTTCTGCTTAGCATGTTGTCTTTGGGCATGTGCAATACAGCCCATCATGTAATCTCTGCAGTCAAACGTGTTTTTGGTGTCTTAGTGCTGCAGTGTGAAAGCCGAGAGCATCTCTACGGCCTTTTATGGCTTCAGCTGGTGGAACTAGGTGGGTGTGTGGGCATTAATCGGAGTCTTCAGGGTCACTGGCCTCTTCGGGAATCTCAGTTGAAGAACTTACTGCATCTACAATAGGTAGCCATTCTCATCCTCTCCCTTGCTGGAGAGAATGCCTGCTTGTTGAACTGATCTAAGGTTTTCGCCTTGTGCTTCATAACGGTGGACAAAGTCGATGGCGGAATCTCCCACTCCTTGGCGATGTCCGTTTTCCACGGATCAACTTCACCCTCTCTCTAATCACTAAAGTTTTTAATTTCTCACAGGTTTTGCACATCCTTTCACAGGGAGACCCCAATGTCAAATGATAACTATCCCAGCGATCTATGCTCGCTCTTGTGTGGTCTAAATCCATTCTGGCGGGCTGGGAAGTTATGTGACAAGCTTCAACGAATTTCGTTATTCCAGAGTTACCGATGTGGAATGTTGGTGAATCAGAGGCTCTCAATTCACCTGGACCTGAATATCATCAGCCTTTGAATATAATTTCTTTTAATTTTAAAGTACCCAATCATATTTTTTCCAATTTTTAAAAAAATTTAGTGTACCCAGACTGCTGCCATTGCATGTTAGTGGTGGAGGAAGTGAATGTTTTCTTTTAAATTTAGAGTACCCAAATCAATTTTTTCCAATTAAGGGGCAATTTAGCGTGGCCAATCTACCTAACCTGCACATCTTTGGGTTGTGGGGGTGAAACCCACGCAGACACGGGGAGAATGTGCAAACTCCACACGGACAGTGACCCAGAGCTGGGATTGAACACGGGTCCTCGGCGCCGTGAGGCAGCTATGCTAACCACTGAGCCACTGTGCCACCTGTGCTTTGAATCTAAAAGGAAAAATGTCATTCTGTTCTCAGAACATGGGACTTAGGACAGGAGTAGGCCACTCGGCCCATCGAGCCTGCTCTGCCGTTGAATAAAATCAGGCAATATTCTATGGGATTTTCTATTCTGCTGGTGGGAATGGTTGCCAACTTCAACTTGGCCAGAAATGCGTGAGATCTAAGTATGACTCATCGTGATTCCACTGCATTCACACCAATGATTTCCTGGTCTGTTGTACCATTAAGTAGTATCAAGAATTACAAGTTCAGGTTCTGCAGCAACACTCCAATTTGAGTATCTAATATCACACTAGGTATTAGTCACATAGTTGGCCATTATAACACTAACCATTCTTGCAAGATTTTCTACTTCAGTTGTACAGGATGTTTCCTTTATCATCCCAGTGGGGTTTTGGTGATAAGGGGCGGACTTCTTGTAGACTGCAGTTGACAATCCCCTGCTTTGTTTGAACTCAATAGGCTTGAGTTACCTATTTAATTTTCTCTCATCTGAGTATCGAGTTCAATGCTTTCAGGCATCACACTCCTAATGCAGTCTCACTCTGCAAAAGCATGAATCTGAGAATCAGACATGAATGTCACCATGGTCAATCAGCATGACTGCAAGGAGCCTTTAGTTTGGTAACATTGCCACCTCTGAGTCACAAGAATGCAAGAAACAGGAGCAGGGGTAGACCATATGACAATTCGAGCCTGTTCCGCCATTCAATATGATCATGGGTGATCTTGGGCTTTAACTCCAATTTTCTGCCCACTCCCATACTCCTTAATTTTATGAGAAACTAAGGGCGTGATCCAGTGACTGCATTGCTCTCGAGTGAGAGCACAACGTGGCTGGAGAATCCCGGGAGAGGCCTTCCGCGGACTTCCCAGCAGCCTTCGTGCCTTGCGGGATACACCCAAGGCCCGCAAGATGTCAGAATCGGAACTCCACACAAAAGGGGCAGGGCAAAATGGTGCTCACTAAAGTGGTTCTTAAACCTACTTTAGGCCTACCTGCCTAGGATCTACCGATCTCCCTCGATCCACCAGCCTCCCCATTGAGGCTACAGTTGGGCACCAATCAGTACTGGTCCAGAGGAATGTGGACCAGGCGGAATGGCACCTGGGGAGGGCTTCCGGGCCATTGGAAGCCTATTGGGTGGTCGTGGATAGTGCAGGGTGACCCCCTGGCCCTCACCCTGGAATGTGGGCACTTTGGCACTGCCCAGCTGCACCTTGGCGCTGCACCCTGGCACTGCCAAGGTGCCTGAGTGGCACTGCCAAGCTGGCAGAAGCATTGTTTGGGGTGCCAGGCTGGCAGTGCAAGCATGCCCTGGTGCTGGAGGTGCACTGCCAAGGGTCTGGGGCCGAGGGGGGGCCTTGACGATGAAAGGAGGCTGGCGATGGGGTTTGAAGGACAAGTAAATATCATGTGATACATATCAGTGGGGTATATATGACTCTGGGAGGGTGGGGAGATGATAGGTGGGGGTCCATAATATATGCTAATATATTACCCGCAACTCTATGAGTCCTTAACTTGCCTTTTGTGTGACACCTTATTGAATACCCTTTGTAAATCCAGGTATGCAACATCTACTGGTTCCCTCCATTCTGGTTTAAACTCTACTGGTTTATCTCCATTCTCAAAAAAGCTCCAATAAATTTGTCAACAGGACTTCCCTATAGTGAAACCATGTTGAATTATTCTAATCAAACTATGCTTTTCTAAGTATATTGTTAACATTTTCTTAATAATAGATTCTAGCATTTTCTCAACAACTGATGTTAGGCTAATTGGCCTGTAATTCCCTGTTTTCGCTCCCTCTTGAAAAGCAGTGAAACTTCCAATCTGATGGGACTATTCCCAAATCTAAGACATTTTAGAAAATCGCAGCCAGCACATCCACTGTTTCTGCAGCTATCTCCTTTGGAACCCAAGGGAACCCTGGGGTGGGACTTGAACCTGGAGCTTCCAGCCCAGAAGTAAGGACACTGCCATTCACTGTCAGTGCACCACAAGACCCCATCAATCAATCAAAGGGTGAAGGACTGTCAGTGAGTTGAGATTGGTGCTCCAGCTCTGAATTCGGAGCTGGCATTCAGTGGGGTATTTATGACTCCAGAATGTGGGTGCCCCCCCCCCCCCACCCCCCACGGGGTGCCCTCCTCCCACCCGCGTGGGTTGTGGGAGCCTGTATAATCCTCCCACTGAATGCCCTGTCAGCTGATATAAAGAAGGTGACAGCAATGGAAGGAATGTTCAAATCCTATCCGTTAGCCTGCAAACCCTTCCATTTCCTCGCACTCTTCTACAAGGGGCAAGTGTGAAAATCTGTGAACAACACCTCAGGACTGGCAATGATTTTTCTCCTCATTGTGGCTGAGAATGAATGATGTACACAGTCAGCCCTTAGTGAGCGAGCAACATTCCAGCCCTTTTGGTTTGAACAAACTGTGCATCATTGTTACATGTCACTAATTATGTGCAGAATATCATCTTGCAGACATAAATATTTTGTAACTGCAATTCAAGCCTAAAATGATAATGTGCAATGAAGCAACGGACAGCTGCTGTAAAGCTCTTGTTTATATTTTCAACTTCTTGTACAAGAAAATCTATAAAGTTACTGAGCAGAGAATGATACCAGCCATGTCCTAGAGGTGACCCTGTGACATTAGAAGGGGGGAGTGACAGCTGGGAAGAAGGCACCTTATCCCTCAAGCTGACAGCTTTGGAAAGATTCCATGCCCCCTGTGTATAATGTTGAAGAAAGAACTCTTGCATAATGGATGCACCGTCTGTGCTCTGGACACTTCTCTCCCAGCCAGTAGTATAAACAGAGGCAGAATAGGGAGACTCACTCAAGTGTGACATAGGGCTGGATTGTAGCAGTCACAAGGAATAGAATCTATTATCCTGTAACCACAGACGACTAAACCTTTGTGCAAAATTGCTTCAGAAAGCAGCAATGAATGCATCTGAGATACGTTTTCACCCCACATTCTGTCAGAGCAGCTGTATGATTATTACCATTAGCATCACATAGGAGTTAGAAACTGTGGATAACTAAATTAACCAGAGCTCCTACTTGTGTTTATGAACTAGCGAATTGAAACTAGTAACTAAAATGTGTCCTGGTGGGTGACTGTGTCAGTCTGTGTATGTGACTGTGTGAGTGAATAATTGTCTGTGAATATGTGTAATTGTCAGTCTGTGAGAATCTGTGTGTGTGTGCCTGTGTGTGTGCCTGTGTGTGTGTCTATGTGTATGTGATTGTCAATCTGTGAGTGTGTGTGTAAGTGTGATTGTCAATCTGTGAGTATGTGTGTGATTGGCAGTCTGTGAGTATGTGTGTATGCGTTTGTGTAATTGTTAATCTGTGAGTGTGTGTGATTATCAATCTGTGAGTGTGTGTGATTATCAATCTGTGAGTGTGTGTAAGTGTGATTGTCAATCTGTGAGTGTATGTGTGTGTGGGTGTAATTGTCAATCTGTGAGTATGTGTGATTATCAATCTGTGAGTGTGTGTGATTATCAATCTGTGAGTGTGTGTAAATGTGATTGTCAATCTGTGAGTGTATGTGTGTGTGGGTGTAATTGTCAATCTGTGAGTATGTGTGTGATTGGCAGTCTGTGAGTATGTGTGTATGCGTTTGTGTAATTGTTAATCTGTGAGTGTGTGTGATTATCAATCTGTGAGTGTGTGTGATTATCAATCTGTGAGTGTGTGTAAGTGTGATTGTCAATCTGTGAGTGTATGTGTGTGTGGGTGTAATTGTCAATCTGTGAGTCTGTGTGTGATTGTCTATGTGTGTGTGGGTGTGATTGTCAATCTGTGAGTATGTGTGTGTGTGATTGTCAATCTGTGAGCGTGTGTGTGTGTGTTTGTCAATCTGTGAGCGTGTGTGTGTGTGTTTGTCAATCTGTGTGTGTGTGTGTAGGTGTGATTGTCAATCTGTGAGTATGTGTGTGTGTGTTTGTCAATCTGTGAGTGTGTGTGTGTGGGTGTGATTGTCAATCTGTGAGTGTGTGTGTGTGGGTGTGATTGTCAATCTGTGAGTATGTGTGCGTGTGTGGATGTGATTGTCAATCTGTGAGTATGGGATCTGGAAATAGGAACTGAAGGCATTGTTGCTAAGTTTGTAGATGATACAAAGATCTGTAGAGAGACAGGTTGTGTTGAGGAGGCAGAGAGGCAGCAGAAGGACCTGGGCAGGTTAGGAGAGTGGGCAAAGAAATGGTTGATTAGATTTGATTTGATTTATTGTCACATGTACCAAAGTACAGTGAAAAGCATTTTTCTGCGGCTAAGGGAATGTACACAATATGTACATAGTAGACAAAAAAAGAACAAAGTAATGTACAGCACAGGAACAGGCCCTTCGGCCCTCCAAGCCTGCGCTGACCATGCTGCACATCTAAACTAAAATCTTCTACATTTCTGGGGTCTGTATCCCTCTATTCCCAGCCTACATTCATGTATTTGTCAAGATGCCACTTAAATGTCACTATCGTCCCTGCTTCCACCACCTCCTCCACCAGCGAGTTCCAGGCACCCACTACCCTCTGTGTAAAAAAACGTGCCTCGTACATCTCCTCTAAACCTTGCTCCTCGTACCTTAAACCTATGCCCACTAGTAATTGACCCCTCTGCCCTGGGAAAATGTCTCTGACTATCCACTCTGTCTATGCCCCTCATAATTTTGTAGACCTCTATCAGGTCACCCCTCAACCTCCGTCGTTCCAGTGAGGTTGAGTTTATTCAACCTCTCATCATAGCTAATGCCCTCCATAGCAGGCAACATCTTGGTAAATCTCTTCTGCACCCTCTCTGGTAGTGTGGCGACCAGAATTGAACACTATACTCCAAGTGTGGCCTAACTAAGGTTCTGTACAGCTGCAACATGACTTGACAATTTTTATACTCAATGCCCGGCCAATGAAGGCAAGCATGCCGTGTGCCTTCTTGACTACCTTCTCCACTTGTGTTGCCCCTTTCAGTGACCTGTGGACCTGTACACATAGATCTTTCTGACTGTCAATACTCTTGAGGGTTCTACCATTCACTGTATATGCCCTACCTGCATTAGACCTTCCAAAATGCATTACCTCACATTTGTCCGGATTAAACTCCATCTGCCATCTCTCCACCCAAGTCTCCAAATTATCTAAATCCTGCTGTATCCTCCGACAGTCCTCATCACTATCAGCAATTCCACCAACCTTTGTGCCATCTGCAAATTTACTAATCAGACCAGTTACATTTTCCTCCAAATCATTTATATATACTAAGAACAGCAAAGGTCCCAGCACTGATCCCTGTGGAACATCACTAGTCACAGCCCTCCAATCAGAAAAGCACCCTTCCATTGCTACTCTCTGCCTTCTATGACCTAGTCAGTTCTGTATCCATCTTGCCAGCTCACCTTTGATCCCTTGTGACATCACCTTTTGTACCAGTCTGCCATGAGGGACCTTGTCAAAGGCCTTACTGAAGTCCATATAGACAACATCCACTGCCCTACCTGCATCAATCATCTTTGCTGTGGTGGTATAACTGGAAGATTTACGGTACCTATCTGCCATTGGTGCAGAGCACTTGCTGCCCATTGGCTCAGGTCGGTCATGTGCCTCTCTGCTGATTGGTTGAGGCTAGTCATGTGACTGCTCACCCATTGGCCGAGAGGCAAGTAGTCCCGCCTACGAGGCGGGGTATAAGAACCCGTAGGACCCGGCAGTCGGCCTTTCTCTGGAAGTCGACTGCCAGACACACAACTAGTTGATTATAGCCTGATACATGGAACTTCTTCACGACTCGAGTCCAATTGATGGTACATCAATTTAATCAACTAGAATTTTGGAAATGGAGCTTCGGATTAAACCAGACTGCCTCCGCATCAGCCCGCATGCTACAAACGTGTCAGCAACTTTTAAACATTGGCTGGCGTGCTTCAACAGCTTCCTCTCCACCACAGGCAGCCAACCCACCAATGAGCAGAAACTCCACATCCTCCACTCGTGCATGGGCACCACCGTCTACTCAATGATTGAGGATGAACAAGACTATGACGCGGCCATGGACCTTCTGAAAGGACATTTTCTCAGGCCTGTTCACCAAGTCTACGCACGGCATCTCCTGGCTAAAAGGCAGCAGTTCCCGGTGAGTCCCTTGATGAATTTTATCGGGCCCTCGTTGTCTTGGGGAGAAACTGCGCCTGCCCGCAAGTTACTGCGGCAGAACATACGGAACTGTTAATCCGGGATGCGTTTGTTGCAGGTATGCAACTTCTGCAATACGCCAGCGACTATTAGAAAAGGACACTTTAAGCCTCGCTCAGGCATGGACCCTCGCATCCTCTTCGGAGGTTGCCGACCTAAACGCCCGCGCATAGGCCCCCGGCAGCGCGGCAGCCCCTTGGGCTACGTGGCACGCAGCCCCCCTGTCTCCCGCCGACTCTGACCCCCCCCCCCCAGGCCTGCGCTGCGGGGCACCCCGATAAGTTCACGGGGACCCGCTGTTACTTCTGTGGCCTGGCCAAGCACCCCCGCCCGCGCTGTCTGGCCCGCGCCACAGTCTGCAAGAGCTGCGGTAAGAAAG
The DNA here is from genome assembly GCF_902713615.1 of Scyliorhinus canicula. Classification (NCBI taxonomy): domain Eukaryota; kingdom Metazoa; phylum Chordata; class Chondrichthyes; order Carcharhiniformes; family Scyliorhinidae; genus Scyliorhinus; species Scyliorhinus canicula. Next base: position 103,791,087 of record NC_052146.1, on the reverse strand, counting down.
GTCACTATTCAGTGGCCTGTCAATCAAAGACGGTCGCTGCTGTTCCGCGCAGCGACCGCGGATCCCCCCCCCCACGCTCCTCCAGGGCCCGCGCGACACACAGGCCTCTCTGCCCCCGCTCCCGGTCCCCACGGGCAACCCACGGACCTCCTTGCCCCTGCCCCTAGCCACCACGAGTGACCCACGTGCGCCGCCATTTTGGGTCCCGGACGCCACGTGTGGGTCCTGGGCGCCGCCATCTTGAGACCCTGACCCCACGTGCGGGCCACGGGTGCCGGCATCTTGGGGCCCCGACTCCACGTGTGGGTCCTGGGCGCCGCCATCTTGGGGCCCCGACTCCACGTGCGGCCAACGGGCGCCGCCATTTTGGATCAATACAGAGGACCCCCACCAGCGACTCTTCCGCAAGCGAAGGCGACCCAGACTTCCTGCCACGGCTCACTGCAGTGACTCTCGACCAGTCACGGCACGCTCTCCACGGCGACGACACAGATCCTTCTCAATGGACACGAAACGAGCTGCCTACTAGACTCCGGGAGCACAGAGAGTTTTGTCCACCCCGATACGGTAAGACGCTGCGCGCTCCCCGTTCACCCGGTCAAGCATAAGATAGCTCTAGCCTCAGGTTCGCACACCATCCACATCACCGGGTGCTGCGTAGCGGACCTCACAGTCCAGGGGAGGGTTTTTTAAAATTACAAACTCGTCCTCTCCCACCTCTGCGCTCCGGCACTCTTAGGACTGGATTTCCAGTGCAACCTGCAGAGCTTGATCTTTAAATTCGGCGGCCCTTACTGTCTGCAGCCTCGCGTCCCTCAAAGTGGACCACCCTTTCTTGTTTGCGAACCTCACCCCGGATTGCAAACCCGTCGCCACTAGGAGCAGACGATACAGTGCCCAGGACCGGACCTTCATCAGGTCCGAGGTCCAGAGGCTACTAAAGGAAGGAGTCATCAAGGCCAGCAACAGTCCCTGGCGAGCCCAAGTGCTGGTAGTTCGGACTGGGGAGAAAAACCGAATGGTCATTGACTACAGTCAGACCATCAACAGGTTTACGCAGCTGGACGCGTACCCTCTCCCTCGAATTTTTGACCTGGTTAACAGGATCGCGAAGTACAAAGTCTTCAGTACGGTGGACCTTAAGTCCGTCTATAACCAGCTCCCCATTCGCGCGAGTGACCGCATGTACACCGCGTTCGAGGCAGATGGGCGCCTCTATCACTCTCTAAGGGTTCCATTCGGTGTCACAAATGGGGTCTCGGTTGGAGGTGGACAGGAGGTATGCAGAGGGACCAGAGGAGGGACTGTTGGGGGAGAGGCGCAGCCTGCAGGCTAAATTTGATTTGCTGACCACTAGAAAGGCGGAGGCACAGTGGAGGAAGGCACAAGGGGCAGTTTACGAACATGGTGAAAATGCGAGTAGGATGCTGGCTCATCAGCTGCGTAAGCGGGATGCGGCTAAGGAGATTGCTGGAGTGAGAGATAAGAGTGGGAATGTGGTGCAGAAGGGGGTAGAGGTGAATGAGGTCTTCAAGGATTTTTACGGGGAACTGTACCGGTCGGAGCCAACGGGGGAGAGGAGGGGAATGGAGAGGTTCCTTGACGGGCTTTCTTTCCCGAAGGTGCAGAAGGAGAAGGTGGAGTGGTTGGGTGCGCCGATTGAGCTGGAGGAGCTAGTTAAGGGGATCGGGCAGATGCAGTCAGGGAAGGCACCGGGGCCAGATGGGTTCCCGGTGGAATTTTATAAAAAGTTTGTGGATCTAGTGGGCCCCTTGCTGGTGCGAACACTCAATGAAGCGTGGGAGGGGGGGACTTTGCCCCCGACGATATCACGGGCGCTGATCTCGTTAATTTTAAAGAAGGCAAGGACCCCCAGCAGTGTGGTTCATACAGGCCCATATCTCTCCTCAACGTGGACGCTAAGGTCCTGGCAAAAATCCTGGCCACCAGGATAGAGGACTGTGTGCCAGGGGTTGTGCACGAGGACCAGACAGGTTTTGTGAAGGGAAGGCAGCTGAACACGAATGTGCGGAGATTGCTGAATGTCATTATGATGCCGGCGATTGAGGGGGAGGCAGAGATAGTGGTGGCACTGGATGCGGAGAAGACCTTCGATAGAGTGGAGTGGGGGTACTTATGGGAGGTGTTGGGGAGGTTTGGATTTGGTGAAGGGTTCATTAGATGGGTAAGGCTGCTATATGAGGCCCCGATGGCGTGCGTGGCTACGAATAGGAGGAGGTCGGAGTACTTCCGGCTTTACCGAGGGACCAGGCAGGGTTGCCCCTTGTCCCCCTTGTTGTTTGCACTGGCAATCGAGCCGCTGGCAATGGCATTGAGAGATCCAGAGAGGTGGAGAGGCTTGGTGCGAGGTGGAGAGGAACATAGGGTGTCGTTGTATGCCGACGACCTGTTACTGTATGTGGTGGACCCGGTGGGAGGGATGCCGGGAGTGATGGAGTTACTAGCCGAGTTTGGGACCTTCTCAGGTTATAAATTAAACTTAGGCAAGAGCGAGGTGTTTGTGGTGCACCCTGGAGACCAGGAGGAAGGAATTGGTAGGCTCCCGCTTAGGCGGGCAGGGGAGAGCTTTAGGTACCTGGGGGTGCAAGTGGTCAGGGACTGGGGGACTCTCCACAAGCATAACTTTACCAGGCTGGTAGATCAGATGGAGGAGGAGTTCAGGAGGTGGGACATGCTGCCATTGTCGTTGGCGGGGAGGGTGCAGTCCGTCAAAATGACAGTGCTTCCGAGGTTCTTGTTCCTTTTTCAGTGCCTGCCCATATTTATCCCCAGGGCCTTCTTTAGGAGAGTGACTAGCAGTATTCTGAGTTTTGTGTGGGCACATGGGACTCCGAGAGTGAGGAGGGTATTCCTGGAGCGAGGAAGAGATGGAGGTGGGCTGGCACTGCCCAACCTTCTGGGGTACTATTGGGCAGCCAATGTGTCAATGGTGCGTAAATGGGTGATGGAGGGGGGAGGGGCGGCGTGGAAAAGAATGGAGATGGCGTCATGTAGAGGTACGAGCCTGGGTGCCATGGTAACGGCACCGTTGCCGCTCTCCCCTAAGAGGTTTACCACGAGCCCGGTGGTGGCGGCGACCCTAAGAATCTGGGAACAATGGAGACGGCATCGGGGGGAAACAGGGGGCTCGATGGAGGCTCCACTGGGTGGCAACCATCGGTTCATCCCGGGGAACACAGATGGGGGATTCAGGGGGTGGCAAAGGGCGGGCATCAGCAAATTGAGGGACCTGTTTATTGGCGGGAGGTTTGCGGGCCTGGGGGAACTGGAAGATAAATTTGGCCTTCCCCAGGGGAACATGTTCAGATACCTGCAGGTAAAGGCGTTTGCTAGGCGACAGGTAGAGGGATTCCCTTTGCTGCCCTCGCAGGGGGCGATGGACAGAGTGCTTTCGGGGGTGTGGGTAGGAGAGGGGAAGGTGTCTGACATCTATAAGGTAATGCAGGAGGTGGCGGAGTCGTCAGTGAAGGAGCTGAAGGCTAAATGGGAGGAGGAACTCGGGGAGCAGATAGAGGACGGGACTTGGGCGGATGCCTTGGAGAGAGTCAACTCTTCCTCCTCATGTGCGAGGCTTAGTCTCATCCAATTTAAGGTGCTGCACCGGGCCCACATGTCCGGGACTAGGATGAGTAGGTTCTTCGGGGGTGAGGACAGGTGCACCAGATGTTCGGGGAGTCCTGCGAACCATGCCCATATGTTCTGGGCATGCCCAGCACTGGAAGAATTCTGGAAGGGGGTGGCGGGGACAGTGTCGAGGGTGGTTGGATCCAGGGTCAAACCAGGGTGGGGACTCGCGATTTTTGGAGTTGCGGTAGAGCCGGGAGTGCAGGAGGCGAAAGAGGCCGGTGTCCTGGCCTTTGCGTCCCTAGTAGCCCGTCGAAGGATTCTGTTACAATGGAAGGATGCAAGGCCCCCAAGTGTGGAGACCTGGATCAGTGACATGGCGGGATTTATAAAATTGGAAAAGGTCAAATTTGCCCTGAGAGGATCAATACAAGGGTTCTATAAACGATGGCAGCCTTTTCTGGACTTCCTGGCTCAGAGATAGGTAACTGGGTCAATAGCAGCAGCAACCCGGGGGGGGGGGGGGGTTGCATTATTGTAGTGTTTATTCTGTAACTTTATAGTGTGTTAATTTGCGTTGTTGTTAAAATGCTGGGTTGTTCATGGGGATGGGCGAATGTATATGATTGTTAATATTATTGTTATTTTCGGTATTTTACTAAGGTGCGTCAATGTTGTATAAAATCAAAATTTCTCAATAAAAATTATTTAAAAAAAAACAAATGGGGTCTCGGTCTTCCAACGGGAGATGGACCGAATGGTTGACCAATACTGTTTACGGGCGACCTTCCCGTATCTTGATAACATCACCATCGGCGGCCACGACCAGCAGGACCATGACATCAACCTCCAAAAATTCCTCCGTACCGCAAAACTCCTTAACCTCACATATAATAAGGATAAGTGCGTGTTTCGCACCGACCGTCTAGCCATCCTCGGCTACGCAGTGCGTAACGGAGTGATAGGCCCCGATCCCGAATGCATGCGCCCCCTGATGGAATTCCCTCTCCCCAACTCCCTCAAATCCCTTAAACGCTGTCTGGGCTTCTTCTCCTATTACGCCCAGTGGGTCCCCAACTACGCCGACAAAGCCCGTCCCCCTCATCCAATCCAACACTTTTCCACTGTCTATGGAGGCCCGCCAGGCCTTTAGCCGCATCAAAGCGGATATTGCAAAGGTCATGATGCATGCTATCGATGAGTCCCTCCCATTCCAGGTCGAGAGCAACGCGTCTGACGTATCTCTGGCGGCCACCCTGAACCAAGCGGGCAGACCCGTGGCCTTCTTCTCCCGGACCCTCCACACTTCCGAACTCCACCATTCCTCGGTGGAAAAGGAGGCACAGGCCATAGTTGAAGCTGTGTGATACTGGAGGCACTATCTGGCCGGCAGGAGGTTCACCCTCCTCACAGACCAGCAGTCAGTGGCCTTCATGTTTGACAATGCACAGAGGGGCAAGATCAAGAACGACAAGATCTTGCGCTGGCGGATCGAGTTGTCCATGTACAACTACGATATCTTGTATCGCCCTGGGAAGCTCAATGAGCCTCTTGATGCCCTGTCCCACGGTATCTGCGCCAGCGCGCAGATTGACCGCCTCCGCACCCTCCACGCGGACCTCTGCCATCCAGGGGTAGCCCGCTTCTATCACTTTATCAAGACCCGCAAACTAGCCTACGGCGCTGAGGACCCGGGTTCGAATCCCGGCCCTGGGTCACTGTCCGTGTGGAGTTTGCACATTCTCCCCGTGTCTGCGTGGGTTTCGCCCCCACAACCCAAAAGATGTGCAGGATAGGTGGATTGGCCATGCTAAATTGCCCCTTAATTGGAAAAAATAATTGGGTACTCTAAATTTTAATAAAAAGAAAAAAAAAGACCCGCAAACTGCCCTACTACATTGAGGAGGTCAGGACCGTGACCAGGGATTGCCACATTTGCGCAGGGTGCAAACCGCACTTCTACAGCCCCGAGAAAGCGCATTTGGTAAAGGCGTCCCGCCCTTTCGAACGTCTTAGTATGGACTTCAAGGGTCCCCTCCCCTCCAACAACCGCAACACCTACTTCTTAAGTGTGATTGACTAGTACTCCCGCTTCCCTTTCGCCATTCCCTGCCCCAACATGACCACGACAACTGTCATCAAGGCCCTCCTCTCCATTTTCTCCCTGTTTGGTTACCCCGTGTACATCCACAGCGACCGGAGGTCCTCCTTTATGAGCGACAAGCTGCGTCAATTCCTGCTCAGCAGGGGTATCGCTTCTACCAGGACGACCAGTTATACCCTCGGGGTAATGGGCAGGTCGAGCGGGAGAATGGCACAGTCTGGAAGATCGTCCTACTGGCCCTATGGTCCAGAGATCTCCCTATCTCCCACTGGCAAGAGGTCATCCTTGACGCCCTCCATTCAATTCGGTCTCCCTTCTGCACTGCCACAAATCAAACACCTCATGAACGTCTTCTTGTTTTCCCTAGAAAGTCATCCTCCGGATCCCCACTCCCGACTTGGCTGGCCACACCCGGGCCCATCTTGCTCCGGAAGCACGTGCGGGTGCACAAGTCCGACCCGTTGGTGGAACGAGTCCAGTTACTCCACGCCAACCCGCAGTATGCGTACATGGAGTATCCTGACGGTCGGCAGGACACGGTCTCCCTTCGAGACCTGGCACCCGCTGACCTGCAGCCCCAACCCCCCACATCAATACCCTCCGCCCAATCCCACCCCTCCCTGGTGCCCCTGCAACCCAACGCTCAGGATCCCCCTGCCCCGGCCAGAGTTTCGCTAGCACCGACCAGGGGTACGGACACAGGATCACGACCGCCGCTCCCGGAGTCAAGGACGGCCACCGGCCCGACGTCACCGGCACCACTGCGACGGTCCAGCAGAACATAGGGGGCGCCCAACAGACTAATCGCGTCGATCTGATGTTCCACTGGACTTTTATCGGACTCCTTGTGTCATTCAGAGTTCCAATGTACAATTTGCACATGTTTTTTGTTTTTTTTCTAATTATGTACTGTTCATTGCCGTTCTTGTATCCGCATAGTCGTCGCGAGCCAGTGGGCAGCCGCCATTTACCTCGATACACCTCATTCTCTCTAGTCATACCACCAGTCAAACAGCAGCACCCCCCCCCACTTCTTACTCCTGCCCCCCCCCCCCCCCGGCTTCTTTCTCCACAAGGGGCGAATGTGGTGGTATAACTAGGAGGTGTACGGTACCTATCTGCCATTGGTGCAGAGCACTCACTGCCCATTGGCTCAGGTCAGTCATGTGCCTTTCTGCTGATTGGTTGAGGCTAGTCATGTGACTGCTCACCCATTGGCCAAGCGGCAAGTAGTCCCACCTACGAGGCCGGGTATAAGAACCCGTAGGACCCGGCAGTCGGCCTTTCTCTGTAAGTCGACTGTCGGGCACACAACTAGTTGATATATGGAACTTCTTCACGACTCGGGTCCAATTGATGGTACATCATTTGCGACCTCCTCAAAAACCTCTATCAAGGTCCGAGGTTCGATCCCGGCTCTGAGTCACTGTCCGTGTGGAGTTTGCACATTCTCCTTGTGTTTACATGGGTTTTGCTGCCACAACCCAAAGATGTGTCAGGGTAGGTGGATTGGCCACGCTAGATTGCCCCTTAATTGGAAAAAATGAACATACTCGCGTCTGGTGGTTCAGGTAAAAGAGCAACAACTTCTTGCACTAAAACATATGCACTTCAGGCCACCAGTCCCGCTGTTTTTAGTAACATCTCCCTGTCTGCTCTTCCTCAGAGCCATACTGGCCCTATTCCCTAGTTCTCCCTAAATTTTTTCACCTTCTGACCTATTGCTCCTGTACCCACTCCCCTGTACATTGACATATGGTACATCGACAGACAGTGATTAATTACAGTGTGGAACAAGGAGCCAAAAAAAGCAAATATATGAGGAAAAGCAGCATAGGACTATCCTCTGAATCCAGCACCTCTTCTAGAACCAAAGCTATTCAGTCTGCTCCACTATTGAGTTAGCATGGTTTATAGTGGCTTTTTAGTACAGAATTTGAGTATTGCTGATTTTTCTTTTTAATTGATTGGTTTATTGTCAGATGTACTGAAGTACAGTGAAAAGTACTTTTCTGCAGCCATGGGGACATACACAATACGTACACAGGAGACAAAAAGAATAATCGACAAAGTACATTGACACGTAATTGGTCACAGTGCGGAACAAGGGGCCAAACAAAGCAAATACATGAGCAAGAGCAGCATAGGACATTGTGAATAGTGTTCTTACAGGGAACAGATCAGTCTGAGGGAGAGTTGTTGAGGAGTCTAGTAACTGTGGGGAAGAAGCTGTTCCTATGTCTGAATGTGCAGGTCTTCAGACTTCTGTACCTTCTGCCTGATGGAAGAGTCTGGAAGAAGGCAATGCCTGGGTGGGAGGGGGTCTCTGATAATGCTGTCTGCCTTCCTGAGGCAACAGGAGATGTAGACAGAATCAATGTGTGGGTGGCAAGCTTGTGTGATGCGTTGGGCTGAGTTCACCACACTCTGCAGTTTCTTGCGATCCTGGACCGAGCAGTTGCCATACCAGGCTATGATGCAGCTGGATAGGATGCTCTCTATGGCATCTCTGTAGATGTTTGTGAGAGTTGCTGCAGACATGCCAAATTTCTTTAGCTTCCGTAGGAAGTAGAGATGATGTTGGGCTTTCTTGACTGTTGCATCAACGTGAGTGGACCAGGAGAGACTGTTGGTGATGGTGACCCCCAGGCTGATGTAATACAATGTAGAAAAGTATGAGGTTGTGCATTTTGGAAGGATGAATAGAGGCACAGACTATTTTCTGAATGGAAAAAGGCTTCGGAAAGCAAAAGTACAAAGGCACATAGAAGTCCTAGTTCAGGATTCTCTTTTTTGAAATAAATTTTGAGTACCCAATCAATTTTTTCCAATTAAGGGGCAATTTAGCATGGCCAATCTACCTACCACCACATCTTTGGGTTGTGGAGGGTATGGGGGTGAGACCCAGACAGACACGGGGAGAATGTGCAAACTCCACATGGACAGTGACCCTGGGCTGGGATTGAAGTTCAGGATTCTCTTAAGGTTAACATGCAGGCTCAGATGGCAGTTAGGAAGGCAAATGCAATGTTAGCATTTGTGTCAAGAGGGCTACAATACAAAAGCAGGGATGTACTGTTGAGGTTGTATAAAGCTCTGGTCAGACCCCATTTAGAATATTGTGAGCAGTTTTGGGCCCCGTATCTAAGGAAGGATGTGCTGGCCTTGGAAAGGATCCAGAGGAGGATCACAAGAATGATCCCCGGAATGGAGAGCTTGTCAAATGAGGAGCGGTTGAGGACTCTGAGTCTGTACTCGATGGAGTTCAGAAGGATGAGGGGGGATCTCATTGAAATTTACACAATACTGAGAGGCCTGGATAGAGTGGATGTGGAGAGGATGTTTCCACTTGTAGGAAAAACTAGAACCAGAGAACACCATCTCAGTCTAAAGGGACGATCCTTTAAAACTGAGATGAGGAGGAATTTCTTCAGCCAGAGGGTGGTGAATCTGTGGAACTCTTTGCCACAGAAGGATGTGGAGGCCAAATCACTGAGTGTCTTTAAGACAGAGGTTCTTGATTAATAAAGGGATCAGGGGTTATGGGGAGAAGGCAGGAGGATGGGGATGAGAAACATATCAGCCATGATTGAATGCTGGAGCAGATTGGATGAGCCGAATGGCCTAATTCTGCTCCTGTGTCTAATGGTGTGTGTGTGTGTGTAACTGTGTGTTTGTGTCATTGTCAATTTGTGAATATGTGTGTGTGATTGTCAATCTGTGAGTGTGTGCAAGTGATGGTCAATTTGTAAGTGTGTGTGAATGATTATCAATTTGTGAATGTGTGTGTGATTGTCAATCTGTGATTATGTCTGTGTGTCTGTGTGTGATTGTCAATCTGTGAGTATGTGTGTGAATGATCGGCAATCTGAGTGTATGTGTGTATGTGTACGTGTGTGTGATTGCCAGTCTGTGAGTTTGTGTGTGCGTGAATATCAATCTGTGAGGGTGTGTCAGTGTGAGTGATTGTCAGTCTGTGAGTATGTGTATTTGCGGATGTGATTCTGTGTGTGTGTGTCTTTGGGTGTTTTGAATGATTTTCTATCTGTGAATGTGTGTTTGAGAATGTGATTGTGTGTGTTTGTTTATGAATGACTTTCTATCTGTGAGTATGTGTGTTTGAGAATGTGATTGTTTGTGTGTGTTTATGAATGATTTTTTATCTGTGAGTATGTGATTGTGTGTGTGTGTTTATGAATGATTTTCTATCTGTGAGTATGTGTGTTTGAGAATGTGATTCTTTGTATGTGTGTTTATGAATGATTTTTTTATCTGTGAGTGCGTTTGAGAATGTGATTGTGTGTGTGTGTTTATGAATGAATTTCTATCTGTGAGTATGTGTGTTTGAGAATGTGATTGTGTGTGTGTGTTTATGAATGATTTTCTATCTGTAAGTATGTGATTGTGTGTGTGTGTTTATGAATGATTTTCTATCTGTGAGTATGTGTGTTTGAGAATGTGATTCTTTGTATGTGTGTTTATGAATGATTTTCTATCTGTGAGTATGTGATTGTGTGTGTGTGTTTATGAATGATTTTCTATCTGTGAGTATGTGATTGTGTGTGTGTGTTTATGAATGAATTTCTATCTGTGAGTATGTGTGTTTGAGAATGTGATTCTTTGTATGTGTGTTTATGAATGAATTTCTATCTGTGAGTATGTGTGTTTGAGAATATAATTCTGTGGGCGCGATTCTCCGCTCCCGGGAAAAATCGTGACGGCCGTGGTGAACTCGGCCGAGTTTCACGACGGCCTCGGAGCCCGTTCCTCTCACCGAATTCATCCCCCACCCGGGGGACTAGGAGCAGCGCTTCGTTATTCTCGGCCGCTGGGCCTTGACGCTTGCGTCAAGGCGGCGCACCGAGATGACGCGACGGCGGCGCCTATGTGATGTCAGCTGCGCTTCCGCAGGTTGGCTGGCTCCAACCTGCGCATGCGCGGCTGACGTCAGGATGGCTGACAGCACGAACCCGCGCATGCGCGGTGGCTGTCTTTCTCCTCAGCCACCCCGCCACTCAGCCAAGACGCGGCGGCCTGATCTTGCGGGGCGGCGGACGGGAAATAGTGCGTCTGATTGAGACGCCGGTCCGACGATCGGTGGGCACCGATCGCGGGCCTGTCCCCTCCCAAGCACAGTCGTGGTTCTCATTCCCCACCAAGCCCCCTACAAGCCCCAAAACGGGCATCTCACGGCAATCTCACGACGGCAGCAACCAGGTGTGGTTGCCGCCATCGTGAAATGGTCACGAACGGCAGGCCGCTCGGCCCATCCGGGTCGGAGAATCGCCGGTCGCCGTGAAAAATGGCAAGCGGCGATTCTTCCAAGCGGGGGGGTGGGAGAATCGCGGGGGACGCCAGGGGGTCGTGAAATTAGTTGGGGGGCCCTCCCGCGATTCTCCCACCCGGCGTGGGGAGCGGAGAATCGCACCCTGTGTGTCTGTGTGTGTTAATGAATGATTTTCTACCTGTGATTATGTGTGTTTGAGAATGTGATTCTGTGTGTGTGTGGGTGGCTTGCACATCTCCCCTGAATGTTCCTCCTTGCACCTTAAACCTGTGTCCCCATGTATTTGACTTTTCCACCCTGGGAAAAAGCATCTGACTCCATTCTGTCCATGCCGCTCAGAATTTTGTAAAGCTCTATCAGGGTGCCCCTCAACTTCCATTGTTCCAATGAAAAATAAATCTGAGTTTATCCAACCTCTCCTTACGGCTAATGCCCTCCAGACCAACAACATCCTGGTAAATCTCTTCTGTACCCTCTCCAAAGCATCCACATCCTTCTGCTAGTGTGGCGACCAGAATTGTAAACAATATTCCAAATGTGGCCTAACTAAGGTTCTGTACAGCTGCAGCATGACTTGCCAGTTTTTATACTCAATGCCCCAACCGATAAAGGCAAGCATGCCGTATGCCTTCTTGACTAACTTATCTACCTGCTTTTCCACTTTGTGATTTGTCGGCCTGTATGCCCAGATCTCTCTGCCTGTCAATGCCCCTAAGGGTTCTGCCATTTACTGTATAATTCTCACCTGTATTAGACCTTCCAAAATGCATTTGTCCAGATTAATCTTCATCTGCCTTTTCTCCGCTCATGTCTCCAACCAATCTATATTGTGGTGATATCATGATTGTGTCGTAATTCACTAACTGACCACTGGGAGTCTCACTAGTGTATATGTGAATGTTAGAGTCAGGTGGCCCCACAGACTGGATGGAAGGAGCTAGAGAGAGATATTGCTTGTGCATGATCATACTGTTATTCATCTGTTTTTTTCTATATATTTTACCCACAGTTAATGTTAATAAATATTTCATAGCTTTAGCTACAAGTGATCTTGTAATATAAATCAGGCCATCCAACAAGAACATTGCATGGTACCAGGACTGCATGGTACTAAACTCTGAAAAAAAAACCTATCAGGGCAGCAGAGTGGCGCAGTTGTTAGCATTGCAGCCTCACACCGCCAAGGTCCAGGTTCGATCCCGGCTCTGGATCACTGTCCGTGTGGAGTTTGCACATTCTCCCCGTGTTTGCATGGGTTCCGCCCCCACAACACAAAGATGTGCAGGTTAGGTGGAGTGGCCACGCTAAATATCCCATTAATTGGAAAAAATGAATTGGGTACTCTAAATTTATATTTAAAAAACTATCAGCCCAATACGAGGACCACAGAGATTTGAAGATTTTGCAGACTGCAAGAACTAACATGGAGTCGGTGAAGCCACCAATGAGTTTCGGGTTTCATGGTAATGTGGACAACAACTGGCGCATGTTTGAACAACAATTTAATCTGTTTCTTATTGCAGTAAATTTAGGAGATCAATCTGATTTGTGGAAGGGAGCCATGTTCCTAACAGCGGCAGAGCCCAAAGCAATTGTTGTGTTTAATACGTTTAAATTTGCTCATGATGAAGATAGTAAAAATTTTAACAAAGTAATTTGAAGATTTGATGAACATTGCACCCCCCAGAAAGAATTAAATTTATGAACACTAGCGTTTAGATCATGTTTACAGAAGACAGGAGAGTACATAGATCATTTCATCACTGATTTAAAGTTAAAAGCTAAAACCTGTAATTTTTCTGCAATGGAATCTTCCCTGATGCGGGACCAAATTGTGTTTGGTGTGAATGAAAATAAGCTGAGGTACGGTTGCTGAGGAAATCGGTTCTGTCCCTGGAACAAACAGTTAGTATTTGTCAGGCTCATGAACTAGCAGCATAACATTCTTTTTTTTTAATGTTTTAAATTTAGTGTACTCAATTCATTTTTTCCAATTAAGGGGCAATTTAGAGTGGCCAATTCACCTACCCTGCACATCTTTGGGTTGTGGGGGTGAAACCCACGCAAACACGGGGAGAATGTGCAAACTCCACACGGACAGTGGCAGCATAACATTCTAAAATGTTTCTCAGTAATGGCGGCATCTTCTTGGAGGAAAGCACTCCGGAGTTGGCCCTTTTTCCAAAAAGACGGGAAACCTCAATAAAGAAAGCGGGAAAGTTCCTGCAGCTCCTCGCACACCAATAAGCAGGTTAAAGATCAGGACAAAGTATTTCTGTGTAACAGATGTGGGCAAAGGCACAAACTAAGGCAGTGTCCAGCGTTTGGCAAGTTTTGTTCCAGGTGCAAAGGAAAAAAATCACTTTGCTCAGAATTGTTACTCTGAGCTCAACCCCAGATCAGTCAGCACAGTGGAAGACACAGGACACTGGACTCAGACCACGGCCGCCCTGGTACGGGACGGGGGGATTGGACACCGGGGGGTGGTCTTATAGGTGGCTGGGGAGTGCTTGTGCGTGGTTAGATCTGGTGGGGGGGTCTACTTTTTGAGTCTGGCTCCGCGACCCGAGTCGGCCATGGAGCTCGCGCGGCCGCTGGAGGCTGCCGCCGTGCGCGGACTCCAAACCGGAAGTGCGGGGGCCCGTATCCGCAGCTAAAGCTCCCTGCTGGCCCCTGCAGGGCACTGAATTAGTTCATCTTTTTTCCAGGAATCTCTAGAGTAAAACTCCAGCGTTTTACGCGAGCGTGGGGGACATAGTACCATTTTGGGAGAGTCCAGCCCACAGTTTCCAGTGATGAAATATCATTGTTTGTTGGAGCAATAATACAGAAGGATAATTTTTTGGAGACATCAAAAAATTCTTCAGCACTTAAAAAAATGCAAACTGATCCTCCATTTAAATAAGTGCGGTTGATGAGGACAAATGGCTGCTACCACTTAAAGTGAACGGTACAGTGGTCCAATTAAATGGGCCAAAGCCAATTTAACCAGCATGCCTAAATGGACGGGGGGCACGGTAGCACAGTGGGAGCACAGTTGCTTCACAGGTCCAGGGTCCCAGGTTCGATTCCTGACTTGGGTCACTGTCTGTGTGGAGTTTGTACTTTCTCCCCATGTATGCGTGGGTTTCCTCCGGGTGCTCCGGTTTCCTCCCACAGTCCAAAAATGTGCAGGTTAGGTGGATTGGCCATGCTAAATTGCCCTTAGTGTCCAAAAAGGTTAGGTGGAGTCACTGGGTTACGGGGATAGGGTGGAGGTGTGGGCTTAAGTGGGTGCTCTTTCCAAGGGCAGGTGCAGACTCGATGGGCCGAATGGCCTCCTTCTGCATTGTAAATTCTATGATTCTATGACTGATTTGAAAAAAATCTAAAAATTCAGCTGATTAGAAGAAATCACAAAATCTCTGAGGGATTATAATAATAACAATCTTTATTATCACAAGCAGGCTTACATTAACGCTGTCCCATTCTGTATTGTATCTGAGGGCTTGGATTCATTATTAGGTTATCAGTGCTGTGAAGAATTAGGTCTAGTGCAGTTGGTACTAGCATCCACAACGGATTGGATCAACCCGCTGACAATTCTGAGAACATTATCAGCAAATTCAGAGATGTGTTCACAGGTTTCGGCACACTACCATTCACCTACAAGATGCAACTCAAAGAGGATGCAAAACCTGTGATTCAAGCACCAAGAAGAGCACCTGCACCTCTTCATGATCACCTCAAAAAGGAGCTAGACAAAGTGAAAAATATAAAAGTAATCAGAAAGATAGAAGAACATGCCGACTGGATAAACTCATTGGTTTGTGTAAAGAAAAAGAATGGCGATATTCGCAGATGCATGGTTCCTAAAGATCTTAACGAGAATATCAAAAGAGGACATTAACAAATACCAAAGTGTGAGGAAATCACATCTGAGATGGCTGGTACAGAGGGCGGCACATTAGCAGAGTGATTAGCACTGTTGCTTCACAGTGCCAGGGACCCGGGTTTGAATCCTGGCTTGGGTCACGGTGCGTACTCTGCACGTTCTCCCCATGTCTGCGTGGGTTTCCTCCGGGCGCTCCGGTTTCCTCCCACGAGTGCCGAAAGACGTGCTTGTTAGGTGAGTTGGGCATTCTGAATTCTCCCTGAGTGTGCCCGAACATGTGCCGGAATGTGACAACTAGGGGATTTTTAAAGTAACTTCATGGCAATGTAAGCTTACTTGTGACACTAATAAAGATTATTATCTTATTATTATCTGGTGCACAATTCTATATGAAACTTGGCGCATCTCAAGGGTTTTGGCAACTAAAGCTAGAGGAACAAAGTACAAAATACTGCACTTTTATACGCCATTTGGACAGTGTTGCTTTCTGAGAATACCATAATTTCGGCATCAGAAATATTTCATCGTGCCATGGAACACATAATCAAAGTCATCAAAGGTGTACGTGAGTACATGGATAATATCATAGTTTGGGGCTCAACCATAGAAGAGCACAATACGAGGTTGCTTAAAGTTCTAACGAGTGTCAGGGGAAATGGGCTGAAGTTCAATGAGCAAACGTGCCAATTTGGAGTAACTGAGGTCACACTCTGAGGTGACAAGCTCTCATTGCATGGCATTGAACCTGACAAGGACAAAATCCAAGCAATCCTCAACATGCCAAAACCACATGACAAGAAAGCCATATTCGCGTTAAGATGCAACGGGTTTCTGGAATGGACAGTTCCATCGATTGTGGAGATGCGTCACAGAGTCAGGGACTACATGAGAGGTTACCGACATCCAGCACCCGCAGGCGCAGGTGGAAGAGTCCAACCGCATGCAGCAGCAGGATATGGTGCTACCCAGGCCAACAACAGTTGGCGTTTGCAGTGGAGGCATTGGGGCGTCGGTTGCAGCTATGAATCAGGGGCATTCTGTGGAGGTACTGGCCGTGGCCCAGGACAGGACAGGGGTGCTGCCTCACAGGCAGCCATGTGCTAAAGCCACCTGGAAATTCCAGTGGCACTTCTGAGCATGGCCAGTGCACAGCAGGCCATAGCTAAGTACGTCGGCGGCATTGCACAGGCACTGGCCGACATGACGCAGACACAGCAGGAGGTGGCCAGTTCCAGAGAGAGATGGCGCAGTCACTAGCTGATGTGGCACACACTCAGAAGGTGGTGGCGCAGTCAATTAGCAATGAGGTGCAGTCCCAGACAGCGACGGTCCACTCCCTGTACTCCTTGGCTGCGGGCATGCAGACCCTGGTCAAGACCAGAGTGGGCCTCCAGGACTGGCAGCAGTAAGTGGAGGGGGAGCCTCAGAGGATAGCGCTGCTTGCAACCCCATCCCAAAGCGTAGCCCGTGGGCCATCGGGCACCCCTAGGGAGGAGGAGATGCCCATGACTTAATCAGGGGAGGTGCCAGAACACCACAGAGCCTCAGACTCACCCCCCCCCCCCCCCCGCCTGTCCCTGGCGCATCTGATGGGCAGTGGGCAGAACAGGACATCCGAGCAGCAGCCGGGCCCATCCAGGGGCTTTTTTCATGCATGAAATTATCTGTCTGGACTGTACACAGAACAGTTTCACTGTACCATGTCACAATAAATCAAATCCAATCCAATTCAACTTCTCGGCCCAAGACCTTAAGAAACTATAGAGCAGTGTTCTTCAAAGTCGGGGGGTGCGACCCGCGGGTGGGTTGCGGGCGGGTGTCAGGAGGGTTGCGGAGCCATTGTCCGTGGCGCTCCCGTTCGCGCAAATCCCCGCGCAGCAGCTGGCTTTTCATAACGCCGGCTGCAAGTGGCCGGGAACATGTCAAAAAAAAGTTCAGCAGCATTGCGCATGCGCGCACGATGATCGACGTGCATGCGCATTCCGCAAACATGATCGGTGCACATGCGCAAATTGGGCAGCTTTTTGTTTTACAAGTTCTATAGTGGTTTTTATTCATTTATTCATTTTATTATTAATTTAATTTTCATTTTTCTCCATTTATTTTATTCATTTTATTTTTTTTACAAGTTCGGGGGGGGGGGTGGTGGTTTATTCAGTATTTCATTTATTTTACTAATTTTATTCTTGTTTTTTTACAAGTTCGGTGGGGGTTATTTGATAAAACTTTACAGGAAAAAAATTCAGAACTTTGGACAGATGGACACTCCATACTTTTCGACACCAGAAGGCTTCATCTTCATCCAACAGGTTCCATTGGAGGAGCGTGTACGAGGGCCAAAGGGACCCAAAACCATTTATTCCATTTTTGTCAGCAACAAACAAGGTAAGAGAAAATGGTGGGTCACGCAGGTCGGCCGGCGTGGGTTGTGAAGGTCAGCCGGTGTGGGTCGCGAAGGTCGGCCGGCGTGGGTCGCGAAGGTCAGCCGGCGTGGGTCGCGAAGTTCGGCCGGCGTGGGTCGCGAAGGTCGGCCGGCGTGGGTTGCGAAGGTTGGCCGGTTGGTAAAAATGGGTCCCCAGAAAAAAGTTTGAAGAACACTGCTATAGAGAGTCGTGAACACAGCCCAGTCCATCACACAAACCCGTCTCCCATCCACTGACTCTGTCTACACCTCCCCGCGGCCTTGGGAAAGCGGGCAGCATAATCAAAGACCCCTACCACCTGGGTTATTCTCTCTTCCAACCTCTTCCATTGGGCAGAAGTTTGAGAACTCACACCAATAGATTCAAAAACAGCTTTTTCCCCATTGTTACCAGATTCCTGAATGACCCTCTTAGGGTGTGAACTGATTATAGATTATAGAGAAATACAGCACTGAACAGGCCCTTCGGCTCACGATGTTGTGCCGAACTTTTGTCCTAGGTTAATCATAGAATTTTGGACACTAAGGGCAATTTATCATGGCCAATCCACCCAACCTGCACATCTTTGGACTGTGGGAGGAAACCGGAGTACCCGGTGGAAACCCACGCACACACCAGGAGGATGTGCAGACTCCACACAGACAGTGACCCAAGTCGAAATCGAACTTGGGACCCTGGAGCTGTGAAGCAATTGTGCTATCCACAATACTACCGTGCTGCCATTAAGAAGAAATTAATCTACACTCCATTATTCTACGCTAATCCATGTACCTATCCAATAGCCGCTTGAAGGACCCTAACGTTTCCGACTCAACTACTTCCACAGGCAGTGCATTCCATGCCCCCACTACTCTCTGGGTAAAGAACCTACCTCTGACATCCCCCCTATATCTTCCATCATTTACCTTAAATTTATGTCCCCTTGTAATGGTTTGTTCCACCCGGGGAAAAAGTCTCTGACTGTCTACTCTATATATTCCCCTGATCACCTTAAAAACCTCTATCAAGTCACCCCTCATCCTTCTCCGTTCTAATGAGAAAAGGCCTAGAACCCTCAACCTTTCCTCGTATGACCTACTCTCCATTCCAGGCAACATCCTGGTAAATCTCCTTTGCACCTTTTCCAAAGCTTCCACATCCTTCCTAAAATGAGGAGACCAGAACTGTACACAGTACTCCAAATGTGGCCTGACCAAGGTTTTGTACAGCTGCATCATCACCTCACGGCTCTTAAATTCAATCCCTCTGCTAATGAACGCTAGCACACCATAGGCCTTCTTCACAGCTCTATCCACTTGAGTGGCAACTTTCAAAGATCTATGAACATAGACCCCAAGATCTCTCTGCTCCTCTACATTGCCAAGAACCCTACCGTTAACCCTGTATTCCGCATTCATATTTGTCCTTCCAAAATGGACAACCTCACACTTAGAACATAGAACATAGAACAGTACAGCACAGAACAGGCCCTTCGGCCCTCGATGTTGTGCCGAGCAATGATCACCCTACTCAAACCCAAGTATCCACCCTATACTCGTAACCCAACAACCCCCCCCCCCCTTAACCATACTTTTTAGGACACTACGGGCAATTTAGCATGGCCAATCCACCTAACTCGCACATCTTTGGACTGTGGGAGGAAACCGGAGCACCCGGAGGAAACCCACGCACACATGGGGAGGACGTGCAGACTCCGCACAGACAGTGTCAGGGTTAAACTCCATCTGCCACTTCTCAGCCCAGCTCTGCATGCTATCTATGTCTCTTTGAAGCCGACAACAGCCCTCCTCACTATCCACAACTCCACCAATCTTCGTATCATCTGCAAATTTACTGACCCACCCTTCAACTCCCTCATCCAAGTCGTTAATGAAAATCACAAACAGCAGAGGACCCAGAACTGATCCCTGCGGTACGCCACTGGTAACTGGGCTCCAGGCTGAATATTTGCCATCCACCACCACTCTCTGATCTTATAGACTGAACTGAACTTTCTACGCATCTTCCCTACAGTTATAGCACTATATACCGTAAACTTCACCCACTAACTATGTTTATGTATTTTCATTATGTATCCTCATGTATTTATCGAATGGTCTATGTTCACATGTATGAAGTGATCTGACTAGACTGTACGCAGGATAATACTTTTCACTGTACCTCGGTACACGTGACAATAAATGTAAAGCTAATCTAATCTAACATATCAGATGTTGATTAATTCTCAAACAGCCCCCTCCCCCCCCCCCCCCCCCCCCCCCCCCCCCGAGGGCGGCACGGTGGCACAGTGGTTAGCATTGCTGCTTATGGCGCTGAGGACCTGGATTCGAATCCTGGCCCTGGGTCACTGTCCGTGTGGAGTTTGCACATTCTCCCCATGTCTATTTGGGTTTCACCCCCACAACCCAAAGATGTGCAGGGTAGGTAGATTGGCCACGCTAAATTGCCCCTTAATTGGAAAAAATAATTGGGTATTCTAAATTTTTTTTTAAATAATTTGCGCAAAAGTATAATTTTACTCATATCACGTCTAGTCCTCTTTATCCGCAATCTAATGGCAAGGTATAAAAAGTCATTCACATCGTGAAACAACTTTTCAAGAAAGCACTTGACTGGCTCAGATATGTTCTTAGTTTTATTGAACTATGAAATGAAATGAAATGAAAATTGCTTATTGTCACGAGTAGGCTTCATTGAAGTTACTGTGAAAAGCCCCTAGTCGCCACATTCCAGCGCCTGTTCGGGGAGGCTGGTACGGGAATTGAACCGTGCTGCTGGCCTGCCTTGGTCTGCTTCAAAAGCCAGCGATTTAGCCCAGTGTGCTAAACCAGCCCCTGTTTAGAGAGGCTACTCCTCTCTCAATGGGTTTATCTCCTGCTCAGTTGTTAATGAATAGATTGTTGCATACTACTCTTCCATGTCTACGACTACCTGAACCTGATCTTCAGCAAGTTCTTAACAAAATGCAGCATCAAAAGCATATTCAGGAGAAATACTACAATGAACATGCAAAATCACTGGAACCACTTGATCCAGATGATCTAGTGAGAATTCAGATTCCCACTGAAGGATGGTCTCACTTAGCTAAGATCATACGCCAAGCAGCACCTCACTCAAATACTGTTAAAGCAACTGATGGTTCTGTTCTTAGAAGAAACCGGCATGCTCGTTTGAAAGTCAAGTCTTCTCAAACTTTATTTCCATGTATTCAGTTCGATGGTAACATATTGCATACTACTACAAGACCTGATAACAAACAAGGTGACTTCAGGAGACATTGAAAACATCTGCAACTCAGTCGACTGGATTGAGGCGATCATCAAGAATCAAAAAGAAACCTGAAAGACTTAATTTGTAAAAACCTTTAACACATTTTGACTCACTTGTTAACTTTTTGGTATACATATCAATGTATCATGTATCGTTACTTATATTATATTGTTTGTTACTATACAAACATTTTTTAAAAAGAGATGTAATGATATGTATAATGTAAGGAGTGTAAAGGGTTAACAAGATGGTGTTCATGTATCTCAACACTAGATGGCACCACAGAGTAGTCTTATAAAAGGCTGCATCTCTAGGTGTTCTGGGAGAAGGTTGTGAAGAAGGATAGTGAGTGGTTGAGACATAATGTTAGTTGTACTAGAAAGATATTATAGATTTCTGTAAAATAGATTTAATGCTGTTGTTTTATTAGCTATTACTTAGTGAGGTATGCAAACCATTAGAAGTAGTGTAAAATAAACTGGCTTTGTTTCAAATACATAGCTTGATGTTCTTTGTCAAAACTACGACTTTTAGCCATCGTGGAGAACTATACAAGGAACATCACATATATGGGTGTGCTCGGTTCTAATTAGTAAGTTCACAGATGACAGCAGGGTTGGTGGAGTGGCAGATAGTGTTAAGGATTGTCAGAGCATACAGCAGGATATAGATAGGTTGGAGACTTGGGCAGAGAAATGGCAAATGGAGTTTAATCCGGACAAATGTGAGGAAGTGCATTTTGGTAGGTCTAACTTAGAGGGGAAATATACAGTAAATGGCAAAACTCTTAGGAATATAGAAAGTCAGAGCGATCTGGGTGTACAGGTTCACAAGTGGACAAGGTAGTCAAGAAAGCACATGGAATGCTTGCCTTCATTGGACAGGGCATAGAGTATAAAAACTGGCAAGTCATGTTACAGTTGTATAGAACCTTGGTAAGATCGCACTTGGAATATTGTGCACAATTCTGATCGCCACTACCAGATGGATGTGGAGGCTTTGGAGAGGGTGCAGAGGATATTTACTAGGATGTTGTATGGTCTGGAGGGTGTTAGCTATATGGAGAGGCTGAATAGACTCGGTCTGTTTTCATTAGAAACACGGAGGTTATGGGGTGACCTGATAGAAGTCTGAAAGATTATGAGGGGCATGGATAGTGTGGATGGGCAGGCACTCTTTCCCAGGGTAGAGGGGTCAGTTACCAGGGGGCATTGGTTTAAGGTCCGTGGGGCAAGGTTTAGAGGAGATGTGCAAGGCAGGTATTTTTACACAGAGTGTGGTAAGTGCCTGGAACGCACTGCCAGGGGAGGTTGTGAAAGCAGATACATTAATGGCGTTCAAAAGGCATCTCGACAAATACATGGATAGGATGGGTATAGAGGGATGCTGCATTCGGAAGTGCTGAGGGTTTTGGCCAAGGGTGGTATCATTTTTTTAAATACAAATTTAGAGCACCCAATTCCTTTTTTCCAATTGAGGGGAAATTTAGCATGGCCAATCCACCTAGCCTGCACAACTTTGGGTTGTGGGGCCGAAACCCACGTAAATACAGGGAGAATGTCCAAACTCCACATGGACAGTGACCCAGGGCTGGGATCGAACCTGGGATCTCGGCGCTGTGAGGCAGCAGTGCTAACCACTGCACCACCGTGCTGTTCCTCCAAGGGTGGTATCATGACCGGTACAGGCTTGGAGGGCCGAAGGGTCTGTTCCTGTGCTGTATTAATCTTTGTATGACAAATTAAAGATTGAAAATTGCAATCACGAACACACAGGTCACTTAACAACTCAATAAGCCCCCCCCAACCTCTCCCTCCCCCAACCCAACCCCCCCCCCCCACCAACCTACCCCCCCCACCAACCCCCCCACCCCCACCAACCCCCCCCCCCCCCCCCCCACCAACCCCCCCAACCCCCGCTCCCCCCCCCCCCCAACAGTCTTTTGAAAATTCCGAACTGTCTGACTTGGAGGCTTTGGGATCCTGAGCGGCTTCCGGACTATGATTTTCAAATCTGGCAATCAGCGGGCCCTGACCGGCCGGCATTTGGAAATTCATAGACAATTCATAGAATTTACAGTGCAGAAGGAGGCCATTCAGCCCATCGAGTCTGCACCGGCTCTTGGAAAGAGCACCTGACCCTATCCCCATAACCCAGTAATCCCACCCAACACTAAGGGCAATTTTGGACACTAAGGGCAATTTATCATGGCCAATCCACCTAACCAGCCCTGTGTCTCTGACTGTCAGCTTTGCATCTCCTTTCCTTTCTCCTAAGATCTTGGATTAAATGTTTTCAGGCTTCTCTCCAACAGCTGAGGCAAAACAGCAATTTGCATTTATATAGCACCTTTAATGTAGTAACAAGCTTCTCGTGAGTAATTATCAAAGAAAGCACGACAGTGGGCCTTAGTAGGTCAGATGACCAAAATTTCAATTGAAGAGGTAGCTTCACAGTCTCACTCAATGAAAACATGGAGCCAAGAATCCTTTGCGGAGGTCACCATGCTCCTGGTTTTCCCTCTGCATGACTGGAGTAAGTCTTTGGCTGAAGGTGAACACACCTGCCTCTGAGTCAGAAACATTTTGTACTCATTAACAGCTCAGATGTCCTTGAAGGTTAAAATTGCTGCACATGCTACACTGCCTCACACACAGGAAGAATGATGAGTAGGTCGGACTTTGCAGGGGAGACACCTTCACTGAGAAACTGGAAGCCATCCTGGAACAGCAGCCTCAGTGAAGCAAGGAAGGGGAGAAATCTGCTTTGAAAAAGGCTTCTTTGTGAATCTCTCAAAGAAAACCAGACAGTAAACCAATCCCAGCTGTTCCACAGCATGTGACATTTACAAAAACATTGGGCACGTTTTAAATTCTACCTATGATGAAGAAAGTTTACATTCACAGATGCAGATGATAAAATAAAATGAAAAACACAGTCTGGCTCAAATTGAACAACAAGTCTGTGTTGCGCCGACTGTGTCAGCAGGGCCTCAGTGGGTAGTACACATGTCTCTGAGTCACAAGGTTCAAGTCCCACCCGAGAGATTTGAGCACATTATCTAGACTGACACTCCAGTGCAGTACGGAGGGAGTGCTGTTGGATGCGTTGTCTCTTAGTCATGACATTGAGCTGAGACCCTACCTGCCCTCTCAAGTGGATGTAAGAGATCCCAGTGCACTATTCTGAATGGGAACAGTGGACTTCTGCCCAGAATCCTGGCCGATATTGATCCCTGATTTTTAAAATGATCTGGTCCTTCATTGCTGTCTGTGGGAGCTTGCTGAGTGCAAATTGGCTGTCATGATTCCTGCATTACAAAAGTGACTACACTTCACGAAAATACTTCATTGACTCTAAAGCTCTTTGGGGTATTGTGAGGTTGTGATTGATGCTATATAAATGTAAGCTTTTAAAAAAATATCCCAGCAGGGTTACAGTTGTGGATATCTAAATTTGGCCTTAATGGCCCTAGGCTGGGGAGTGGGAAATTAGTTCAGTTCCTGAATGCCAACCTGCAGCCTTTACTGAAAAGTCTGCAGGGTCAGAGAATACTGCAGAGGTCCCCGTTGCAGGATTGCTAATGAAGGATAGACCCTTGAGAATGGGTGGCTCATGAAATTCAATCCATCATCGTTGCAATTTGTGACTTCAGGACTGAAGGAGGAAAAGAAGTGAGAAGAGAGCAGATACAAAACATACATTCCAGCTTTTGCATCTGTTTACAAATGTTCATGCAATTTCTGATCCAAGCATTGCACGGCTATTTTCTCCAGTCTTATAGAAAGAACTTGCATTGGTGTAGCGCTTTTCACAACCCTGGGATATCCCAAAGAACCTATCCAGCCAGTGAGGAACTTGCAAAATGTCATCACTGTTGTAAGGCAGGGAATGTAGCAGCCAGTTTATGCACAGAAAGATCCCACAAGCAGCAAGGTGATCATGATCACGTTATTTGTCTCAGGGTGTTGAATCAGGGGTAAGTATTGACCAGGACACTGGGGTTAACTCCTCAGCTCTTCTTCAAAGCAATGCCGCCAATCTTTCTCATCCACCTGAGGTGATTCAAACTCTATCACTTTAAAACTGCAAAGATAGAGCTCTCCTGTTCAGGGATGATGTCAGAATGTCCTCACACAAAGGGTATGAAAAGCTGGAACTCTCTGGGCGGGGAGGAGTGGAGGGACAGGAAAGTGGAGCTGTGGCCGGAATCAAATCAGCCAAAGTCTTATTGAAAGGCGGAGCAGGCGCAAAAGAGTGGAATGGTCTTCTCCTGATCCGATCCTATTCCTGAACAAAGATGGAATTAAAATATTGATCAACCATGATCTGAATGGCAAAACTTGTTTCTGAGGCTGGATGGCCTCTTCCTTGGGAAACAAAAATGACTGTGTACAGCAGTCAGACAGCATGAAGCAAACAAAAAGGATGTGGACTGGATTCTCTGGGCTGGATTTTCAGACTCAAGTAGGGTTTGCAAGACAATAAAGGTCAAAGAATCAGGTTACCAAGTAAGGGTAGTGGGCCAACTCCCAAAGCTGGAAGGTCAATCAGAGGCCTTCCAGCTTGAAACGCTGAGGCAGGATGCCACAGTAAGTGAGGGAGAGGGCACAGCAAAATGGAGGGTGCCCTCTTTACAAATGCTTAAATTTGCAATAAGAAGTGGCCTTTGCAGTTGGGCTTACTGTTAGAACAGTAAGAAGTCTTACACCAGGTTAAAGTCCAACAGGTTTGTTTCAAACACTAGCTTTCGGAGCACTACTCCTTCCTCAGGTGAAGGCTCGGAAAGCTAGTGTTTGAAACAAACCTGTTGGACTTTAACCTGGTGTTGTAAGACTTCTTACTGTGCTCACCCCAGTCCAATACCAGCATCTCCACATCATCACTGTGAGAGACACAATTCTCCAGGTGGCGGCGGCCTGCTGCCTCCCCACCCCCCTAGAAAGGGCCTCTGAATCCTTTGTTTCTCGCTCCACAGATGCTGCTCGACCTGCTGGGTGTTTCCAGGTATTTTATTGTTTTATTTCAGGTTGCTAGCATTGGAACCTGAATGGTACCTTGTCTCTGAACCAGAAGGCCCTACGCTTGAGTGTCACTTCATGGCCTTATTGGCCACAAAAGAACTCAGAGCGGTGTAGGCACACTTGCATGTATTGGAGCCAGCCTCTGGGCTGAATAAATGGGGCCTCTCATCTGGCTATGGCTGAAAAATCCAAAAAAGGATGTTTAATAAGTACACAGGGAATTCACACGAGTAAAGAACTTAGGTTTTATTTATACTACGATATGTACACTGCCCGGCAGCTCCCTATCTGGTTCCCCTCTCTCTGGTCGGTGCCTTCCTGGCCGCCCTGTTATGCAGCGGTTAATAGATCCATCGGGTCCTAGTGCGAAAGCTCGTACTCCACAAGGACCGGGGGGGGGGATTGTAATTCCCACCCGGTAGCTCGTGTGCGGGATGTCACAGGATGGCTGCCAAAAGAGCCTCGGGGTGAGCCCATGTAACCCGGGAAAAGGTGCGAGAGGAAGCAATCTGGATTCCCAGCATTTTGCTTTCTCCGGATAGGGCGGCTGGGAGGGACTGAACAGTGTCCTCTTGTCATAGTTTCTCTTTGAACCCGCAGCAGAGGAGGAGGAAAGCAGAGTGCGGTGCACGCCAGGCTGGGGAATTGTTAGCGAGGTGGTGAAAGATGAACGGCCAAAGGGGGCCTTCTGGCTTCGGCTGATCAAAAGAGAATTGTTTCTCCAGGCATTTCGATTGGCTGCAACGTATCTTCAGAGAGCCGAGTTAATCAGCAAACAACACCAGCCCCCCCACCCCCAAGCTCATTGCTTCAGACTCGTCTCCGGCTGACTTGAATTTCACTGCAGCTTGGTGGCGGCAGCATGTTGCCACAGCAACGGCAGGAGTCAAATCCCCAAAGGCAGGTCCACAGCAGTGTGGCAGGCAGGCAGGCGGGCGGGATCAGGCTGCAGGGCTGGCCATTCCATTCAGACTCGCCCTGTCTGACGGCAGTGAGCTCCAACCGTGCGGGATTGTCACTCCCCCGACAATGCAAACCTTTCCTCCGCCCCGGCTGGCCCGTTTCTCTCGCCTGGGAGCTCCGCCCGATCGGCTCACTAAACCGGGGAAGCAATTTATGGCGGGCAAGCGCCACACAAAAAGCTCTGCAGTCTTCGCTCAGCTTGCAGCCAAAAACGCCATTTTGAGAAGAAATCGATCTGATTGATAATCTGTGTGTGCGCACTGAATTTCAAAGACATGTGATCATCACTGGCTCGACCCGCATCCACATCCTGGATCACTGCAAATGGTGACTGCTCATCGCAGCGCGGATAACTGGGGACTTCCAGGATTCTAGCCCAATGAAAATGAGGGAATGGTGATTTAAAAAAAGCTCAGATCAAAGTGATGGTGGTGGATGATGTTTCCAGGAACTCACTACCCTTATCCATGTTCTGATGGGCCAAATGGCCTGTTTCTATCTTCAAATTTTTAGGGCAGCACGGTAGCATAGTGGTTAGCGCAAATGCTCCAGGGTCCCAGGTTCGAATCCCGGCTTGGGTCAGTCTGTGTGGAGTCTGCACATTCTCCCAGTGTGTGTGGGTTTCCTCTGGGTGCTCCGGTTTCCTCCCACAGTCCAAAGATGTGCAGGTTAGGTGGATTGGCCAGGCTAAAAATTGCCTTAGGGTCCAAATTGCCCTTGGTGTTAGGTGGGGTTACTGGGTTATGGGGATAGGGTGGAGGTATGGGCTTGGGTAGGGTGCTCTTTCCAAGAGTCGGTGCAGACTCGATGGGCCGAATGGCCTCCTTCTCCACTGTAAATTCTATAATTCTATGAAATCCAAGATTGATGTCAGTATATTGGGAGGCTATTTAGCACATTGCTTCCAAACTATTGCGGATGCTGTAAATCATAGAATCACTACAGCGCAAAGAAGCCATTCAGTCCATCGAGTCTGCACCGGCCTTTGCTCCAATACAGCAGACTACCTAGGCCCAATCCCCCACACCTCGCCTCGGCCAATTCACCTAACTTGCACGTAACATAAGAACTAGGAGCAGGAGTAGGCCCTCGAGCCTGCTCCGCCATTCAATGAGATCGTGGCTGATCTTTTGTGGACTCAGCTCCACTTTCCCGTCCAAACACCATAACCCTTAATCCCTTTATTCTTCAAAAAACTATCTATCTTTATCTTAAAAACATTTAATGAAGGAGCCTCTCCTGCTTCACTGGGCAAGGAATTCCATAGATTCACAACCCTTTGGGTGAAGAAGTTCCTCCTAAATTTAGTCCTAAATCTACTTCCCCTTATTTTGAGGCTATGCCCCCTAGTTCTGCTTTCACCCGCCAGTGGAAACAATCTGCCCGCATCTATCCTATCTATTCCCTTCATAATTCTATATGTTTCTAAAAGATCCCCCCTCATCCTTCTAAATTCCAACGAGTACAGTCCCAGTCTACTCAACCTCTCCTTGTAATCGAACCCCTTCAGCTCTGGGATTAACCTAGTGAATCTCCTCTGCACGCCCTCCAGTGCCAGTACGTCCTTTCTCAAGTAAGGAGACCAAAACTGAACACAATACTCCAGGTGTGGCCTCACTAACACCTTATACAATTGCAGTAGAACCTCCCTCGTCTTAAACTCCATCCCTTTGGTAATGAAGTACAAAATTCCATTTGCCTTCTTAATCACCTGTTAACCAACTTTTTGCGACTCATGCACGAGCACACCCAGGTCTCTGCACAGCAGCATGCTTTAATATTTTATCATTTAAATAATAATCCCGTTTGCTGTTATTCCTACCAAAATGGATAACCTCACATTTGTCAACATTGTATTCCATCTGCCAGACCTTAGCCCATTCACTTAACCTATCCAAATCCCTCTGCAGACTTCCAGTATCCTCTGCACTTTTCGCTTTACCACTCATCTTAGTGTCGTCTGCAAACTTGGACACATTGCCCTTGGTCCCCAACTCCAAATCATCTATGTGAATTGTGAACAATTGTGGGCCCAACACTGATCCCTGAGGGACACCACTAGCTACTGATTGCCAACCAGAGAAACGCCCATTAAACCCCACTCTTTGCTTTCTATTAATTAAGCAATCCTCTATCCATGCCACTACTTTACCCATAATGCCATGCATCTTTATCTTATGCAGCAACCTTTTATGTGGCACCCTGTCAAAGGCTTTCTGGAAATCCAGATATACCACATCCATTGGCTCCCCATTATCTACTGCACTGGTAATGTCCTCAAAAAATTCCACTAAATTAGTTAAGCACGACCTGCCCTTTATGATCCCATGCTGCATCTGCCCAATGGGACAATTTCTATCCAGATGTCTCGCTATTTCTTCCTTGATGATAGATTCCAGCATCTTCCCTGCTACCGAAGTTAAGCTCACTGGTCTATAATTACCCGCTCTCTGCCTACCTCCTTTTTTAAACAGTGGTGTCACGTTTGCTAATTTCCAATCCACCGGGACCACCCCAGAGTCTAGTGAATTTTGGTAAATTATCACTTGTGCATTTGCAATTTCCCTAGCCATCTCTTTTAGCACTCTGGGATGCATTCCATCAGGGCCAGGGGACTTGTCCACCTTTAGCCTCATTAGCTTGCCCATCACTACCTCCTTAGTACATCTTTTCATTCTCCCCGTGTTTGCGTGGGTTTCGCCCCACAACCCAAAGATGTGCAGGGTAGGTGGATTGGCCATGTTAAATTGCCCCTTAATTGGAAAAAAATGAATTGGACACTCTAAATTTATTTTTAAAAAGGAAGAAAAAAAGCCTGCAGCACGGTAGCATGGTGGTTAGCATCAATGCTTCACAGCTCCAGGGTCCCAGGTTCGATTCCCGGCTGGGTCACTGTCTGTGCGGAGTCTGCACGTCCTCCCCGTGTGTGCGTGGGTTTCCTCCGGGTGCTCTGGTTTCCTCCCACAGTCCAAAGATGTGCGGGTTAGGTGGATTGGCCATGCTAAATTGCCCGTAGTGTCCTAAAAAGTAAGGTTAGGGGGGGTGTTGTTGGGTTACGGGTATAGGGTGGATACGTGGGTTTGAGTAGGGTGATCATTGCTCAGCACAACATCGAGGGCCGAAGGGCCTGTTCTGTGCTGTACTGTTCTATGTTCTATGTTCTATCTTTGGACTGTGGGAGAAAACCCACACAGACACGGGGAGAACATGCAAACTCCACATAGACAGTCACCCGAGGCCTGAATCGAACCTAGGGCCCTGGCACTGTGATGCAGCATTGGTAACCACTGTGCCACTACGTTTTTGAAATAAAAGCAGTAAATGCTGGAAAAACTCAGCAATGTTTCAAGTCCCTATGACTTCCCTCCAGTCATAAGGACTTGAAATGCTAACACTTACCCTCTCCACAGATGCTGCCAGACGGCAGCATAGGAGCTACTCAGCTAGCCCTACACCCGTCATTCCCCAGTAGCCCTCCAACCTTTTTCCCCTTCAGTTAATTACCCAATTCCCTTTTTAAGAAGTCACAATTGAATCTGCCTTCACCACACTTCTCAGCCAGTGCATTCCAGACCCTAACCACTCACTGTAAAAAAAGATTTTTCCTCATGACATATAATCACCTCATATGTCCTTCCACCCATAGAATCGAATTGCTACAGTGCAGAGGCCCTTCAACCCATCAAGTGTGCACCGACCCTCTGAAAGGGCGCCCCGCCTAGGCTCACTTCCCCACCTTACTTCCCTGTAACCCCACCTAACCCACACATCTATGGATCCTAAGGGGAAATTTAGCATAGCCAATCCAGCTAACCTGCACATCTTTGGACTGTGGGAGGAAACCGGAGCACCCGGAGGAAGCCCACACAGACACTGGGAGAAAGTGCAAACGCCACACAATGACCCAAGGGCAGAATTGAACCCAACACTGTGAGGCAGCAGTGCTAACCTCAGTGTCGCCCTTAATGGCAATGCAAATAGTTTCTCCCTATCTGCTCGCTGCAGAACCCTCATGATTTTGATCTTATAGTTTCTATATATTATTTTTGCAGATGCTAACTGTCATTCCATCATTTTCCCAATGGATTTCAGACTTGGTCTTGAAATGCCTCCAGTGATGAACGATATCTGTCTACATATCATCAGATGCAAAAACTGAAAGCTCCATTTCAGCAATCTCATTGGCCACCATCAATCACATGCCAATGTAGATTCTCATAATCTAATAAAATTCGCATGACTTTTCCAAATATTCATTTTACTTTCGAGATATTCCATTTGTCAATAGCATCATGGAATTCTGATTTTCACAGTAGTTTCATGGCAGTGATAATTTAAGTCTACTTGTGACACTAATAAAGATTATTATTATGTGAATATCACTTTTTTGTAATCTCATCAGCCGATAGCAATGAGATGACCCTCTGAATGTCTAACTTTGGAGTGCGACTTCCTGGTTTTCTCCATGGTGACTGTAAGAAAGAAGGATTGTCATTGTTCACTGGTAACCATGTGACTGTAATGACATTACAATGGCCAATGACATCACAAAGCCACAAAGGGCTTTTGAAGTTTAGGCCACTGCGGTGATGTAAGAAATGCAGCAGCCAACTTGTGCACAGCAAGATCCCATATTGTGATTATTATTTTTTTCATGGCCAGATAATCAGCTTTGATGCTGTTGAAACCAAGGAAAGAACATTGGCCAGGGCAGTACTTCTCTAAGAATGTTGTGCTGCCTGGGTTGTGAATCCATCTGGACCATTTCTGGAACACACAAACTGATCATTCTTTTATGAATTTCAAACCTGTTGGTTCATTTTCCCAATGAAACTCCAAGTTGACTTTTAAACAGAACCCTCTTTTTTTTTCCCTTATCCCATGAAAGGTGTTCTTTACATTTTGAACATTTGACCACTCAAATTTGAAAAGGGGGTTGTCAGCCCTGTTCCCGTACTGTAACTGATGAAAACTGGAACGTCACATTGAAATTAACTGTGCTTAGGGACCTGAAAAGTACTGTTTTTCACCTGTTTAAACTTGAAAATGTTACATTTGATGACATAATCTTAAATTTGATTGAGTAATCAAATAGCCCTTTTGTTAAATGTACTCAGGGTTCCACCAAGTATCTACAACAACATTGCCTGGCAGGTGTGCGAGCATCCATGCCAGTCTCACATTGGGCACATCTGCCATGAGAGGGCCCAGAGAAGACAATTTATTCACGCCAAGGACCCAGGTTCGATCCTGGCCCCGGGTCACTGTCCGTGTGGAGTTTGCATATTCTCCCCATGTCTGCGTGGGTTTCGCCCCCACAACCCAAAGATGTGCTAGTTACGTGGATTCGCCACGCTAAATTGCCCATAATTGAAAAAAAAAATAATTGTGCACTTTAAATTTATATTTTTCAAAATAGCTTGGATATCCTCGAACAAGCCAGAGTCTACCCCACGAAGGGAGAAGACTCATGATGAAAGGAAGACGTACTTAGCGCCCAAAATGATCATGGGTCAGCCAATGAAATATTTTTCAAATGTAGTCACTGTTGTAATGTAGGAAACGCAGCAGCCAGTTTGCACACAGCAAGATCCCACAAACAGCAATGGGCAGCACGGTAGCATGGTGGTTAGCATAAATGCTTCACAGCTCCAGGGTCCCAGGTTCGATTCCCGGCTGGGTCACTGTCTGTGCGGAGTCTGCACGTCCTCCCCGTGTGTGCGTGGGTTTCCTCCGGGTGCTCCGGTTTCCTCCCACAGTCCAAAGATGTGCGGGTTAGGTGGATTGGCCATGCTAAATTGCCCGTAGTGTCCTAAAAAGTAAGGTTAGGGGGGGGTGTTGTTGGGTTACGGGTATAGGGTGGATACGTGGGTTTGAGTAGGGTGATCATTGCTCGGCACAACATCGAGGGCCGAAGGGCCTGTTCTGTGCTGTACTGTTCTATGTTCTATGTTCTAATAATGTCCAGATAATGGGGGCGATTCTCCAAGCCCCTCGCCGGAGAATTGGCGCAACCGCACCACGACGCCCCAACGCCGGCGCGCGATTCTCTGAGGTGCAGAGAATCGGCGCCATTTGCGGCAGCGCATTTGGTGTGGCGCCGGCTGCGGGAATCGGCGGGGCAAATACGACAGAGTCCCACCGGCGCCATTCACCCCTGGTTGCTGCCGGCAGGAACTCAGTGCGGTCGGGGGTGGCGTGTAGGGGAGGGGGGGCTCCAGGCCTCCGATGGGGGCCTCTGATGGGGTCTGGCCCGCGATTGGGGCCACCGATTGGTGGACCGGCCTTCCTCTCCCCCCCCCCCGGGCCTACCTTTTTGCGCGGCCAGCCCCTGAACACCGACGCCATGTTGAGTCAGGGCCGGCGCGGCCCAACTGCGCATGCGCGGGTTGGCGCGGCACCCATTTGCTGCTGGGAAGGGAGGCTGAAGCGGCGTGAACCGCTCCTGCGCAGTGCTGGCCCCCTGTGGGGACCAGAATCGAAACGTGCCTGTTTCGTGCCGTTGTGAAACATGACGGCGTTCACGACGGTGCGAACACTTGGGCTCCATTTTGGAGAATCGCCCCCAAAGTAAAAAGCAAGGGACAATACTAATTAATACAGTAACAAAAAAAAACCTAAATCCTTATGGGAGACTTAGCTAATCAAATGAAAATAATATTTCCAAGGGAGAATGACGCGCTCCAGCACCACCCCCACACACCGCACCCCAGAAGGCCTCAAGCCTACTGAAGGACAGCATGTGCTTCAGGGACACCCAGGCACATGGTGTTAACAGTATTTCCCGCATGGGTCAGCTGCGGTCAGTTTGTGGCTCTCTGGATTTGGTAAAACATTAAGATTTCAAGTGTTGGGCAGCACGGTGGCCTTGTGGTTAGCCCTGCTGCCTCACGGCGCTGAGGTCCCAGGTTCGATCCCGGCTCTGGGTCACTGTCCGTGTGGAGTTTGCACATTCTCCCCGTGTCTGCGTGGGTTTCACCCCCACAACCCAAAAATGTGCAGAGTAGGTGGATTGGCCACGCTAAATTGCCCCTTAATTGGAAAAAATAATTGGGTAATCTAAAATTTATTTTTTTTTTAATTTAAAAAAGAGTTCAAGTGTTAAAGCACAAAAGTTAAGGCCTTCACTCCAGGGCAGCACTGAGAGAATGCTGTGGTGTCAGAGGTATTCCACTCAGATGAAATGCTAAACAAAGTCCCTATCTGCCTTCGCCGGTGGTGTTGAGATCTCACAGCACTATTTAAGAGCCACCGTTCAGCAACCCACTCCTCCATCAACACACTTTTGGGTGGCAGAGAAACAGAGAACAGGGTTCTGACTGGTGTTATATATAATTACACAGAATCTACAACACAGAAACAGGCCGATGGCCCCTCAGCTGGTGTTTATGTTCCACGTGAGCTTCCTCCCATCTTACTCTCTGAAGTAAGTTTGAATAATTGTCACTGATAGGACATACACCAATAGTTGAGGAGATGAATATTTTAAAAAATAAATTAAAAGTATCCATTCTTTTTTTTCCAATTGAGGGGCAATTTAGCATGGCCAATCCACCCAGACTGCACATCTTTGGGTTGTGGGAGTGAAACCCATGCAGACACGGGGAGAATGTGCAAACTCCACACAGACAGTGACCCGGGGCAGGGATTGAACCCGGGTCCTGGATACCACGAGGCAGCAGTGCTAACCACTGCGCCACCATGCCGCCTGAGGAGGTGAATATTTAATTCAGTGGATTTTTTTTTTGGAAATGTTTTTATTTTAACTTAACAATTTTAGCACAAAACCTACAAAAACACAGAATAACAATGAGGCAGTAAGAGTCCCCTCCCCCACCCCCTCTTCCCTTACAACAGTAAAACTTAGTTACTAAGATTCAGCTCCCCCCCCCCACCCAGCGACCCCAACAGCCAACAGTGGCACTCGGCACATAATCGATCGTCAGACCATGAGGATCCACCTCCTTGCCACTACAGTAGTGAGGCAAAGGCCAGGATGCCTGTCCTGCCCCTGTCCGGAGCAGTGGATTCTTTTATTTTCTTTGCATAAATTTAGAGTACTGAATTCATTTGTTCCAATTAAGGGGCAATTTAGCGTGGCCAATCCACCTAGCCTGCTCATCTTTGTGTTGTGGGAGTGAAACCCACGCAGACACGGGGAGAATGTGCAAACTCCACATGGACAGTGACCCAGGGCCGGGATCGAACCTGGGACCTCGGCGCTGTGATACAGCAGTGCTAACCACTGCACCACCATGCTGCCCTAGGGGATTCTTTTTGAACACCAATCAAACTGTCCCAAATGGTGTGAGATTTACCAAGTGTTGCTACAGCATACTCCATTGCACTCCTTTTTTAAAAAATTTTTGAGTGTCCAATAATTTTTTTTCCAATTAAGGGGCATTTTAGCATGGCGAATCCATCTACCCTGCACATCTTTGGGTTGTGGGGGCGAAACACGAGGAGAATGTGTAAACTCCACACGGAATGGGCAGCACGCTGGCGCAGTGGTTAGCACTGCTGCCTCACGACACTGAGGACCCGGGTTTGATCCCGGCTCTGGGCCACTGTCCATGTGGAGTTTGCACATTCTCCCCATGTCTGCATGGGTCTCACCACCACAACCCAAAGATGTGCAGGGTAGGTGGATTGGCCACACTAAATTGCCCCTTAATTGGAAAAAGTGAATTGGGTACTCTAAATTTATTTTTAAAAAGGAAAAAAAAAAACTCCACACAAACAGTGACCCAGGGCCGGGATCGAACCTAGGATCTCGGCGCCATTAGGCAGCTGTCCTAACTACTGCGCCACCATGCTGCCCTATTCCATTGCACTCCTGCCTCATAGATGGTGGGTAGGCTTTGAGAGGTCAGGGAGTAAGCTATTCATTGCACAGTAACCAGCCTTTTAACTAATCTTGTAGCCATGATGTAGATACAGCTAGTTCACTTGCTCACTCACTTAAGTTTCTCATCAATTAACCCCCCCCACCCAAAGTTTGACATTGGGGTCGAAGCAATTGTGTGACATTACCCAGGCCATTTTCTGAATTGATTTTTCTCCTTCCCTCACTCAGTCAACTGTAGCACTTTGAAATGCTTGTACTGGGTGAGATCAGCAGAATAATCGTGCCTTTGGGTCTTCTCAGTTTGTCTGGTTGACAAGCAAACTGGGATAAACCTGACGACTGAGGGGGTTATCCAAATGAGTAAAATCTACTGAAACATGGAAATGATGCAAGCAAAGTCCAGCTGAATTTGTTCACACTTTATTGTGTCTAAGCATGCTGGAGTGATTTAAGTATGATACCGGGATGAGAGATTCCTCCTTTGTGTGACTGAGTACTGCAGCGGGCTTTGTTGTTCATACTCCAGTGAGCCGACGTCTCTCCTGGAGATATTTGAGCTCTGGCACCAAGTGCAGCTGCAGCCCTGGGATGGAGCAGCGCTTTCAGTTTGGAGCCTCCTTTGCTGTTCCACTTGATCGACAACATAAACAACCATATCTTCCACTGCGGAGAGTTTACATTCCACCAGATGGAGTCTTCTTGCCAGCCTGTCTTGTGCAAACATTCCTCTGCGTAGACAGTGCATTTCTCTCACAGATGAAGGCTCAGCAGCTTTGTTGGAAGCAAGTCTTCTCTTACAGAAATCTGTACATTTATTATATAATAGCTGCAGAAATAAAAATGATTGAATGATATATATCTTTCCATAATAATTACCAAACTGGATACCATTTCTTTCACATTGCTCAGGGGAAGTCAACCTTTACCCAGTGTTGTATTTTTTTCTCCTCATTGCTCTCATTATCCCAGTTGCACCTGTTCACTGCAGAACAAAATGTTACTGTTTTTATTGCCCCCTCCAATAACTGCGATGACAATTTCCTGGATCTCTTCTCTCCAAAATGTTGCAGTTTTTAAAAATGTTTTCCCAACTTCTCCCAGGAGATCTCAGGGTGGTACAGTGGTTAGCACTGCTGTCTCACAGAACCAGGGACCTGGGTTCAATTCTAGCCTTGGGTGAATGTGTGGCGTTTGCACTTTCTCCCCGTATCTGTGTGGGTTTCCTCCGGGTGCTCCGGTTTCCTCCCACAGTCCAAAGATGTGGTTAGGTGGATTGGCCATGCTAAATTGCGCCTTAGTGTCCAAAGATGTGCAGGTTATCTTACAGGGTTAAGGGCATAGGGTGGGGAAGTGAGCATAGATAGGGTGTTGTTTCGGAGGGTCGGTGCGGACTTGATGGGCCAAATGGCCTCCTTCTACACTGTAGGGATTTGATGATCTCATGGTTTTGGTTTGGAGTGGGGAGTGCATAAGAAGTATGTCCAGGGCAGGCCCTTCAATAAGATCATGGCTGATCTCTCTCAGCTACATCTTTCCACACTGTTGCCACATTCCTCAAATCCCTTAATGTCCAACAATCTATCCATCACTGACTTCAGTATACTCTGAGTGAATATCTAGAGTTCTGTAGGGTACAGAATTCAAAATTTATAGTGTATATTTATATATCAATTTTATCCAAAGTCTATTGGGTATATTTAATAATTGTTTGGGCCAGGCTAGATGAACACAAGGGCCTTTCTTTGCCATCATATGACCAGGATCTACAAGGTCATCTATGTGCAGATCCACAAGAGATGGGCGAGATCCTAAATGAATATTTCTCATCGGTATTTACTGTTGAGAAAGGCATGGATGTTAGAGAACTTGGGGAAATAAATAGTGATGTCTTGAGTAATGTAAATATTACAGAGAGGGAGGTGCTGGAAGTCTTAAAGCGAATCAAGGTAGATCATCTTCAGGACCTGATGAAATGTATTCCAGGACATTGTGGGAGGCTAGGGATGAAATTGCAGGTCCCTTAGCAGAGATATTTGAATCAACAGCCACAGGTGAGGTGGTTGAAAATTAGAGGGTAGCAAATGTTGTGCCTTTGTTTAAGAAGGACCACAGGGAAAAGATTGGGAACTACAGACCGGTGAGCCTAAAATCTGTGTTGGGTGAGTTGTTAGAAGTTTTTCTGAGAGCAGGATCTACGGGTATTTAGAGAGGCAAGGACTGATTAGGACAGTCAGCATGTGTGAGTGGAATCATACCTCACGAATTTGACTGAGTTTTTTAAAGGGGTAACCAAGAAGGTAGATGAGGGTAGTGCAGTCGATGTTAGCAAGGCCTTTGACAAGGTACCTCATGGTAGGTTCTTGCATAAGGTTAAATCTCAAGGTGAGATCCAGGGTGAGATAGACAATTAGATATAAAATTGGCTTGACAACAGAAGACAAAGGGTGGTTGTAGAGGGTTGTTTTTCAAACTGGAGGCCTGTGACCAGTGCCTTTGGGATCGGTGCTGGGTCCATTGTTATTTGTTATTTATATTAATAATTTGGATGAGAATTTAGGAGGCATGGTTAGTAAGTTTGCAGATGACACCAAGATTGGTGGCATAGTGGACAGTAAAGAAGGTTATCTAGGATTACAACGGGATCGTGATCAATTGGGCCAGTGGGTCGATTAATGGCAGATGGAGTTTAACTCAGATAAATGTGAGGTGATGTATTTTTGTAGGTCGAATGAGTGAAGGACCAACTCAGTTAATGGTAGGGTGTTGAGGAGTGTTATATAACAAAGAGATCTCGGAGTACAGGTTCATAACTCCTTGAAGGTGGAGTCACAGGTGGACAGAAGGGGGAAGAAGGCATTTAGCGTGCTTGGTGTAGCGTCCTCTACACAAGAGGATCCAGAGGGGTAATTGTTTCACACAGAGGATGTTAAGTGTCTGGAATGAGCTGCCAAAGGCAGTAGTAGAGGCGGGTACAATTTTGTCTTTTAAAAAGCATTTAGACAGTTATATGGGTAAGATATGTACAGAGGGATATGGGCCAAATGTGGGCAAATTGGGACTAGCTTAGTAGTAAAAACTGGGCGGCATGGACTAGTTGGGCTGAAGGGCCTGTTTTCATGCTGTAAACCTCAATGACTATAGGCCCGCTTTACTTAAGGGATTCACGACCACTGCTGCAGATGACTCTGGTACATCAATCACCCCAGATGTGCAAAGCAGACGGTGCTAGCAACTCAAATGGGCAGGGGAACTTTTGCACCCAAATGCAATGCCCTCCTCGGTCAGTAGTTTGTACACAAATACCTCTAGAAAGGGGACACTATGTAGTAAAGAGGGGGAGGAAAACCCTGACTGATTAACGATCCCTAGCTCAGGGGTGTTGCTCGAGAACACCAGATTCCCACACTGGGCCTCTTCCAGTAACTTCATTGAAGTCTACTTGTGAGAATAAGGGATTATTATTATTACAAGGACGACAGATGGATCATTACAATCTGCCCTATCTTTGGAAGGGAACATTGTTTAGGGGTTTATTTCTTCCTTTTTAAAAATAAATTTAGAGTGCCCAATTCTTTTTTTTCCAATTAAGAGGCAATTTAGTGTGTCCAATCCACCTACCCTGCACATCTTTGGGTTTGTGGGGGTGAGACCCATGCAGACACGGGCAGAATGTGCAAACTCCACACGGACAGTGAGAGTCTGGGGCCAGGATTTAACCCGGGTCTTTGCGCTGTGACGCGGCAAGGCTAACCACTGCACCACTGTGCTGACCCTTGGGTTTTTTACTTTCCTTATCACCATCCACCAATCCTTACTGGAAGAACAGGCCAGTGCTGAGCAAAAGAGGGATGAGTACATTTGCGAGATCCCTCGAGGTCGACATGCATCATCAAACTTCACAGATGAGTAAAGGCCAGGGCAGCACGGTGGCGCAGTGGTTAGTATTGCTGCCTCACGGCACCGAGGTCCCAGGTTCAATCCCGGCTCTAGGTCACTGTCCGTGTGGAGTTTGCACATTCTCCCAGTGTTGCCGTGGGTTTTGCCCCCACAACCCAAAGATGTGCAGGCTAGGTGGATTGGCCACGTCAAAATTGCACGTTAATTGGAAAAAATGAATTGGGTACTCTAAATTTTTTTTAAAAGATGAGTAAAGGCTAAAGCAAAATACTGAAAATGCTGAAAAGCCAAAAGAAAAACAGAAAATAAAATGCTGAAAGCACCCAGCACGTCCAACAACATGTGTGGAGAGAGAATAGAATTAACATTTCAGGTCTGTGACTTTTCAACAGAGTTAAAGCTTCTTCGGCAAAAAAACGAGAGGTTAACTTACCTGTGGATATGAACCCAAACAATAAGCCATGTGATAACTTCTTTAGTATATTATCATAAATGGACACCTTTCTTTAAAGTACCATTTTTTCCCACAATATGGCTTCCTCCATGTCACAAGCTTACCAGCTGCATTGTGTCTTTGCTTGAATGTCGCCCCAATCCATTATAGGCTCCCACTTCCCTATTATCAATATTCCTTCTTGTATCAAATCAGTTTTTTTTAAAGTAAATGTCTGGACCGCATGAAAATAAAACTTGTAGAACTGCAGATAATCAAATAAAGCGATTTGGACTTGTGCATGTTCATTCCCACACACAGGCTGCATATGCACAAGACAATGATTTATTTTGTGTGCCGTAATGATTAATGTTACATTAAGTGGAAATGATAGTGGTAATATAGTGGTGCAGGAGGAGACTGAGAATATTCCAGCTGTATAAATACGTAAAGCCAGCAACAGCAAGATCACCTACTGAGACCTCAGTATAGGCCCAGCCTGTCACAGTCCTGTTGGCTACAATGCGACAATGCAGCGCATGTTGTATTGAAACTGTGCAGAAGCTGGCATGTGTGTGTCTCTCCCTCATCCTGACGTGCTCCCTTTTCCTCCAGTGATTTCTAATAGTCAGATCGGTATTTATTTATCAGTTTAGGCAAATTCCAGAGTTAAATTGAAGCACCACAAGGTTAAGGAGACTCAGTATTCCCTCCCCCACTCCTCCTGCCTCATGTCAGGGAGTCTGTTTGCTGTAGGATTTATCAGTCTGTTGGTGCATTAAGCCAGCCCTGTCCACAAACTTCCTCTTTAAAAAGCTCAAAGAGAGCATCATAATTGATCTTACTAGTTAAAAGAGTTTTTATTACCTCTGCTTTCA
The DNA here is from genome assembly GCF_902713615.1 of Scyliorhinus canicula. Taxonomy (NCBI): domain Eukaryota; kingdom Metazoa; phylum Chordata; class Chondrichthyes; order Carcharhiniformes; family Scyliorhinidae; genus Scyliorhinus; species Scyliorhinus canicula. Next base: position 103,750,501 of record NC_052146.1, on the reverse strand, counting down.
TTCGATCTATAAGTCCCTGAAGCTAAAGACAGAAATACTTCAGCAGGTTCCCAGAGTCCAGGTATTTAATCAAAGGGTGATTTTAACTCGTGTTGGAATGATTGTCAGAGGATGTGAATAAAATATTATCATTAATTTATTAGTGTGATAACAGTGATAATGTAAATAAAACTCCTGCAAAGCAATACAGAGCAAGTCTCCCATTAGCTTGGTAGTGCCATTTTGCAGTTAAGTGATATTTCTTTTCTGCCTGAATTTCTATCCTTTCCCCTCCCCCCAACTCCTGCTGTTGAAAGCGTTAACTCCTCCAGGGTAGAGTTTCCCAGGGCTGCCTGGAATCCAGCAACATTCATTCCTGTGTGAAGTGCCAAGTTATTCATTGATGGGTCACATCACAGCTAAGCAAACCTCTGGCCTTTTCTGTTCTCTAGCCAGGGTAGGGGCAGGAGGGATCAATGCTCATGGGTGTCTTAACTACTTCACCCACCCTGGTTTCGGAACTCTTAACTCTTGCCTAACAAAAATATCAATCTCAATTTTGGTATTTTTAATTGAACCCCCCCCCCCAGTCGCTTTTTAGGGGAGCGAGTTCCAAATTTCCAATAACCTTTGTGTGATGAAGTGCTTCCTAATATATCACCCCTGAAAGATCCAACTCAAATTTTAAGTATATGCCCCATTGTTCTATACTTACTCCACAAGATTTAAATCCCTCAATGGCCTTGTATCTCTGTAAATATTTTCATGCCTCCAACAGTTTCTCTCACCACCCCCCACCCTGTCTCTTCAATTCTCCATACCCTCTACTTCTTGCCACTTGTGTATTAATACTAACCCCGTGCACACACCCCAACCCCATCCCACACTCTGCTACGCCATTGGCAACCCGGCCTTCTGCTATATGGATCCCACTCTCGCGAATTCCCGCTCTAAACCCTATTATCACAACGTCCTTCCTTCTCACCTTCAAATCCACCTCTTTAAGTAAGCTTTGGATTACCCTTCCAAATATCTCCTTTCCTGGCTCACCATCTATTTTGCTTGTGCCCTTGCCAAGCACCTTGGGAGTGTTTTCCTCTTTTCAAGATGTTACATAAGTAGCTGGTTGTAGTGATCTCTGTATACGTGCATGTACACAAGGGTTTAATGAGTAATCAGCAGCACCACATGATCACTTGAGGGCCGGAGGGGGTATAAAAGGCAGCCACATTGAGTCTTGGGCAGTCTGTCGGTCTCTCTCTTGGGTGCACTGTGGTCAGGGCAATATCAGAATAGTTCAGATAGTTGGTGGAGTTATGTATAGTCACTGTTGTTAGTTCTTGTTAACCTTATCACTAGTATCAAAGTTAAAGTAAAGAACTCATGCACTTGCTATAGTTAATCAATAAACCTTTCTGTTACTGGGCGAGTTTGAGTCTTCTTCATCGAGATTCAGAATACCTCACCATCAACCAAGGATTGAGTAGCACAAGTTACCTACCACATAGGAAACAAGACACTGGTGTTGCTATATCCAAAATGGTGGCTGAGTTCGGAATGGGGATCAAGCTTTGGCCAAATAATGCACAAAGAGATGTTAGCATATCTCTAATTCAACCATTACCATCAAGCCAGGGGACAGACCCAGATTCAGTGAGGAGTGCAGGAGAGCATGTCAGAAGCAGCATGAGACATACCTAAAAACGAGGCGTCAGGCTGGTGAAGCTACAATACTTGCATGCCAAACAGCAGAGGCAGCATGCTATACACAGAGCTATGTGATCCTACAACAAATGGATCAGATCAAAGTTCTGCAGTCCTGCCACATCCAGTCATGAATGGTGGTGGACCTAACTGGAAGAGTAGGCGCCACAAATATTCCCATCCTCAATAATTAGAGAAGCCCAAGGAACAATGGGAAAAAAACAAGACTGAATCATTTGTAAACATCTTCAGCCAGAAGTGTCAAATAGATTATGTATTTCAGCATCTTTCTGAGGTCCTCAGATCACAGTTGTTAGTCTTCAGGCAATTTGATGCAGTCCAGGTAACATCAAAAAACAGCTTAGTTTAAGTAAAAAGTAAAGTCGCTATAGTCCCAGATGACCATAGGCTGCTTTCCCCTTTGTGGTGGTTTAAACTGATGGTTACCACACCTCAGGCGAGGGGCAAGGGTGAAAAGGTGGGGCCTTCATGAATAACCCTCACTCTGCACCACAAACCAGCGGTCCAGCCAACTGAGGTAAACTGGCCCATGAGCTAAACCGAACCCCAGCTGAGTGTACTGTATACAGAAAATATTATGGGCCCTGATAATATCCTGGCTGTAGTGCTGAAGACTTATGTTCCAGAATGTACCACACCCCCTAGCCAAGCTGTTCCAATACAGCTACACCTCTGGCATCGACCGAACAATGTGGAAAATTGCACAGGTATGTTCCATACACAAGAAACTGGACAATCCAACCTGGTCAATTACCACCCTATCAGTCTGCTCTCGATAATCAATAAAGTGATGGAAAGTGTCATCAACAGTGTTATCAAGCAGCACTTACGCAGCAATAGCCTGCTCATGGACGCTCAGTTTGGGTTCCTCCAGATTCACGCAGCTCCAGACCTCATTACGAATTTTTATTGTCACAGGTAGGCTTACATTAACACTGCAATGAAGTTACTGTGAAAATCCACTAGCCTCCACACCACGGCGCCTGTTCATGTAGACAGAGGGAGAATTAAGAATGTCCAATTCACCCAACAGCTTGTCTTTTGGGACCTGTGGGAGGAAACCAGAGCACCAGGAGGAAACCCACGCAGACACGAGGAGAAACAGCCTTGGTCCAAATATGGACAAAGGAGCTGAACTGAAGAGATGAGGTGTGAGTGACTGCCCTTGACATCAAGGCAGCATTTCACCCGAGAATGGCATCAAGGAGCCCTAGCTAAATTGAAGTTAATGGGAATCAGGGGTAAACTTCCCACTGGTTGAATAATAATAATCTTTATTATTGTCACAAGTAGGCTTACATTAACACTGCAATGAAGTTACTGTAAAAATCCCTTAGTCGCCACACCACGGCACCCATTCAGGTACACGGACGGAGAATTAAGAATGTCCAATTCACCTAACAGCATGTCTTTCGGGAATTGTGGGAGGAAACCGGAGCACCCGGAGGAAACCCACGCAGACACGGGGAGAACGTGCAGACTCCGCATAGACAGTGACCCAAGCGGGATACTTGGCACAATGGAAAATGGTTGTGGTTGTTGGAGGTCAATTATTTCAGCCCCAGGGCATCACAACAGGTATCCTTTTTTAAAAATAAATTAGAGTAACCCAATTCATTTTTCCAATTAAGGGGCAATTTAGCGTGGCCAATCCACCTAGCCTGCACACCTTTTGAGTTGTGGGGGTGACCCCTATGCAAACACGAGGAGAATTTTGCAAACACCACACAGATAGTGACCCGGGGCCGGGATCCGACTCGGGTCCTCAGCATTGCGAGACAGCAGTGCTAACCACTGTGCCAGCATGCCCCCCCCCCCCCCTCCTTTTGTGTTGTTTAATTGGCAATAGAGATAGTAATTAAGGGTATGGTGTTGTTTAAGGGGTAATTGTAAACTATTTTCAGGTGTGATGTTAAAGAGTTTAATATTGTGTTAATAATAAAGTTTTGTTAAAAAATAAATAAATTAAGGTTTGTTTAAAATACCAAGGCAGCATGGTGGCACAGTGGTTAGCACTGTTGCCTATGGCACGAAGGACACAGGTTCGAATCCCTGAGTCACTGTCTGTGTGGAGTTTGCACATTCACCCTGTGTCTGAATAGGTTTTACCCCCACAACCCAAAGATATGCAGGGTGTGTGGATTGACCATGCTAAATTGCCTCTTAATTGGAAAAAAATAAATGGGTATTCTAAATTTATTTTAAAAATAATAATATAAAATACCAAATTTCTGTGTGGGTCTCACCTCCACAACCCAAAAAGATGTGCAGGGCAGGTGAATTGGCCACATTAAATTGCCCCTTAATTGGAAAAAAAGTATTTAAAAAAAGTTAAGTACCAAATTCCTACTTCTTCGTGGAATCACTCTTGGAACGAAGTATTCTTTCCGCAGAGTCTTACAAATTTAACGAAAATATTGGTTTTTTTAAAATCCAGTAATGCTAGTCACTGTTGGGGTCTGGTCTGGGATCCTAATACCTAGGCCCAACCATCTTCAGTTGCCTCATTAATTATCTTTTCTCCATCATAACGTTAGAAGTAGGGATGTTCACTCAGGATTGCACTACCATTCAGATAAAATAAAGTCCGTGGTTGCATAGTCGTGCAGTGGTTAGCATTGCCGACTCACAGTGCTGAAACCCGGGTTCGATCCCGGCCCCGTGTCAATGTCCGTGTGGAGTTTGCACATTCTCGCAGTATCTGTGTGGGTCTCACCCCCCACAACCCAAACCTGCGCTGGGTAGGTGGATTAGCCACGCTAAATTGCCCCTTAATTGACAGAAAAAATAATTGGGTACTCTAAATTTATTTATAATAAATAAATAAGATCCGTGCCCATATGAAGCAGATCTGGACAAGACAGGTCTTGGGCTGCACATGACCATCGCCCCTTGACATTCAATGGTATTAGCTTTGCTGAATCCCCAATCATTAGCATCCCAAGGTCATCATTAATCAGAAACCTTAAGGGGCAATTTTGGCTTGGCCAATCCACCTACCCCGCACATCTTTGATTTGTTGGGGTGAGGCCCACACAGACATGCGGAGAATGTGAAAACTCCACAGGAGCAGTGATCCGGGCCAGGATCAAACCCGGGTCCTCAGCGCTGTGAGGCAACAGTGCTGACCACTTGTGGCGCTAACAATTGAACACAAAAGACTCGATAAGGTACAAGAGAGGCTTTATTACAGTGAGATGCTATTCCTCCAGCGGCAGCTGTAGAATGGCACCTCAGGGAAACTTATGAATATTTATACAGCTCCCTGTGGGTGGAGCTAGCCAGCAGGGGCTTACCGGAAAACCTGTAATACAGGTACTGTCATACATCCCCTAATGCAAGCACACACATATATACAGTGGTAGAGATCACCACATTTACCCCCTGTAAAAAATGAGTCCGGCAGGGGTGACGTGAAACTATAATACATTGAAGTGATATAATTACAGAGGAGGGGGGGGGGGGGGGGGGGGGGACCAAGAGTCAATCGGCCAACCCTGTGCCCGTCACAGGTTGAGTCGGACCGGCGGTCGGACGTTCCGTTGTGAGCGACGCAGCAGTGGTGGCGACGTCTGCACAGGCGGTGTCGGCGACGACGGCGTAGGTGCTGCCGGTGTTGGTGCTGGCCAGTGGTGGGATGACTCCGGGAGCGAGCCAAAATCTTCCATGTCCTCTAGTGTGGGCAGGGGAACGAGGGATGGACCTGGTGGGGCTGAATTCGGGGGCGCCAGGGAAAGGGAGGGTGGCGTGTGGGTAGGGAGGAGTGTGGGCATGGGATCGGCACCCGAGGGAGCCAGGTCCCTGAGCGAGACTGTATCCTGGCGGCCGTCGGGGAACTCCACGTAGGCATATCGGGGGTTCGCGTGGAGCAGGCGTACCTTGTCCATCAGAGGGTCTGCCTTGTGGTGCCTTACATGCCTATGAAGAAGGACTGGCCCTGGGGCAGCGAGCCAAGTCGGGATCGACACGCCGGATGTAGACTTCCTAGGGAAGGCAAAAACACGTTCATGGGGTATATTGTTAGTGTGCGGTGCACAGCAGTGACCGAATGGAGTGTAGTGCATCAGGGAGGACCTCCTGCCAGCGAGCGGCTGGGAGGTTCCTGGACCGTAGGGCCAGCTGGACGGCCCTCCAGACCATCCCGTTCTCCCTCTCAACCTGCCCGTTTCCCCGGGGGTTGTAGCTGGTCGTCCTGCTGGAGGCGATACCCCTGCTGAGCAGGAACTGACGCAGCTCATCGCTCATGAACGAGGATCCCTTGTCACTGTGGATGTAGTCGGGGAAACCGAACAGAGTGAATATGGAATCAAGGGCCTTGATGATGGTGGCAGACGTCATATTCGGGCATGGGATGGCGAAGGGGAACCTAGAGAATTCATCGACCACACTAAGGATGTAGGTGTTGCGGTCGGTGGAGGGGAGGGGCCCTTTGAAATCCACGCTGAGGCGTTCAAAGGGGAGGGACACTTTCACCAGGCGCGCACGGTCTGGCCGGTAGAAGTGCGGCTTGCACTCCGCACAGACCTGGCAGTCTCTGGTGACTATCCATACTTCCTCGACTGAGTAGAGCAGATTGCGGGCTTTGATCAGATGGTACAACAGGTGACGCCCGGATGGCAAAGGCTCTCGTGCAAGGCACGGAGCTGGTTCACTTGTGCGCTGGCACATGTACCTCGGGAGAGGGCGTCTGGGGGTTCGTTGAGCTTGCTGGGGCGATACAAGATCTCGTAATTATAGGTGGAGAGCTCGATTCTCCACCACAAGATTTTGTCATTTTTGATCTTGCCCCACTGCGTGTTGTTAAACATGAAGGCTACCGACCGTTGGTCAGTGAGGAGAGTGAATCTCCTGCCAGCCAGGTAATGCCTCCAGTGCCGCACAGCTTCAACGATTGCCTGGGCCTCCTTCTCAACAGAGTGCCGGATTTCGGAGGCATGGAGGGTGCAGGAAAAGAATGCCACGGGTCTGCCTGCCTGGTTTAGAGTGGCAGCAAGGGCGACATCTGAAGCGTCGCTCTCTACTTGGAAGGGCAGTGTTTTGTCTACTGTGTGCATCCCAGCCCTGGCTATGTCCGAACGAATACGAGCGAAGGCCTGTTGTGCCTTGGCCGTGAGGGTAAATTTGTGTGGACGGGATCAGTGGGCGGGCCTTGTCTGTGTATTGTGGGATCTACTGGGCGTAGTAAGAAAAGAACCCCAGGCAGCGTTTGAGAGCCTTGGGGCAGTTGGGGAGGGGAAGCTCCTTGAGGGGGCGCATTCGGTCGGGATCGGGCCCCAGGAGTCCGTTTTGGACTACGTAGCCGAGGATGGCTAAGCGGTCTGTGCGGAACACGCACTTCTCCTTGTTATAAGTGATTTTTTTTTTTAAAATAATTTTTATTGAAAGAGTTTTTCCATACAGACATTTACCCCTACTAATTTTTAAATTATTTACAACACAATCCCTCTAGGCAAATGTCCCTCCCTCGCCCGCCTCTCGCGCGCACCAGTCCTCCCCCCCCCCCCCCCCCCCCCCCCCCCAGGCAACCTTAACAACCAAGGCAGCCTACAGTTTCAGACATGAGCAGCGAGCAGGCTTGCCCGCGTTACAGTCGTGCGTGTCCCCCCACGACCCTTGCTGCCCCCCCCTCCCCTCCCCCCCCTCCCCTCCCCCCCCCCCTCCCCCCCCCCCCCCCCCCCCCCGGGTTGCTGCTGCCACGACCCCGAACGTCTATCTCTGATCTAAAAAGTCAAGGAAAGGTTGCCACCGCCTGGCGAATCCCTGTACCGACCCTCTCAGGGCAAATTTGATCCTTTCTAGCTGAATATAGCTAGCCATATCGTTAATCCAAGTTTCAACGCTTGGAGGCCTCGCGTCCTTCCATTGAATTAATATCCTTCGTCGAGCCACTAGGGACGCAAAGGCCAGTATTCCGGCCTCCCTAGCCTCCTGTACCCCCGGTTCTACCCCGACCCCAAAGATCGCAAGCCCCCATCCTGGTTTGACCCTGGACCCCACCACCTTCGACACCGTCCTTGCCACCCCCTTCCAGAACCCTTCCAGCACCGGACATGCCCAGAACATATGCACATGGTTCGCTGGGCTTCCCAGACATCTGACACACCTGTCCTCACCCCCAAAGAACCGGCTCATCCTTGTCCCCGTCATGTGAGCTCTATGCAGCACCTTAAATTGAATGAGGCTCAGTCTCGCACACGAGGAGGAAGAGTTGACCTTCTCCAGTGCATCCGCCCACGTCCCGTCTTCTATCTGCTCTCCCAGCTCCCCTTCCCACTTGGCTTTCAACTCCTCCCCCGATGCTGCTTCCGCCTCCTGCATTATCTTGTAGATGTCTGATATCTTCCCCCCTCCGACCCAGACCCCCGAGAGCACCCTATCACTCGCCCCCTTACTGGGGAGCAGGGGAAACCCCTCCACCTGCCGCCTAGCAAATGCCTTCACTTGTAAATATCTGAACATGTTTCCCGGGGGGAGCTCAAACTTCTCCTCCAGCCCTCCCAGGCTCGCAAACCTCCCCTCTATAAACAGGTCCTTCAGCTGCCGTATGCCCACCCTGTACCAGCTCTGAAATCCCCCGTCGATGTTCCCCGGGATGAATCTATGGTTCCCTCTTATTGGCGCCGCCAACAGACCTCCCATTTCACCCCTATGTCGCCTCCACTGCCCCCATATCTTGAGGGTGGCCGCCACCACCGGGCTCGTGGTGTACCTCGTGGGGGGGAGCGGCCATGGTGCCGTTACTAGGGCCCCCAGGCTTGTGTTGCCACAGGACGCCCTCTCCATTCGTTTCCAAGCTGCCCCCTCCCCTTCCATCATCCACTTGCGCACCATTGACACATTTGCCGCCCAGTAGTACCCCGAGAGATTGGGCAGTGCCAGCCCTCCACTGTCCCTACTCTGCTCCAAAAAGACCCTCCTCACCCTTGGGGTGCCATGCGCCCACACGTAGCTCATGATGCTACTCGTCACCTTTTTGAAGAAGGCCCTAGGGAGGAAGATGGGCAAGCACTGAAATAAAAACAAGAACCTTGGGAGGACCGTCATTTTGATTGACTGCACCCTCCCCGCCAGCGACAACGGTACCATGTCCCACCTCTTAAACTCCTCCTCCATCTGTTCCACCAGCCTGGAAAAGTTCAACTTGTGGAGGGTCCCCCAGTTCCTTGCCACCTGCACCCCTAAGTACCTAAAGCTCTTTCCTGCTCGCTTGAAGGGGAGTCTCCCAATACCCTCTCCCTGGTCCCCCGGGTGTATCACAAAAACCTCGCTTTTGCCCAAATTTAATTTGTACCCCGAAAAGTCCCCAAACTCTGCTAATAGTTCCATTATCTCCGGCATTCCCCCTTCTGGGTCTGCCACGTACAGCAGTAGATCATCCGCATACAGCGATACTCGATGTTCCTCCCCTCCCCTAGTCAGTCCTCTCCACCCCCCTGAACCCCTCAGTGCCATCGCCAACGGTTCAATCGCCAGTGCGAAAAGTAGGGGGGATAGGGGACATCCCTGCCTGGTCCCTCGGTGGAGCCCGAAATACTCCGACCTCCTCCCGTTTGTCACTACACTCGCCGTCGGGGCCGAGTAGAGCAACTTCACCCACTTAATAAACCCTTCCCCAAACCCAAACCGTTTCAACGTCTCCCACAGGTACTCCCACTCCACCCTATCGAATGCCTTCTCCGCGTCCAGCGCTACCACTATCTCAGCCTCCCCCTCCACTGCCGGCATCATAATTACATTCAGCAATCTCCGCACGTTTGTGTTGAGCTGCCGCCCCTTCACGAACCCCGTCTGGTCCTCATGGATTACCCCTGGCACACAATCCTCTATTCTAGCTGCCAGGATCTTTGCCAGCAACTTGGCATCCACGTTCAGAAGCGAGATAGGCCTGTAGGACCCGCACTGCACGGGGTCTTTATCCCGCTTCAATATCAGGGAGATCAGAGCCTGCGACATTGTCGGGGGCAGAACCCCCCCCTCTCGCGCCTCATTAAAGGCTCGTACCAGTACCGGTCCCACCAAGTCCACATTTTTCTTATAGAATTCCACCGGGAACCCATCTGGCCCCGGCGCCTTCCCCGCTTGCATCTGACCTATTCCCTTGACTAGCTCCTCTAGCCCTATTGGCGCCCCCAGCCCTTCTACCAGCCCCTCCTGGACCCTTGGGAACCTCAATTTGTTTAGGAAGTCCTCCATTCCCCCTCTCCTCGTCGGCGGCTCAGACCGATACAACTCCTTGTAAAAATCCCTGAAGACCCCGTTCACTTCTTGCCCCTTCTGCACTACCTTCCCGCCCCTCTCCTTCACTCCCCCAATCTCCCTAGCCGCATCTCGTTTGCGAAGCTGGTGTGCCAGCATCCTGCTCGCCTTTTCCCCATACTCATAGACCGCGCCCTGTGCCCTTCTCCACTGCGTCTCTGCCTTCCTGGTGGTCAGCAGGTCGAACTTGACCTGCAGGCTGCGCCGTTCTTCCAGCAGCCCCTCCTCTGGTGCCTCCGCATATCTCCTATCCACTTCCAATAGCTCCCCCACCAGCCTCTCCCTCTCCTGCCTCTCCTTTCTTTCTCTATGCGCCCTTATGGAGATCAGCTCTCCCCTGATCACTGCCTTCAGGGCCTCCCAGACCATCCCCACCTGCACCTCACCCGTGTCATTCAAGTCCAGATAGCTCTCAATGCTCTTCCGGACCCTTTTACACACCTCGTCGTCCGCTAACAGCCCCACATCCAGCCGCCACAGCGGGCGCTGGTCCCGCGCCTCCCCCATTTCCACATCCACCCAATGCGGTGCATGATCAGAGATCGCAATGGCCGAGTACTCAGCTTCCCGTACCCTCGGGATCAGCCCCCTGCTCAACACGAAGAAATCGATTCTGGAGTACACTCTATGGACGTGGGAGAAAAAGGAATACTCCCTCGCCCTCGGCCTACCAAACCTCCATGGGTCTACTCCTCCCATCTGCTCCATGTACCCCCTCAGCACTTCTGCCGCTGCCGGCCTCCTATTGGTCCTTGCGCTCGATCTGTCTAGCCCGGGGTCCAGCACTGTGTTAAAGTCCCCCCCCATGATCAAGCCCCCTGCCTCCAGTCCCGGAATGAGGCCCAATAGGCGCCTCATAAAACCCGCGTCATCCCAGTTCGGGGCATATACGTTGACCATCACCACTTTCTCCCCCTGCAGCTTACCCTTCACCATCACATACCTACCCTCCTTATCCGCCACCACCTCCTCCGCCACGAACGACACCCTCTTTCCCACCAGAATCGCCACCCCCCGGTTCTTTGCGTCCAATCCAGAGTGGAACACCTGTCCCACCCACCCCCTTCTCAGGCGAACCTGGTCCACTACCTTCAAATGGGTCTCCTGTAACATTGCTACATCAGCCTTCAGTCCCTTCAGGTGTGAGAATACCCTTGATCTCTTGACCGGCCCATTCAACCCCCTCACGTTCCAAGTGATCAGCCGGGTCGCGGGACGACCCGCCCCCTTCCCCTGCCGATTAGCCATGTCCTGTTCCCTGCTCGCCCCGGGTCGACCCTCCCCTTCTGACCCGCTCCCCATGGCGATGTCCCCCCCCCCCCACCTCTCCAGTCCTCCACTTCCCGTTTCTGGTCTTTTCAGCAGCAACCCGGTGTCCCTCCCTAACCCCCCTCCCCCCCCCCCCAGGCTAGGACCCCTCCTAGCCGCGATGTACCCTCCATCGTACTCCCGTAAGTCAGCTGGTTCACGCTGCCCCGGCTGCTCCTGCCCCACTCCGACTCCCCCCGGCTCGGGGGGGGGGCCTCACCCCCCCTTGCCACTCCTCCCTGGCCCCGCTCCAGCGCGGGAAAGGTCGCCATTGCTAGCCACGCCCCGCACTCCTCCCCTCCCCCCTCCTCTGCCCCGCGCGCGGGAAAACAGAGGAAAGCCCGCGCTTTCGCCCTGCCACACCCCCCCCCGCCATCTTCAGTTCCACCCCCGTCCCCGTCCATGCCTGTAAAAGAACCCCCCCTAGGAGCCCATATCCCCGATCTGCTCTCCCCCCCGTCCCACCTCCCCAACTTAACATTATAAATAACAGATAAATAACAAATAACAATGTACTTAACAGTCGCCCTCTACCAAACAGCATAAATAACCATAAATAACCATGAATAACCACAATAACAATAACTAAGGGAAGTTGGCAAAGGGGGAAAAAACATCAGAAGAAAAACCACAGCAAGAGTTCAAAATCCAAACAAAGAATTCAGCTGAAAGTACCCGAGCGGCTACGGCCGCCAAGTATCCCCTGGGTCTAATTCGAGTCCAGTTTCTCTTCCTGTACAAAGGCCCACGCCTCCTCTGGGGACTCAAAATAGTGGTGTTGGTTCCTGTAGGTGACCCACAAGCGCGCTGGCTGCAGCATTCCGAACCTGATCCGTTTTGCATGTAGCACCGCCTTCGTCCGGTTGTACCGGGCCCGCCGCTTTGCCACCTCCGCACTCCAGTCCTGGTAGACCCTCACCGTCGAATTCTCCCACTTGCTGCTCCTTTCCCTCTTGGCCCACTCCAGCACTCTCTCACGGTCGCTGAGTCGCTGGAACCGCACCAGCACCGCCCTCGGGGGCTCATTTGCTCTTGGCCTCCTAGCCATGACCCTGTAGGCCTCTTCCAGCTCCAGGGGCGAAGGGACGGCCCCTGCCCCCATCAGGGAGCTCAGCATTTCTGCTACATATCCCGGGAGGTCTGACCCCTCCAGGCCTTCTGCCAGGCCCAAGATCCTCAGGTTCTTCCGCCTCATTCGGGTATCCAGCTCCTCAAAACGGCTCTGCCATTTCAGGTGGAGTGCCTCGTGCACCTCTACCTTTCCCACGAGGACCGTGGCCTCCTCCTCCCTCACAGTCATCTCCTGTTGCAGCTCCCGAATCGACGCCTCTTGGGTCGCCTGGGCTCCCATCAGCCTGGTGGTCGTCGCATTCATTGACTCCAAGAGCTCCATTTTCAGCTCCGTAAAGAAGCGCAGGAGAGCGGCCTGCTGCTCCTCCGCCCATTTCCTCCATTCCTCGGGTGCTCCACCGGCCGCCATTTTGGTCTTCTTCCCCCGCTTTTTTTTGGGAGCTGCTGTTGCTTTCTTTACCACCCCACTCCGGGTACCGACCATAAAGTTGGTCTGGTTCTCTTCAGGGAGCCTTCCCCCACCGGGATTTGTCCTTACAGCGCCGTTGGGGCCCTCCAATCGGCCCGAAAACACCTTTGTAGCAGGAGCAGCCAAACGTGCGACTTAGCTGGTCATAGCCGCAACCGGAAGTCTTATAAGTGATTTTGAGGAGAGATGCGGTGTGGAGAAATTTAGCAAGGTTGGTGTCATGGTCCTGCTGGTCGTGGCCTCAGATGGTGATATTGTCTAAGTACGGAAACGTGGCCCGCAGTCCGTACCGGTCAACCATTCGGTCTATCTCTCGCTGAAATACCGAGACCCCGTTAGTGACGCCAAAGAGAACCCTAAGAAATTGATACAGGCGACCGTCCGCCTCGAAGGCAGTGTAGGGACGGTCCGATTTACGGATGGGGAGCTGGTGGTAGGCGGTTCTCAGGTCAATTGTCGAGAAGACCTGGTACTGTGCAATCTGATTGACCATATCAGATATCCGAGGGAGGGGGTACGCATCGAGCTGCGTGTATCGATTGATGGTCTGGCTGTAGTCCACGACCATCCTGTGTTTCTCCCCAGTTTTAACCACCACCACTTGGGCTCTCCAGGGGCTATTACTGGCCTCGATGATACCCTCCCGAAGCAGCCGCTGGACCTCAGACCTGATGAAGGTCTTGTCCTGGGTGCTGTACCGTCTGCTCCGGGTGGCGACGGGCTTGCAATCTGCAGTCAGATTGGCAACGAGGGAGGGAGGGTCAACCTTGAGGGTCGCGAGGCCGCAAACGGTGAGGGGAGGTAGGGGTCCGCCGAATTTGAGGGGGAGGCTCTGGAGGTTACATTGGAAGTCCAAGCCCAGTAAAAGTGTCGCACAGAGGTTGGGGAGAACGTACAGGCGGAAACGGTTGAATTCAACGCCCTGTACGGTGAGGTTGACCAGACAGAAACCCCGGATCGGGACAGAGTGGGATCCGGAGGCCAGGGAGATCCGCTGGTTGCAGGGATGGACCGTGAGGGAGCAGCGCCTTACCGTATCCGGATGGATGAAGCTGTCCGTGCTCCCAGAGTCACTGAGGCAGGAGGTCGCGTGACCGTTTACAAGCACCGTCGTAGAAGCGGTGGCCAGGTTGCGAGGACAGGATTGGTCGAGTGTCATGGGGGCGAGTAGCGGGCGATCGACCGAAGAGTCCGACGAGTAGCGGGGGCGACCCGGGTCCCGTTCCGAGGGAGGACAAAATGGCGGCGTCTGGAGTACCTGCGGGGAAGAAGATGGCGGCACCCATGCAGTGCACGCTGTGGGGGCAGGGCAAGATGGCGGTGACCATGGAGCGCACATTGCGGGGGCGGGTCAAGATGGCGGTGACCATGGAACGCACATGGAGTCGGAGGATGAAGATGGCAGCGCCCATGGTGAGCACATGGCGGGGGCGGCGAAAGATGACGCCGCCCACTGATCGCATGTGGAGTCGGGGAAGGAAGATGGTGGCGCCCACTGATCGCACGTGGTCCCGGGGGCGGCGGACGGCAGGGCCCATTGCGGATCGGCTGCGGCGAGGGGGGGGGCGAGTTCTGGCGCGATAGCAGCAACTGCGCGGGACTGACACACTGCTGCAAAGTGGCCTTTCTTGCCACAGGATTTACAGGTCGCAGTGTGGGCCGGGCAGTGCTGGCGGGTGTGCTTCTGCAGACCGCAGATGCAGCAGCGGGGAACCCCAGGGTGCGCGGTGCGGCGAGCAGCGCAGGCATACTGCGCGGGAGCGGCCCCAGTCGGGGGGGTCGGTTGCGGGGTCCATGAGAGGTAGGATGGGTGGGCCGCGGGGCTGGCGGGGTAGGATCGCACATTACGGGAAGCAGCCGTCATTGAGAGCGCCAAGGTCTTTGTTGCCGCAAGATCGAGAGCGGCCCCTTCCAGCAGTCGTTGCCAGGTGGGGTCCGATGCAATACCCATTACAAATGCATCCCGCATGAGTAGATTCGTATGTTCCGTGGCCGAGACAGCCTGGCAGTCGCAGTCCCGTACTAGGGGGATAAGGGCCTGCCAGAAGTCCTCAATCGACTCACCCAGTTGTTGAATGCGAGTGGAGAGTACATGTCTCGCAAACAGAGTGTTAGTCGACTGGGCGTAATTCTCTTTGAGCAGTTCCATGGCCCGGGCATAGGTAGGCGCGTCCTGAATCAGCGGGAACACGCTGGAGCTCAACCTTGAGTAAAGGAGTTGTACCTTCTGAGCCTCCGACGGTGCAGGGTCCGCTGAGGAGATGTAGGCCTTGAAAACAGCCAGCCAGTGGTTAAAGTCTTTCCTGGCTTGTGGTGACTGCGGATCCAGCTGCTGGCGATCAGGCTTGATTCTGATGTCCATGATGTTGGAAAATCTCACTAATAAATTGTGGCGCTAACAATTGCATACAAAGACTCCATTCGGTACAAGAGAGGCTTTATTACAGTGAGATGCTATTCCTCCGGTGGCAGCTGTAGAATGGCATCCCAGGGGAACTTATGAATATTTATACAGCTCCCTGAGGGCGGAGCTAGCCAGCAGGGGCTTATCAGCAAACCTGTAATACAGGTACTGTCATACATAATGCAAGCACACACATATATACAGTGGTAGAGATCACCACACGCCACTGCACCAGGCTCCTGTCCTGCCAATGACCAGAAGCCTAACCGGACCATCCATATTAAAACTGTGACAACAAGAGCAGGTCAGATGTTGGGGGTTCTCGGATTGTCATGCGAGAGTATCTTCAATAAATGGGTATTTATTACTGCAGTGATGTCAGAGAGTGGGTGGATGTCTGTCAGCTTTTTACTTTCGTTTGATGCTTTTTGCTGCAGGGTGTGTTTTAGTTTCGTTTTTGGAGCTGGATAGCTGCAGTCACAGACAGAAGGGATATTAGTCTCTCTCTCTCTCTGTAATCTAAAATCTGTAAATCGATCCTTTGGTGATTTAAAACTAATAACTGCTCTCAGTAGTGACTTTAACCTGATGTGCTTTTGTTAAAAGTTTTGATTAAAGTCTTATGGATGTTAAAAGGATTGCTTAAGGATTACTTAGTGTTGTATTCTTTGAGGGTTGTATTTGAATTAATGTTTGCTAAGATGTTCACTATGTTTTAAAAAGGTTAACTTGAGTTCATAGAATAAACATAGTTTTGCTTTAAAATATACTTTTCCATTGCTGCTGTACCACACCTGTAGAGTGGACAGTGTGCTCCCCAGACCACAATCTATTAAAAGTTGTGGGTCAGGTGTAGCCATCTAAGATGGCCACCTGCAAAGGACCATGGAAATTATGGCCAACCCAACACTCAGACACACTCGGAGCTTGTGTGTGTATTTGCAACCCAGAGAGCTAGACGCGATCGAAACACCCGCGTTTGCATTCTAATGGCCCATTTCCCCAGAACAAAAGAACTGTACTCAGGTAACCGATACAGATGCAGACTAACCGGCGCCACTCCCTTTGCTAAGAAAGCCCAAACAGCCAAGGTCAATGACCACTCAGGACACGCCCAGCCATCAAGGCACCCGCCCCTTTATTGGCAAAATCGAAGGCAGTGATCGAAGCCTGTCAAATTATTGGGTCCAAAGCTAAGGAACGCCCCAAAGAGCGCAAAATCCCAGAGGGATAAAAAGAGACACAGCCATGTGTTTGGTCTCTCTTGGCCCTGGCCTACGCCTAAAACCAAGTGTGGCATTACGACCAGAAGACAAGTTCAAGACCAACGATCGCTACCAGACGGATGAGCCCAACAGAAATAAAGACACTTCTTCTACCCAGCCACGCAAGATCTGAACAAAGGCCTTGTTCATCTGCAAAGAGCCGGTTGCCCTGAAGTTAAGTACAGGTTATTGTAGTTGATAGGTGTAGTTTAACTTGTAGTGTTTTATGTTGCATGTCAAAGTAATCCTAGTGTGTAAATAAACTATCTTTGAACTTGAACTGACAAACTGGTTGTTTGGTCTTTGATCGATATCCAGTAAAGCCTTGTGGTGGTATCATTTGATATCTGGCGACTCTGAAAAGCAATATCATTAATTACTGCCATATCTAGTTAATTTGGCAACATTATTGGTGATGCTGGTGGGATAGTATTCCATTATTAAAAAGAGCAACATTATTGGTCTCTCCCGTGCTGATTGGCAACACAGATGAACTCCATCATACACTTTGGGCTTCTCTAAACCCTGGCCCATAACAAATTGGGGGCTTGAGGGGGATAAAAGTCTATCTATTGGATTGGCTCAGTGAACTTGAAGACAGTGAGGGGTGAGCATATTGTGGTTGCTTTTCAGGGGTGCTATTTCAGTTTCAGTAGGGAGTGTGTTGTGGACAATGGCTCTTTCAGAGGCTCTGAAGTTTTTGGGGGAGGAGACGGTCACACACAATATCTTACGGACAGAGACTAAAAGCAGGCAGTTAGATTTGGCAAAAACATTGCAGTTAATATTACCTGACAAAATGCGAAAAGATGAGGTAATTATAGCGGTGGCTAAGCATTTAAAGTTGCCTGAGATACAGTTTGACTCATTGGAAATGGCAAAAATTCAGTTACAAATTAAAGAAATGGAACAGGAGAAAGAATTAAAGCAGCTTGAATACGAAAGAGCAGAAAAAGAAAGAGAAAGAGAGGAAAAAGAAAAGGAGACAGAAGAAAGGAGAAAAGAAAGAATAGCACTAGCAGAACAAAAAGGAAGAGAAAGGGAGATACAGATCAGGGAAAAAGATAAACAGAGAGAGTTTGAGGGCAGCACGGTGGCCTAGTGGTTAGCACAACCGCCTCACGGCGCTGAGGTCCCAGGTTCGATCCCGGCTCTGGGTCACTGTCCGTGTGGAGTTTGCACATTCTCCCCGTGTCTGCGTGGGTTTCGCCCCCACAACCCAAAAAATGTGCAGAGTAGGTGGATTGGCCACACTAAATTGCCCCTTAATTGGAAAAAATAATTGGGTAATCTAAATTAAAAAAAACAGAGAGAGTTTGAACTTTTGAAAATGGCCATGAAACATGACAGTCTGTTAAATTTGGCAGACATAAAGGGAGACGTACAGTTCGATGATGGTGATGAGGATAGTGAGAAAGAGTGTCAAAGTCGAAGGCTTGGTGGGGATCTATTTAAATATGTCCAAGCATAGCTAAGGTTTGACGAGAAGGTGGTGGAAGCCTTTTTTCATTTCATTTGAGAAGGTAGCTAAACAAATGAAATGGCCACAGGACATGTGGGTATTACTGATTCAAACAAAGCTGATAGGTAGGGCTAGTGATGTGTTTGCATCACTACCGGAGAAAGTATCTGGGACGTATGAGCAGGTGAAAAAATCCATCTTAGGTGCATATGAACTAGTGCCTGAAGCCTACAAACAATGATTAAGAAGTTTAAGGAAATAATTTGGTCAAACATATGTGGAGTTTGAAAGGCTTAGAGTAATTTTGATAGGTGGATAAGGGCTTTGAAAATAGACCGAACCTATGAATCTCTCAGAGAAATTGTACTTTTGGAGGAGTTTAAAAATTCAATTCTTGATGTAGTGAGAACTCATGTGGAAGAGCAGAGAGTTAAAACTGTGAGATTATCAGCAGAAATGGCAGATGATTATGAATTAGTTCATAAATCAAAACTTGGTTTCCGACATCAGTTTCAGCCTGTGAGGGATAGAAACTGGGGACATGAGAAATACGCATGGTAAATATAAAGGTGATCTGATGGGAGATAATAAGGAGAGTGTACCTCAGATTAAAAAGGAAATCCAGGAGGGTGGAAGAGACATGAAAAGTTTAAAATGTTTTCACTGTAATAAACTAGGCCATGTAAAGTCACAGTGTTGGTGGTTGAAGAAAAGCACTGGGAAGGCTGATGTGGTAAAACAGGATAAGACAGCGGGGTTTGTTAAAGTGGTAAAGGAAAGCCCAGGTGAAGCAAAGGAGGTGCAAAAGATTGTGCCACCTGATCAAGAGGTGATTGATAAGAATATGCCAGATCTCTTTAAAGAATTTACTTGTGTGGGTAAAATTTACTGATGTGTATGAGGAGGAGCAGGGAAATAAGTCACAATTTTAAGAAATACGGGAGCTAGTCAATCTTTATTGGTAAGCGATGAGGAGTTATGTAGTTTGGGAAGAATATTGCCAGAAAAGGTGGTAATATGTGGAATTCAGGGTGAGAGGAGTAGTGTTCTATTATATAAAGTAAGGTTGGAAAGTCCAGCGAAGAGTGGTGAAGTGGTTGTAGGAGTAATAGAGAAACTATCTTGTCCAGTTTATCTTGGGTAATTATACAGCTGGATCACAGGTGGGAGTGATGCCTACTGTTGTTGATAAGCCAGTGGAAAATCAGACAACTGAAGTGTTGAAGGACGAATATCCTGGGATTTTTCCGGATTGTGTAGTAACAAGGTTGTAAAGTCACAGGTTAAGATAAGAGGAAAAATCAAACAGTGAAGATGACGTTGAAGTTCAATTATCAGAAACGATTTTTGATCAGATGGTTGAAAAAGAACAAGAACAGGTGGAGGATGAGGTGGATATTTTTAGTTCAGGAAAATTGGCGGAGTTATGACAAAAAGATGTAGAAATACACCGGATGTATCAGAAAGCATACACAGACGAGGAATCAGAGTGTTATTATCGTAAAAGTAATGTCTTGATGAGAAAATGGAGACCTTTACATATGCAGACAGATGAAAAGTGGGCAGGTGTTCATCAAGTAGTATTGCCGGTAGGGTATAGAAAGGAGGTGTTGTGAGTTGCACATGAGGTGCCAGTAGGAGGTCATTTGGGAATAAGGAAAACTCAAGCTAAAATCTAGAAACATTTTTATTGGCCTGGACTTCATAAAGATGTAGTTAAATTTTACAATCATGTCACACATGTCAAGTGATAGGGAAACTTCAAGCAGTGATAAAACCAGCGCCCTTAATACCCATTACAGCATTTGAGGAACCTTTTACAAGGGTCCTAATTGATAGCGTAGGACTGCTTCCTAAAATGAAAAGTGGGAATCAATATCTTTCTCACTATAATGGGTGTGTCTACTAGGTTTCCAGAGCCTACTCCAGTACGTAATATTACAGCTAAAATGATTATGGAGGGGTTACTTAAATTATTTACTAGATATGGACTACACACAGAAATACAATCGAATCAAGGATCAAATTTTACCTCAAGGTTATTCAAAGAAGTTATGGATAGCTTAGGAATAAAACAATTTAAATCAACTGCGTACCATCCAGAATCGTAGGGAACGTTAGAAAGGTGGCATCAGACATTAAAGACAATGTTGAGAGCTTATTGTCATGATTATCCAGAAGATTGGGATAAAGGAATTCCATTCGTACTGTTTGCAATTAGGGATGCACCTAATGAGTCAACCAAATTTAGTCCTTTTGAACTAATGTTTGGTCATGAGGTAAGAAGACCACTTAAATTGATTAAGGAAAAATTAATGAGTGAGAAATCGGAAATTACATTATTGGATTAAGTGTCAAATTTTAGGGAACGATTAAATAAAGCAGGTGAATTGGCTAGACAACATTTAAAAGTTGCACAAAATGTGATGAAACGATTAGTGGACAAGAAATCCAGAGTTAGTAGTTTTGCCAGTGGAGATAGAGTTTTACCAGTATTGTTACCAGTGGCAGGTGAACCTTTAAAAGCAAGGTTTTGTGGACCGTATCAGATTGAAAGGAAATTAAGTGAAGTGAATTATGTGGTAAAAACACCAGATAGAAGGAAGACTCGTGTGCCATGTGAATATGCTTAAAAGGTACTTTGAAAGGGAAGGAGAGAAAAAGCAGGAGGTTTTAATGATTATAACTCAAAGTGACAAACCAAATCCAGATGACTGTGAATTTGACACACCTCAAATTAAGTTGGAAAACAAGGATGTTCTTAAAAATTGGGATAAATTGTTGAGTTACCTTCCAGAGGAAAAACGAACTGACCTGAAAGAGTTATTGATATCACGTGGGCAGGTTTATAGAGATAAATTGGGAAGTCCTAAAATGGCTGTACATGATGGAGATGTGGGAAATGCTGTTCCAATCAAACAAATCCATATAGACTGAACCCTTTAAAATTGGCACAGGTTAACAAAGAGATTGAGAGTATGCTTAAAAATGGCATAATTGAAGTGGGTTGCAGCCAATGCTCACCCATAGTGATGGTACCTAAACCAGACAGTACCCAACGGTTGTGTGTGGACTATAGAAAGATTAATGCAGTTACAAGAATGGACTCTTATCCTATCCCATGTTTGGAGGATTGCATTGAGAAAGTGGAACAATCAGCTTTTATTTCTAAACTGGATTTACTTAAAGGTTACTGGCAGGTACCTTTATCCGAAAGGGCGAAGAAGATTTCAGCTATTGTGACTCCAGATGGTATATACCAATTCAAAGTTATGCCATTTGGCATGAAAAACGCACCAGCCACATTTCAACGATTAACTAACAAAGTTGTTTCAGGATTACCCAGTTGTGCAGTGTACATCGATGATCTGGTAATTTTCAGCCAAACATGGAAAGAACATTTGAAACATCTGATGGAGTTACTCGATCGACTTCAGGAGGTGGGTTTGGTGATAGCCAAAAGCGAATTTGGCAAAGCCCAAGTCACTTTCCTTGGCCATACAATCGGACAGGGTCGAATGGTCACAGGATATGTGAAACCAACAGTTATTGAGGAGTTTCTGATACCCTCAAGACGAAGGGAAATAATGCGATTTCTTGGCAGTAGTGGATTTGATCGAACATTTGTGCAAAAGTTTTATAGCGTGGTTGCTCCACTGATGGACTTGCTGAAGAAACGTTGAAAGTCTCAATGGACCGTGGAGTTTCAACAGGCATTTGACTACCTGGAAGCTGTGATAACCAATGCTCATGTGTTGGAAATTTACGAGGGACTCTGCGATCAGATTGAACTAAAGTATCTGACTTTAAAGAGAAATGCTGAGGCGTAGAGAAATGGATGGATCTTGCAGAGACCTTCTTGTTCAAAGAGACTATCAATCGAGAAGGAGTTTCAGTTGGAGGAAGGAGGAAAAAAATGGACTATTATTATATCTGTTTGCGTGTTATTTTTTGAAACGAAAACGTATATTTACTGTGTGCATTTCTTGAAGGATAGTGAAAAGGTGAAAAATGAAACCATCTTGAAGTTGATGGTTTATTTTGTTTTCTTGGGGGTGAAGGTGTCATGTGAGAGTACCTTTAAGAAATGGGTGTTTATTACTGCAGTGATGTCAGAGAGTGGGTGGAGCTGGGCTGTCTCAGCTTTTTACTTTTGTTTTAGGCTGTTTGCTGCAGGGTGTGTTTTTGTTTCATTTTCAGAGCTGGATAGCTGCAGTCACAGACAGGAGGTGTAACAGTCTCTCTCTTTGTAATCTAAAACTGTAAATCGATCCTTTGGTGATTTAAAACTAATAACTGCTCTCAGTAGTTACTTTAACCTGATTAAAGTCTTATGGATGTTAAAAGGATAGTTTAAGAATTGCTTAGTGTTGTATTCTTTGGGGGTTGTATTTGAATTAATGGTTGCAAAAAGGTTAACTTGAGTTAATTGAATAAACATTGTTTTGCTTTACAAAATACTTTTCCATTTCTCCTGTACCACACCTGTAGAGTGGGCCGTGTGCTCACCATACCACAGTCTATTAAAAATTGTGGGTCAGGTGAACTCCATGATACACTTTGGGTTTCTCTAAACCCTGGCCCATAACATGACAAATAACTAACCTCATGACACACAAAAAGCTTGCTCACTAGCTACATGGCTCAAGTCAGGAATGTGATGGAATACTCACCACCTATCTAGATCATTGCAGCTCCAATAATGCTCAATGGCATTCAGGACAAAAAGATCCGCTTGATCAACACCCCATCTACCATCTTAAACATTAATTTCCTCCATTGTTTGTTGCAGTGTCTACCATTTCCAAGATGCACTTCAGAAACTCACCAAGGCTCCTTCAACAGCATCTTTCAAACCTGTTACCTTTACCGCCCTGAAGGACAAGGGCAGCAGATGCATGAGAACATCATCCTGCAAGTTCCCCTCCATTCTAGCTTGGCACTATGTCATTATTTTCCCATTGTCGCTGGATAGAAATCCTGGCATTCCCTTCCTAACAGCTCTGTGGGTGTATCTACACCACAGGGACCGCAACGGTTCAAGAAGATAGCTCAACACCAATTTCTTATGGGCATTAGGGATGGGCAATAAATTCTGGCTTAGCCAGCGACGCCCACACCCCATGAATGAATAATAAAAACTAACCTTCAATAGAGAATGAATACAGTTTCTCTTGAGAATAAAGAGTATGATGGAGATCTGAATTATGAAGCAGGCAATCAGCAAGGCCGTTCCTGGGAAATTGTTACCAACCTCAAAATACAGTTTGTTTGCCAAGCATGTATCGGAGGAAGGTGGAGAGGTATTGCAGCTGGTGCTCATGAAGTCATTTGGGATATTTTCCATGCGAATTCGAGACCAGGTTGTGGAATCAGTGGCCTTGCATTGATTAGGATTAGATGTACACTTGGAATCAAATAAATTGGAGGCTAATCTAGCCATTTGAACCAAAAAGAAATGAAGCAATAAGTTGACAAATCGTGCCACAGAAACACTAATATACACTGACCCCAAAACCCAGCACCATACAATAGATGGATTATGAGGTAAACTATGGTCATCACACCTTTGTGATGTTTCCTCATTATATATTCACCGACAACTTATTTGAATACTGATTCTTGATTTGCTGAATGTTTCAGCTTAATTGAAGATATTGTGATAATATAATATCCAATGGTGCCATATTGGATTCACTCACATGTAAGTCTGTTCATTGTATAAAGAGACCAATTACTTGAATAATTCAAAAAATAAGAACTTAAGATTTTAAAAATGTATGACTTTCTCTCCTGTTCCTGGTTCATATTGCAGTACAGTTTCACAAGTGGTGATCATTGCTTGCAACCCAATTGCAACCCCATTTGGCCCAGCGTGTTGGTTATTTTCAAGGGAAATCAAATCCACACCCATCCTCTCCATATAGCGCAATACCTTTCTCGACTTCAAGCACGTATTAAAGGTTCAGAGTTTCTGCCACATTTCTTCCATGTTACAAAAGGGTCTCGGTATGTCGAAACGTTATTCATCAGGATCTCCCATCCCCTCCCTTCTTTGCAATTGTGTGCAGCCCCTGGTCTGGTCATTCCAGCAAGTCACAGGAAGCCAATCCTTGCCATCTATCCTAGAATCATAGAATGCAGCACAGGACAGTGGAAGGGCATTCAACCCATCGGGTCCATATTGCAAGAGCAGTTTGGCCAGTTCCACACAGCTGCCCTTTCCCCAGAGTCGTTCAGGTACTCATTCAATTCCTCATTGAAAGTCTCAATTAAATCTGCACAGTCCAGATTGTAACTACTTGCTGCACAAAGAAGTTTATTCCTCCTGTTGGTTTTGGTTCTTTAGCCAGTTACCTTAAATTGGTGTCCTCTGGATCTTGAACCTTCCACCAATAGAAACAGTTTCTTACTGTCTACTCTGCCTAGACCCTTCCCAGTGTTTGCGTGGGCCTCACCACCACAACCCAAACAACCGTGAGGCAGCACTGCTAACCACTGCGCCACCCTGTAATGCAATGATTTAAAGTACTTTGGATTTTGACAGACTAGCTTTGTTCAACATATTAGCTAAATGTGCAAGATAGTATACACTAGTCTACATACAATAATCTAATTAGTTCAGAATTCATACAACCTTGTAACACCAGAGTAGAAATTTTATACTCCCTATGATTGGCTTCAGTTAAAGACGTAGAATTAGAGTACTACAGACGCTCGTCAGGCCCTTTTCACATCTGAGAAGGTTATGAATAAACAACAAATAGCACAGACATGCATTTTGCATGGGTTTTGCAACTCTTTTGGCCAAAACCCCTTAATGTTACTATCGAGTGTTATGATGAGGTTCTAATAGTGTCAATAGCCATCTGGATCTTTATTCTGACACAGACGTTGAGCACTCGTGGACAATCTGAACATGAGAGCTTTCCAAACTGACCCCAGCTTGCGCTCTCTTACCACCCACACACATCCATTTCCCCACAGAGAACCAGCTCCTGGCTCATACAAAAATAGGTATATACCAATTAGGAGCAGTTCAGTCCCCCAAGCTTGCTCCACCATTTGATAAGATCATGGCTGATCTGATTGTGGCCTCTACTCTTCTGTTTTCCCTTATACCTTTCGACTTCCTGGTCAGCCAAGAATCTGTCCAACTCAAAATTATTCAATGATCCTGCCTCCACCACTCTCTGGAAAAGTAAATTCCACAGTCTAATAACCTTCAAAGAGAAATAAATTCTCCTTGCTTCAATCTTAAATGGGAGACCCCTTATTTATAAACAGTGCCTCTTAGTTCTAAACCTTCCCATAAAGAGAAACATTATTTCAGCATCTACCCTGTCAAGACCTCTCAGGATCTTATGTTTCAGTAAGATCACTCCACATTCTTCAAAACTCCAATGAGTACAGGCCCAGCCTGTCCACTCCTTTCTCAGAAAACAATCCCTTCATCCCAGGAATCAGTCAAATGAACCTTCTCTGCCATGATAATAATGCAGTTATAAATAAGGAGGCCAAAACCGTACACAGTATATTTAAATGTGTCTCACCAAGACTCTGTACAACTGTCACAAAACCTTCTTACTTTTGTAATCCATTCCCCTTGCAATAAGTGCTAACATTCCACCTTTCAGAGGAATGGTGCAGACTTGATGGGCTGAATGGTCTCCTTCTGCAGTGCAGGGATTCTATGGTTCTATGAAATTACAAATATTACTGCAAAAAGAGACATGCTGTCAAAGCTTTTCATTTATTGATTGATTGATCACAAGAAACAGCCCAAAACATCACACAAGCTTGCCACCCCGACATTGATTCTGAGTCCATTCAGAAACAAGGGCTTAAAAGTCGTAGAAAAAAATTATCAGAATCTCCTCATTCTCCCATCCCTCTCAGCTCCTGGTGAAATGATAAGTTGACTCAGACTCAGGTCTACACCTCCTTCTGCCTCAGGAAGGCAGACAGCATTATCAGAGACCCCTCCCACCCAGGCTTTGCCCTCTTCCAGACCCTTCCATCAGGCAGAAGGTACAGAAGTCTGAAGACCTGCACATCCAGACATGGGAACAGCTCTTCCCCACAGCTATTAGACTCCTCAACGACTCCCCCTCTGACTGATCTGTTCCCTGTAAGAACACTATTCATGTCGCCCCATGCTGCTCTTGCTCATGTATTTGCTTTGTACAGCCCTTGTTCAACACTGTAGCCAATTACTTATTTGTCAATGTACTTTGTCGATTATTCTTTTTGTCTGCAGAAAAATACCTTTTACTGTATTTTGATACGTGACAGTAAATTAATCAATCAAAAAGAAAAATCAGCAATACTCAAATTCTGTATTCCCAAGGCATTATATACCATGCTAACTCAATGATGGAGCACACTGAATAGCTTCGGTTCTCGAAGAGGTGCTGGATTCCGAGGATAGTGGACAGAGACCCTTAAAGTGCGCAGCACATACATCCACAGGTCCAAAAGGCACTTTGTGTTGGGTCAGCATTTGCTGAGAGGTCAACGCATCCAGTGCAACTTTGACAACAGCTTCTGTCTGCCCTGTTCCCTGCGAGAGGGGCGCTGTGCGGACCGCAGGTCGGTGATGTTATATCCAAGAATTGTAACAACGATTTCATTGTTTCAATGCAAATAATCAAGCACGCCACCAGGCAGGAGGTTCCTTCCGCACTCCCTGCGTTGCTCAGCCAGGCAGCCGGACTTAGTAAGGCCGGGGGTTGTGTTTCAGTGAACATGTTTAGCAGTTAATTCCCACCCACAATGCTCTTGTCGAGAGCCGCCTCAATCCCTATAGCGATCCCTCTTGTTGTAGTTACAGGCGCTGGGCTGAGAGTGACCATGGATGAGTTTCAGTCGGGAGAAGAGGTAACAATTTCTAGTTAAATTTAAAACAAAAACCGGAGCACGGGTCCGTTTCGAAACGAAACACTTTGGTTTGGTTTTTCTTTGAGCTGCGTCCCAAAGAGTTTGCTTCCCCTTGTTGTCTTCCTTCCCTCTTCAGATTGCCTTGTGTCAGTTTCAAGCAATGCCAAATTCGGCTCCTGTGTGGGGAAAGAACTGGGCGTTGGATATAAAAGTCCGAAAATGGGAGGCTCATCGTGTCAGGGTGAGGGACAAAAGGCATCAAGAGCGAGGAGGGTGCTAAAGCGCCAGGAGGACGTTCATCTGTACATGTGTATCCCTTCCTCCTCCTCACCCGGGATCCAGATAGGCCAAGCTGACCCCGTAATTTACTGGAGTGTTTGCTTGGAGCAGCTACGCCTGACTGGCAGATGAATTCCAACAACCAAATCCCAGTGCAGAGCAAGCAACTGATCTGAGAGTTAGGAGATAAATTTGTGGGGGGTGGGGGGGGGGGGGGGGGGGGGGAAGCTGACGCTTTTCAGAGAATGGGGAAGTTGGTTTTTGACATTTCGCCTCTAATCATCAGTCTAATTTAAAAATAATAATTTTAGAGTACCCAAAACGAAAGAGAAAATGCTGGAAAATCTCAGCAAGTCTGGCAGCATCTGTAGGGAGAAAAAAGAGCTAACGTTGAGTCTGATGACTCTTTCTCATCCTACAGATGCTGCCAGACTTGCTGAGATTTTCCAGCATTTTCTCTTTCATTTCAGATTCCAGCAACCGCAGTAATTTGTTTTTATTTTAGAGTACCCAATTCTATTTTCTCACCAATGAATGGGAAATTTAGCGTGGCCAATCCACCTGCCCTGCACATCTTTATGGGTTGTGGGAGTGAGACCCACGCAGACACTGGGAGAATGTGCAAACTCCTCACAGATCGTGACCCAGGGCCGGGATCAAATCTGGGTCCTCGGCACCGTGAGGCAGCAGTGCTAACCACTGTGCCACTGCTCTGCCCAAAATCAGTCTAGTTTAGACATTTTATTTTTAAACGGCTGGAGCTATGGTGGTAAGGGTACGGTTTGTGCTCTTATTCATATTTGTTTCTCCATAGACTGTAAACAAACATCCTTTTTAATTAAAACCAAACTCTACCCGATTTGGATGGGGAGCTCATTGTTGTCTCTTTTATGTGCTTACGAGAGATAATAATGCAAGAGATAGGCTAAGGTTCTGCGTGCGAAAGATACTTTTTAAAAAGAATAGCCAATTATTTTTTTCCAATTAAGGGGCAATTTAGCATGGCCAATCCACCTAACCTGCACATCCTTTTGGGTTGTGGGGGTGCCTTCAGACCCACGCAGACACGGGGAGAATATGCAAACTCCACATGGACAGTGACCCGGGGCCAGGATCAAACCTGGGTCTTCAGCGCCGTGAGGCAGCGGTGCTAACTGCTGCGCCACCGTGCTGCCTTGAAAGATGCTGTTTGAAACAGGAAGGTTGAACACCCAGAATGAGGAGCAGGCCATTCGTTACCCGAGCCTCATCCACCATCCCATTACATCATGACTGATCTGATTCTGGCCTCAACTCCAATTTCCTGTCCCTCACTCCAGAACCCTCGACTCCCTTATCGATGAAACATCTATCTGAGACCTTAAGTAAATTAAGTGACTCTGCCTGCACTGTTCTGTGGGGAACAGACTAAAGACCCTCTGAGAGAAAACATTTCTCCTCATCTCAGATCAAGTGAGAGACCCATAATTTTAAATCAGTAATGCAAACATGGAAATGCAACAAATGTCGCCAATCAACTTAGTTGGCAGCACAGTGGCACAGTGGGCAGCACTGCTGCCTTTGCAAAGGAACCCAGGATTAATTCCAACCTCGGGTCACTGTGTATGGAGTTTGCACGTTCTCCCCGTGTCTGCGGTTTCCTTCCACAGTCCAAAGATGTGTGGGTTAGCTATGCTAAATTGCCTTTGTGTTGAAAGGTGAGGTGGAGTTATAAGGATAGGGCAGGGCATTGGGCCGAGGGAGGGTGCTATTTCAGAGGGCCGGTGCAGTCTTGATGGGCCAAATGGCCTCCATCTGCACTGTCAGGATTCTATGATGTACGTCAAGCTATTGGGGAAACAGATGCAGCTTTAAGTCATGGCTGTTCTTTATACCAATGATTCTCAATGCTGTCCACCAGGCGAAGAATCACAGCCTTATCTTCTTGACCACCTCCTTTTCCTCCTCCCCCTCCCAATGCAGGATTTCCCTCAACTCAGTATCCAAAATTCAACTAACTCCATTGACTCTTGTATGGACCAGCTTGTACATTTTGCTTGGTCTTCTACATTTCAACTCAACCCCACATGAAAGCAGACAAACCCTAGCTCTGAATTAATCTCATTCAACAGCATCACTTGATTGACAAAGCAGTCCTGTCCCAACTCAGATTCTGATTTTTCTATTCTCACTTTTTTCTTCCCTGCACACGTTCTTATTTTTGATGGACCTCTTGAAATTTTCTTGTGGAGCGCCAGGAGTCCTAATCTTCAGATATGTGTGCACATGGTTGGACATTTAAGATTGAAACGAGAGAGGCAGCATGGTGGCGCAGTGGGTTAGCCCAGCTACCTTCTGGCGCCGAGGTCCCAGGTTCGATCCCGGCTCTGGGTCACTGTCTGTGTGGAGTTTGCACACTCTCAGTGTTGTGTGGGTTTTGCCCCCACAACCCAAAGATGTGCAGGCTAGGTGTATTGGTCACGCTAAATTGCCCCTTAATTGGAAAAAAATGAATTGGGTACTCTTTAAAAAAAAAAAAAAATTTAGAGTATCTAATTTTTTTTTCTAATTAAGGGGCAATTTAGCGAGGCCAATCCACCTACCCTGCACGTGTTTGGGCTGTGGGGGGGGGGGGGGGGGGGGGGGGGCAAAACCCACGGAAACATGGGGAGAATGTGCAAATTCCACACAGACAGTGACCTAGAGCTGGGATCAAGCCTGGGACCTCAGCGCCATGAGGCAGCAATGCTAACCACTGTGCCACCGTGCTGCCCTAATTGGGTACTCTAAAATCTATTTAAAATAAAAGGATTGAAACGAGCAGAAATTTCTTCCAAGGATTCCATACCTTTGGAATTCTCAACCACAGAGAGCTTACGTGGTCAGCTTTTGAACAAATTCAAGACGGATACATTTTTGGAGACTAAAGAATCAAGGGATGGAGAGGCTGTTGAGGTAAATGAATTAAGATCCTATTGAATGGTGAAGTGGGCTCATGAGGCACTCATGTCTTTATGTAGAGGACATTCAATTAACTTTCAGAAAATAATTGAGCTCACTGAACCCTTGAAGGGTAAACATTTAAATTACCCAATTCATTTTTTCCCCCCATTAAGGGGCAAATTAGCATGGCCAATCCACCTACCCTGCACCTCTTTGGGTTGTGGGTGTGAGACCCTCGCAGACATGAGGAGAATGTGCAAACTCCACATGGAAGTGACCCTAATGTTAATGGGAGCAATATGTAAGGGCCATTGAGGAGGAATATGTACAGTTTTCACCATGTTAATGGGCAAGAACTGGCCTCTTTCCCTCCCCAGAAACTGAAGTATTTGAACTGGATAGGTTGAATGTTCACGATTGAATGGAATGAGTGAGGTGGACTGCAGTTGCTATTTCTGGATCAGCATATTGTTGTGTTCACTGAGCTTAAAATCCTGCAGTCTAACTAAGCTGCAAATAGCCTGGCAGTGCAACTGTTAACTCACCTCAGAAGTTAGATACTAATTAAAATATCCAGGATGAGCCAGTCAGAAGCATTCATTTTCTTCTACTGCAAAACACAATTGCATTGTTTGTTTCAAAACTCCATAAAGATTGGCCTCACCCATTTCTCTCTCATTCTCCAGACTGCTTTCGTTGTTGATGATGTAAGTACCATCATCAAAGAAGTAAGTGCTTTTATTACATTTTTACAACATTTTCTCTGCTGAGCTACTCAGTTCTAGTTCGTCGTTACTCATTGTCTTACAATTTCAGGCAGTGGAAAACACAATTGGAGGGAACGCCTACCAGCACAACAAAGTGAATCAATGGACATCCACTGTGGTGGAGCACTGTCTCAACCAACTCACCAAATTGGCCAAGCCTTTTAAATACATTGGTGAGCAATTATTTAATGCAGCTTAATTTTAACATGGCAAAAAACATTCTAAAACAATTAAATAAAAAAATTACAAATATATTGTCATACAAGTGCTGGCATTGGAAAGATGAGCTAACCAGGCAGTCTGATCCCCACATTCAAATTGAAGCATTCAGCTTTCATCAAATTAAGGTTCCCCATGGGAGGCTCATTCAGAAAGTCAGAGGGCATGGGATACAGGGAAATTTGGTTGTCTGGATACAGAATTGGCTGGCCGAAAGAAGACAGCGAGTTGTAGTGGATGGAAAGTATTCCGCCTGGAGGTCGGTGACCAGTGGTGTCCCTAGGGATCTGTTCTGGGACCTCTTCTCTTTGTGGTTTTTTTATAAATGACGGATGAGAAAGTGGAAGGGTGGGTCAGTAAGTTTGCCGATGACACGAAGGTTGGAGGACTTGAGATAGTGTCGAGAGCTGTTGCAGGTTACAACAGGACATTGACAGGATGCAGAGCTGGGCTGACAAGTGACAGATGGAGTTCAAGCTAGATAAATATGAAACGATTCATTTTGGAAGGTCAAATTTGAATACTGAATACAGGGTTAAAGGCAGGATTCTTGGAAGTGTGGAGGAACAGAGGGATCTTGGGGTCGATGTACATAGATCCCTCAAAGTTGCCAGCCAGGTTGATAGGGTTGTTAAGAAGGCGTATGGTGTGTTGGCTTGAATTAAGAGGGAGATTGAGTTTAAAAGCTATGAGGTTTTGCTGCAGTTTTATAAAATCCTGGTTAGACCACACTTGTAATATTGTGTCCAGATCTGGTCGCCTCATTATAGGAAGGATGTGGATGCTTTGGAGAGGGTGCAGACGAGATTTACCAGGATGCTGCCTGGACTGGAGGACATGTCACATGAAGAAAGGTCGAGGGAGCTGGGGCTTTTTTCACTGGAGCAATAGAGGTGTTTAAGGTGATGAGAGGCATGGATAGAGTGGATAGCCAGAGACTTTTACCCAGGGTGAAAATGGCTGTCACGAGGGGACATAATTTTAAGGTGACTGGAGGAAGGTATAGGGGAGATGTTGGAGGTAGGTTCTTTACACAGAGAGTGGTGGGTGTGTGGAATGCACTGCCAGCAGAGGTGGTGGAGTCAGAGTCATTAGGGACATTTAAGCGACTCTTGAACAGGAACATGGACAGTAAATTGAAGGGGTATAGGTTAGGTTGATCTTAGATTAGGATAAATGGTCGGCACAACATCGTGGGCCGAAGGGCCAGTACTGTGCTATGTTCTAAATGTCACCTTCAAAATATTTTTAAAAATACAGCTGAGTACCAACAGACCCAAAGCAGTATGCGTAACAAGCTCCCCTTCCCCAATGGATGCAGTGAGCCACTAAATCGCCACTCAGTAAGTGCAATTGTAAAATCCTTTTAAAAAATAAATAAATTCAGAGTACTCAATTCATTTTTTCCAATTAAGGGTCAATTTAGCATGGCCAATCCACCTACCCTGCACACCTTTGGGTTGAGGGGGCGAAATCCACGCAAACACGAGGAGAATGTGCAAACTCCACACGGACAGTGACCCAGAGCCGGGATCGAACCTGGGATCTCATCGCCGTGAAGCAACAGTGCTAACCACTGTGCCACCATGCTGCCCTGCGATTGTAAAATCCTGACCTAAGATTTGTTCACTGATTAAATGTTCCACATTCACCCAGTTTGGACCCCATTTCCACTTTGTGTGGAACTAGATCAACCAAGACTAGCTATGATTGAAATATATAGGTGCAGCATGAGGGATATGGAACAAATATTTAATAAAATTGAAGGCGACACTGCTGCTCGAACACATGATAATTGAGCAATGTTTAGAAAGATGAGGAAACATCTGAAAAAGCCTTTATGCACAAGTGAATAAAGAGGTCTGTTTACATTTTGGTATATCATGTACATACAGCCTTGGCAACCACTAGTGAGGGAGTATTTTATGTGGACAATGAAAAGATAATACTTTCTCAAAGGCAGACATCAATTGGTTCAGTGCTGCTGCCAGACTAAAGATATTTACTGCTTTGTTTTATTCCCCCCTCCAATTCCAGTGACCTGTGTGATAATGCAAAAGAACGGAGCAGGTTTGCACACAGCTAGTTCATGCTTCTGGGACAATTCTGTCGATGGTAAGCAAGCATATTTAGTTTGGTCCTGTACGATTGAGAGACTCAGTACATCATCGTACTTAATTGTATATCGGGTGAGATGAAGGTACAAAATGCTTGTTTTGTTCAGTTTTAAATTGTTTGTTCTGGTGGCTGGCTAGTGTTTGTGAAAAGGCTTAGTTCAATTCTAACAAGCTTATTGCACGAGACTATGGATTTTGCAGTTGCAACGATAGTGAAACTCCAATGTTTATGGTCAATTGCTCTGTAAAACAGACAGCAACCCTCTGGCTTCCACGCGTGCAATACAACATGCAATTCCAGAAGTTGCTGCCAGAGCTTCATCCAAGTCCCTGCAACAGCTATCTTTGGAAATCAATGAAGGGAGTGATTTTATTACTGCCTTGCTGGAGGAGTTGTAACTAAGTTTTTAATGGCAAACAAAGCTATAACTACTGCTGATGAATCTCTCCAGCCCTGGAAAATCTGATGATAAAAATTCCACATTTTAATAAAAATTTCAACTTTTATATTGGCGCTGTGAGACAGCAGTGCTAACCACAGCGCCACCGTGCTGCCAGAGCTACCAGATTTAAATTAACATTGGGAAAGGGGAAATGTGCCGCAGGGATTGCTTGATCTTTGCAGGGCGCAATTGTGAACACTGCAAAACTGTAAAACCCAGGCTACCATTTTGACTAACACAGGGTGCCTGTCCCAAGTTAACACCTGACACTGTCAACAAAGTCAGGAAGAGTCACTAGTTGACATCATGGTATCAGGGTAGTATTGGGCCAAATTAATAACATAACCAAGTTCCAGTGCTACTCAAGATGAACAGCAACTAGGATCAACAATATTTTCACGATCTCATTTGTATTGCATGTTGCCCAGAGCTACAGGAATTGAGTCTATAGTCTAACTGAACTTGACAATTCAGATCTCTTTCCCCCCAGTTTCATCATCTTATTTGGCAACAGTCGATGAAGCACAGATCCACTGGGGCAGACTCCTCTTCAACACCATTCGCAAATGGCCATTCTTAAAGAAAGCCACGATAGTGAGGATCAGCAGGCTCCTTAACTTTAATACTGATTGGGGCAGCATGATGGCGCAGTGGTTAGCACTGCTGCCTCACGGCGCCAAGGTCCCCTCGGTTCGATCCTGGCTCTGGGTCACTGTCAGTGTGGAGTTTGCACATTAACCCTGTGTTTGCATGGGTTTCGCCCCACAACCCAAAGAGGTGCTGGATAGGTGGATTGGCCATGCTAAATTGCCACTTAATTGCAAAAAATGAATGGGTACTCTAAATGTAAAACAAAATAAAAAAAACTTTAATATGGATTGAAAAAGAAACTTGTAGTACTGATTGACTATGGGCATATCATCAGCAGACATTGCACTGTCCAGCAGGGGGCACTTTATGAGTGATGCCATCTAACTCAGCAGAGCGGATGTGAAATTTGGGACTTTGTGCTTTATAGAACTCTAAACACTATTTTACTCTAAGCCAAAAAGAACATGTTCAATTTTGTGTGGCGCTGCATCATGATAGTTAGTCCTGCATGTGCAGTCAATGCGAATGAATGAGCATAGATTGGGTATTTATACAAAGGCCAATCAGTAGGTTGTCAGTGTGAATGTGCTAAAGAAAAATGATAAAGCTAGATATTTTGCGGTCAATGATACCTAAAAGAAAGCTGCCTAAGATCCAACCATTCCTCGAGTGTGATTTTCTCCTTTCCCAATGGCAGTATAAATCCGGCTTCAAATTAAAGGGATACCTTGATCCACAAAGGTTAAAAACCAAATTACATGGAAATATTTCCACACAGTACACCAGGAAGCTAAAGCACTCAACAGCCTTCAATTTTTTCAGCATGAAATAAATATTTAGGTAAAATTACTATTTAAATTGAAATTGGTGGAGAAATTTGACATTCCACAAGTATAAAATCGGCTTCAGTCAAGATTCTCAGCATTGGCCGGCCCGGTGACACAGTGGTTAGCACAGAGGTTCCAGATTCAATCCTGGCCCTGGGTCACTGTCCGTGTGGAGTTTGCACATTCTCCCCTTGTCTGCATGGGTCTCACCCCCACAACCCAAAGATTTTTCTTTAAATAAATTTAGAGTTCCCAATTATTTTTTCCAATTAAGGGGCAATTTAGCGTGGCCAATCCACCTATCCTGCACATCTTTTGGGTTGTGGGGGTGAAACCCATGCAGACACGGGACGAACGTGCAAACTCCTCACGGACAGTGATCCAGGGCCGGGATTTGAACCCGGATCCTCAGCGCTGTCGGCAGCAATGCTAACCACTGTGCCACCGTGCTGCCCATCCACAACCCAAAGATGTACAGGGTAGGTCAATTGGCCATGCTAAGTTGCCCCTTAATCGAATAAAAAAATGGGATACTCTGAAATTTATTTAAAAAGATTCTCAGCCATAATTATAAATTTAGCACACCATTAAATATAATTCAAACCCAAATAAGTCAAACCTCATTCAACGTGCTGTAACCTTTCCCCAAAGGTTTGTACAACAAGACTAATAGCATAAGAGTGGAAGTCAATCGATTTCTATTGAGCGGTAGGACCTGAACAATACACCGTCTCATGGAGCAAAGAATCACTGACAGCAACGTCTGGAATTCAATATTATTCTGCACCTTTGCAGATTCCAGAGGTTGCTGTCAGTTTCAGCGGCGTAATGATGGCAAACGATTTCACTGTCACCACCATAAAATCCTGGCCAAAATAAACATTCGTGACTCCAGATCCAATGTGGCTGACTCTTAACTGCCATATGAAATGGTGCAGAAAGCCAGTAAGTTGTATCAATACTGCTACAGAAACAGATACACCCACATGGATTGCAGCTGTTCAAGGTGACAACTCATCATCTTCTTGAGTATTAGGTGTGGGCAATAAATGCTGGCCGTGCCAGCGTTCACATCCCCAGAATAATAAAAATGTATAGAAAATTATCCTGAAGTAAATAGGCATCAACTGGGTTAAATGTCTTGCCTCTGAACAAAAAGATGTTTACCTACCTTTTTTGAACATTGATGCCAGTTTTGTAATTGCCATCATTGACTGTTATTTTTGCTTTTAGGAAGCTGCACTGTCAGATGGGAGAACAAGACCATGTATTGCATCGTTAGCATCTTTGGCCTCGGTGTCTAAGACCTACTCCAAGTTATTGCTGCATTTTGTCTGGGAAGCATTTTAAAATAATTTCCCTTTTAAGAGTGCATTGCAAGATGCTTTGCTTATCAAGTGCTAATTTTTGTCAATAACCAATATTTGAATTACATTTAATATACAGTGGATCTTATGCAAAGAATTACATTAATGGAAATTTAATGCAATACAAACTTATTTGCGTTTTAAACTGTTGGAATTCATTGCTGTTAATGTCGGGGGAGGGATGGTGTTTTACTTATGAGCTATTGGGTGTAATATTTGGTGCCTTGCACAACATGTCACAATTTCTATCTATTTGCTTTATCCAAGCAGAAACTTGGGGAAACCCGGAGAAGCCTGGGGAAACAGCAGTGTTGCTCAGCTTGCGTCTCAGATAAAATGATTTACCCAAACAGGTTTTCACTTCCCTTCCTATGGATGGTCCATTTATGCACAGGAATGAAGCGCAGAATGATCTGAAGCTCAGGTTAAGGGTATAACCTAGAATTTATATAAAGGATTAAATATTCAGTTTTTAAACCAGCATTTGTTATGTTAAACTTTGGAAAATAAACTGACTGGAGAAGTACGATGAGCAGTAATTCTTAAGTGGTGCCTGGGAACAATTCACAAGATGAAATTACTCAGGAAGAGGGTGGTGGTATTCAGCTACACAGGCAAGGTTCTAGGACTGATGTCTCAGCTAGGGTATCAGCAAACCAGTCACAGCACTTGGCATTCACAGCCTGGAAATAGAAACCCAAGGGATTTGTAGCAGAGAGGGGAAGACGGGAAAAAGAAAACAGTGACAGGTTCTGTAAGTGTATAGGGATGTCTGATTCTGAGAGGTGCAAGTGTATGGGGATGTCAAGGGAGGGGCAGGACCTAGGGCAACCAAGGCCTGGTTGAGATGCCAAAGTAGCCAGCAAAACGCAGTATCTGAGAATACCCATAAAGAGGAGTTGTTTAGATGAGTTACAGGACAGAACATTTAGAGCTGGGCCATTCAGGAATAAAGTGAAAGCACTTTATACAAACGAGAGTGGTAATCTGGAGCTCTCGCCTCCAAACAATGTCGACATGAGGTCAACTGAACATTTAAAAATGGAGCTAGATAGATTTTTGTATGCAAGGGTTATGGAACCAAATAAAGATAGAGTTAAGATACAGGTCAACTATGATCTAATTTGAGTGGTGAAACAGGTTGGAATGGTTAAATGATCTCCAGGTGTCATATTTGGTCAGTATGTTAGCTGGTAGTTGATTTGGTAACAGTCTCACCAGAGTCATAAAGTTCCACTCCAGGACTTACAACAAAATAATACTTGTACTTGGACACAAACTCAAGACCAACAAACCACTGTGATGCTGTTTGAATGGTGCAATATTGGAGGTGCCACCTTTCAGATGAGCTGTTAAACCAAGGATTTGTCTGCTCTCTCAGGTGGATGTAAAAGATCCCATGGCACCACTCGAAGAACAGGAGAGTTATTCCTTGTGTGTTGGCCAAAACATTTCTCCTTCAATCAACATCACGAAAGCAGATTATCTGATCACTATCAGTGCTACTGATGGATGTTTTGTTTTGCCCAGATTGGTTGCATTACATGTGACTACACTTCTACAGTACTTTATTGCTGTAAAGTGCTTTAAGGTGCCTGTCTGGTGGTCATTCATTGCTAGTGGACTTGAGCACAGGAGCAGGGATGTCTTACTCGCAGATGTACAAGGCCTTGGTGAGACCACACCTGGAGTAGTGTGTGCAGTTTTGGTCTCCTTATCTAAGAAAAGATGTACTTGTCATAGAGTGTGCAGAAAAGGTTCACCAGACTGATTCCTGGGATGGCAGGATTGTCGTACGAGGAGAGATTGGGTCGACTGGGCCTGTATTCACTGGAATTTAGAACAAGGGAGAATCTAATTGAAACATGTAAAATTCTGACAGCGCTGGACAAGCTTGATGCAGGGATATTGTTTCCTCTGGCTGGCGGGGTGGGGGGAGGGAGGAAGACTCTAGAACAAGGATTCACAGTCTCAGGGTGCGAGGTAGGACAGAGAGAAATATCTTCAGTCAAGAGGGTGAACCTGTGGAATTCTGTACCACAAGAGGCTGTGGATGCCAAGTCACTAAATATATTTAAGAAGCAAATAGATGCAGTTCTTGGCTTGAAAGGTGTCAAGGGTTATGGGGAGACTGGGAATATGGTGTTAGGATAGAGGATCAGCCATGGTCATATTAATGGGCGGACCAGGCTCCAAGGACTGAATGGCCTTCCCCTGCTCATTTTTATGTTTCTGAGTCATGAAAGTCACTATTCAAATGCAAGCCTTCCTTCAAACTGATCATTTAATTCCAGTGTTGGCTCGTCTTCTAGTCAGCGGAAGTGTACATGTTCAGCCGTAATACTTTAAACCCATAGACATAAGCACCCGGAATTATTGCACAAAGCTTTGGTTGTTAAATGTTCTTCTTTAAAATACAATCCCTAGAAACCAGAGTTAGAAGCACATTTGAAAACAGAACAAGGCTTTCAGTAAGGTCATGAATAAACTTGCTAATTACTCTCAAGATTCTTTGAATCATGTCAACCAACTGACAGCAGCTGGTATCTGGAACTGTATTTCCGTTACCTGAACATTCTTTTGCTGCGTGCTTAGCAAGCTCTCAATTTAATAGCTGCAATTGCAACATAAATGCACAGAAGACCTCATGACACATTCCACATGCCATCAACTGGATGGCCATCCATTCTGCGCAAGGCACAAATACACCAATAAACAATGTGGATTTTATGCAGTGCTTTTAATGCAATAAGATGCCTCAAGGAGCTTCACAGCAGTATTAGAAAAGACAATTTGACAGCCACAGACACATTAGGGCAGATGATCTAAGCTGGTTCAGACATGTACATTTTATGGGAAGTTCTAAAAGCAGAGGTGCCAAGAAGTTTAGGGAGGGAGTTCTGGAGTTCATGGCTTTGGCAGCTGAAGGCATAACTATCAAGTAAAATTGGAAATGTTCAAGAGATCAGAATTGGATGAGTGCACACATTTTGAAGGGTTGTGGAACTGGAGATTACAGGGGGAGACTGTAAAGGAATGAGAATTTTGAAAATCAAATGTTACTCAACTGGGAATCAGTAGGTCAGTGAGCACTGGGTGATGAATAGGATTGAGTACGAATTAGGACACGGAGAGCAGAGTTTTGGATGATGTCAAGTATAGAGGAAAGAATGTGGGACATTAGCCAGGACTGCAACAGTCAAGTCCAATGGTACAAAGGAATGGGTGAGGATTTCCGTAATGAGCTGAAGCAGGGGTGGTGTTGGGCAATGCCAGCGGTGTTGGCATTGGCATGATGTGTGACTGGAAGATTATAAGAGCAGAAGTAGGCCATTTGGCTCATTGAGTCTGCTCTGCAATTCAATGAGATCATGACTGGCATGATAATCCTCAACTCCACTTTCCCGTCTAATTCCCATAACCTCACCCGATTCCCTTACTACTTAAAAAAAAATCAGTCTGTAGAATCATAGGAATTCCTAAGTGCTTAAGGAGGCCATTCAGCAAGTCTGCACCAACCTTCTGAAGGAGCACTCTATCCAGGCCCACTCTTCCACCTAATCCCTAGAAGCCCATAACCCCACCTCACCTGTACCTGTTTGGACACTAAGGAGCAATTTAATACGGCCAAACAACCCAACCCCAACATATTTGGAGCATGGGAGGAAACTGGAGTACCCAGGGAAAGTCCATGCAGACACAGGGAGAATGTGCAAACTCCAGTTATCCAAAGCAGAAATTGAACCAAGACCCTGTCACTGTGAAGCAGCAGTGCTGACCACTGTTCTCCCCCCCCCCCCCCCCCCCCCAAATGTTACGTTGAAGGCCCACCTCAGCCTTGAACATATTTAACACAGCGTCCACAGACCTCTCTGGTAAGGAATTCCAAAGATTCACTACCCTCAGAGAAGGAATTTCTCCTCATGTCTTAAATGGGTGACATCTTACTAAGGTCATGGTGTCTGGTTCTAGACTCTCCCACAAGGGGAGACCTCTGAGCATCTACCCGGTCAAGCCACCCTCCACAATCCTATATGTCTCAATAAGATAGAGTCTCATTCTTCTAAACTCGAATATAATCCCAACCGACTCGACCTCTCTCAAGGAAATCCCTCCATACCTGGGATGAAACTAGTGAACTTTCTATGGACTGCCTCCAATGTTACTTTATCTTTCCTTAGATAAGGGGACCAAAACGGTTCACAGTATTCCAGGTGTGGTCTAACTGGTGCCTTGTATAATTTTAGTAAGACTTCCTTATTTATATACTCAATTCTCTTTGAAATGAACAGCAAGAAGTCCTACAACACAGGGCAGCCCGGATTGCAATGGATTAGCACTGTGGCCTCAAGGTCCCAGGTTCGATCCCGGCTCTGGTTCACTGTCCGCGAGGAGTTTGCACATTCTCCATGTTTACAGGGGTTTCGCTCCCACAATCCAAAAATGTGCAAGCTAGGTGGATTGGCCACGCTAAATTGCCCCTTAATTGGAAAAAATTAATTGCGTACTCTAAATTTTTAAAAAAGTCTTACAACACCAGGTTAAAGTCCAATAGATTTATTTGCAATCACGAGCTTTCGGAGCATAGCTCACCGGGTGAGACACCTACGCTCCGAAAGCTTGTGATTCCAAATAAACCTGTGGACTTTAACCTGGTGTTGTAATACTTCTTACTGTGCCCACCCCAGTCCAACGCCGGCATCTCCACATCATGGCTACCTTTTAAATGAAGGCCAACATTCCATTTGCCTTCCCTATTATCTGAACTTTCATGCTAGCTTTTTGTGATTTATGCACAAGGACTTCTTTCTGCAGTCTTTCTCCATTTAAATAATATTCAGTTCCTTTATTGTTCCTACAAAAGTGCATAACTTCGCCTTTTCCTACATTACATTCCACCTGCCAAGTTTTTGCCCACTCACCTAACTTGTCTATATCCCTCTGTTGACTGTGTCTTCCTCACCACATACCTTCCCACCTATTTTTGTGCCATCTGCAAACTTGGCAATAGTACATTCACTTCCCTCATCCAAGTCATCTATATTGTAAATAATTGCGGTTCCAGCACTGACCCCTATCGTACTCCACTAGTTAACAGTTGCAATCCTGAACATGCCCTTTATCCAAACTCGGTCTCCTTGTCTTCTGTCAGTTAGCCAATCCTCTATCTATGCTAATCATAGACTCAATCATAGAATCCCCACAGTGCAAGAGGCTATTCAGCCCACTGAGTCTTCACCAACCCTCTGAAAGGGTCTCTACCTAGGCTCACTCCCCTGCCCTATCCCTGTAACCCCACCCAACCTGCACATCTTTGGATTGAGGGGGGTAACTGGAATGGGAGGAAACCCACGCAGACACGGGGAGAATGTGCAAACTCCACAGAGTCACCCAAGGGTAGAACTAAATCAAGGTCCTCGGTGCTGTGAGGCCACAGTTTTTTAAAAATTGCTTTTTTTGAGTTACAAAGCCAGGGCTCAGAGGATGGACAAGGGCAAACCCCTAATCCAGCTGCTTGCCTGCTTCAAAGATTAATTCAAATTGAATCCAATTCATGGTCCCCACAAGAGAGACATACCAGATCTGAGCCAAAAGGGCAGCACGGTGGCACAGTGGGTTAGCACTGCGGCTTCATGGTGCCGAGGTCCCAGGCTCAGTCCCGGCTCTGGGTCACTGTCCATGTGGAGTTTGCACATTCTCCCCGTGTTTGCATGAGATTCACCCCCACAACCCAAAAATGGGCAAGCCAGGTGGATTGGCCATGCTAAATTGCCTCTTAATTGGAAAAGATGAATTGGGTACACTAAATTTTAGAAAAAAAAAGATCTGAGACAAAAGGCAGGGCAGATACACTTGATCTTAGCCATAAGGCCGAGAAGCGATTGAGGCCACAGTTATAACCACTATGGTGCCTATAACTGCCCTCAACACAATGAGCTCTTATCTCATTAAGCAGCTTTTAGTGCAGTATCTTATCAAACGCTTAGTGATAGAATTTACAGTGCAGAATGAGGCCACTCGGCCCATCGAGTCCGCACCGGCTCTTTGAAAGAGCACCCTACTCAAGCCGACACCTCCACCCTATCCCCATAACCCAACCCAACACTAAGGGCAATTTTGGACACTAAGGGCAATTTAGCATGACCAATCCACCTAACCTGCATATCTTTGGATTGTGGGAGGAAACCGGAGCACCCGGAGGAAACCCACGCACAGACGGGGAGAACATGCAGACTCCGCACAGTGAACCAAGCTGGGAATCGAACCTGGGACCCTGGAGCTGTGAAGCAATTGTGCTAACCACCATGCTACCGTGCTGCCCTTATTGGAAACCAAAGTATATTACATCAACTGGGTCCCAGTTTCTATCCTGCTTGTTACCACCTCAAAAGAATTCTATTGATTATTTAGTTTTTTTTATGTTATTCATGTCTGCTACTGTGAAGACGAACACATAGTGCACCTCTGCCATTTCCTGGTTCCCTATTATTTCCCCAGTCTCATTCTCCAAGAGGTCTATGTTCACTTTGACCTCTCTTTTTATATATTTAAAGAAGCTCTTAGTGTGGTTTTGTATTACTTGCTAGATACCCTTAAGTTTATCTTCTCCCTCCATTTTTTGGTCCTCTTTTGTTGGTTTTTAAACCGTTCCCAATCCTCTGGCTTACCACTAACGTTTGCCACATTGTATGTTTTTTCTTTCAGTTTAATACTATCCTCAACTTCCTTGGTTAACCAAGGTTGATTTATCCACTCCTAGAATCCTCCTTCCTTACTGCGATATATCTCGTTTGTGAGCCATGAACTATTTTCATAAACATCTGCCGCTGTTGATCACCTCTGGGTCAAACGTGACACCAAGGTTGCAAAAAAACCAAAACAAAACCCTGTTGTCAGAGTGAGGGATGGAGTCAATTGCTCAGGGACAATTTTCAAGTGGGGACCGAAGACACTGGTCTTCGCATTATTTAATTGGAAGAATTTTTTTCTCATCCTGTAATGGGTTTTGAACAGTGTTATAGTTTAAAGAGTGGAGGAGTCAAGAGAGGTGATGGTGAGGTACAGCTGGGTAACAACACACATCTGTGCTTTCAGATGATTTTATGGAGGGGCAGCATGCGGATGAGAAATAGGAGGGGTCCAAGCATAAATCCATGGAAGACACCCAAGCTAACTGTGAGGGAGCAGGAAGAGAAGCCTTTACCAGTGATTCAGGACGACAGTTAGATAGAGAATGAAACCAGGCGAGTGCTGTTCCACCCAGATGGACAACACTGGAGACACATTAGAGTATTCAACCATGTGAAAGGCTGCAGAAGTTCAAGGAGGACCTGGTAAGATAGTTAACTTTTATTATAGTCACGCAGATATCTATAACATCAATGAGAACCTTTTCAGTATTGTGGCAGGTCAGAAACCTGATCAGACGGATTCAACATGGAGCTCCAAGAAATATGAGCACTGATTTCATAAGTGCCAACATATTAAAGGCCTTGATAGGAAAAGGAATTTGGATTTGAAAGGTTTTGCAAGAAAGATGCAATCAACAGCTAGCTTTTTTAAGGAGAAGATTTATGAAGGCAGATTTGAAGGAAAGGGGAACAGTAGGGAAGAGAGAACAGCTTATAATATCAGATTTCATGGAAGCCAGGAAGAAAACTGGAGTGGTCAGTAATTTAGTGGAAACCAAGA
The DNA here is from genome assembly GCF_902713615.1 of Scyliorhinus canicula. NCBI lineage: Eukaryota > Metazoa > Chordata > Chondrichthyes > Carcharhiniformes > Scyliorhinidae > Scyliorhinus > Scyliorhinus canicula. The sequence continues at coordinate 103,706,458 of NC_052146.1, read as the reverse complement.
ACAATATTCTTTCTAGACTAGTAGTAATCAACTCTAAGGATAGAGGCACAAAACAAAACACTTCAGATTCTGGAAATCTGAAATACAAGCAGAAAATAATGTAAAGATTTACATTAAATCTCTTTTACATTTAGAGAGAAAGAGAGTTAATGGTAAAGACCAATAACTGTTCTGATGAAAGGCCATTTTCCTGAAATGTTCCAACTGCTGCTCTCGGTAAAGATGCTGCCTAACCTGCTGAATATTTCAAGCATTTTCTATTTCTCATTATAGTTGAGTATTTAAGGATCTATTTTGACTACTTTGAAGGATAATGGGAACAAGGTCAGTCAAGATGTTAGGTTTGTTATATATTTTCAGTTGTTTTGGCAGACCTGGAAAATAACTTGATGAGTTCTAAATTCCTATTTCTTCCCCGTGACTGGAATCCAAACTGGTGCTGTGATTGATAAGTCAACAACTGATATTTAAACCTCAAAATCTCACCCGATAACTGGAGACAATTTTCAACACTCAGATTGGGCATCCAAGACAAATTAGCAGAAATAATTGTCCAGGAACTAGGAAATGCTGTAGTAAAGTATCTGATTATGCTCCAAATTCTAATTCTCCCCATATCCCCTCAAATAAAAACCCAGTGTTGCAAGATGGCTGAGATAATTTGTTCACCTCCAGGTGAAGACAAAAATGAATATAATGACAGAAGTGTACTGATTTAATCAGCGGAATGAAAGCCACAAAACCCAAAAAGTCATAGGTTTTATTTTGTTCATTTTGGAATTTACCAGGCAAATAAGTGACAATAACCTGGTATTATGTATAATTTGTAGGCTTCTCACAATGTGTATAGCGACAGAGAAATAAATAATTTCCTTAAATTGGCCTTTGTTGTCAAACACAGGGAATGATGATTATATATCCGTCTGTAAAATCTTTTGACGGTACAAGTATTCCTGTGATTTATTCCAGTTTCTTTTTGTAAGTGGAGGGTATGTGAAGGAAAAATGACATGATTATACATCTGTTGTAGCTTTTGTTTTGTGCAGCTTAAACCTTTCAACATGAAAGCTGTGTGTGTGTGTGTGTGCGCGTGTGAGAGAGAGAGTGAGTGAGAGGGTGCAGGGGGGGTGCAAATAAAGGAGATTAATCAGAATGAGATTCATAGAGGCTGGGGTACGAGGGCGAGAAAGAGTGCTTCCTTGATTTAATACAAAAAAAAAGGGCAGGAAAAACTACAAGTAATGGAAAGCACAAATTGAAAACGATGGAAAAGGAATCATTGATTCTATATTAGCCTCACATTCTGCCCCCATATGTGCCTCCAGCTACAGCTGGTTTATTCCACTGTCATGCTACTCACAACAAAACGGAAAGGCAGAGAAGCAGAAGAGGGCAGACAGAAAAGTTAAATAAAAGACAAAAGGGAAGGGGGGGTGGGGGGAGAGACAGACAAGAATGATCATGCTGTGACTGCACAATGCTATGGGAGATCAGCAGTTTCATCAAACCCTTTTAAATTCAACTTTTTCATTTTTAATCATATGCCAAACTGATGGCAATTTAATACAGAAGCTCCTGATTGCTGAAGTATTACCGTGACTTCCTTTTGATCATCATAGAGAGGGGGCAAGGTCAGCATTCCTATTTTCTGCAATCATGTTAATTTTGTGTCAAAATAAGGAACAATTTCAATCTCTTTACCCATGCCCAAGATTGAGGTATTCATTTCAAACCAAGCATCTGCACCTTATTTAAGCAGAATGGATAATTGGCAGAATATCCAACAGTTGCATCTTTATATTTTATACAATAGCAGATTCCGGATTTGATTAACCTTTTTCGTTCGGCACGTTTATTAGCATTGAAATCGGCAAGAAAACTGAGACATGATGATTCTGGCATCTTGCATGAGGAGATAATTATATGGCAAAGCTCAACAGAACGAAGATCTGTCTGAAATTTGTCACAATGTTATTTAAGGTGCTGTAAAATTAAGCGCTTGGCTCAGTTTTCATACCAGAAGTACAATGCTTGCAAGTGCATTACTCTTCATTTGGGAGGATCAAAATTTCCACGAACATTTGGTTGGATCTTGGCAAAAGAAGCACGAATACATTTGGTTAAAGCTGGTGCTGCAGTACTTAAAAAGCAGAGTTGCATACCAAATAAGCCACACACTTGTAAATAGAACACTATGTTAGGTCAAATACTGCCCAGTTTGTTGGGACTGCCCCATCAATACTGTGAACCTACTAGGCTGCATCTCATTAGTTTAATGGATTTCAAAGCACGAGTCAATCCAACAATAATAGTAGTCTCATGAACTCAATAGAAAACTAATAGCTCATCTAACACCATCGGCTATCACATAAATCAGGATGAAAATAGAACTGCACTCAAATTTGTACAAAAAAAACCCCTATGTTTTTACAACTGTATAAAGTGTAATATACATGAACTGCACATTGTAATCAGGAAACAAAAACAGACTAAATAAGTCTTCACAATTTAATTTTGCCGTTTGAAGTTAGTCAAATTTAATTTTCAATCCCAATTGTTAGGATTAACAATGGCCCATGTGCCCCACCCCTATAGATCTGTAGGATTCCCAGCAACACAAGTCCAATGGACTATATACTCTTTTTAAAAAAATGCAAAGAAACCAAGATACTCTGAACGAACAATTCTTCCCCTTCCCAGAATTATTGGATGAAAGTTCCTGCATACAGAGTCTATGATCACAGACGTAACACTTTTTAGATTTTAAACATTCCAATCTACTACATGCAATATGTAGCACCCTTTATTGAGCTGATTGAACAATTGTAGATTTTGCAATTTTTTGGAAGCACAAAACATTCAACAGCAAGAACTTGTATTCAACAAATGACTCAGTAAATCTCACTACGCTTCAAGAGTTTACAAGGTTAGTCTAATTTAGCAAAGGAAAAATATTTCAATAGAAACTATTTTTAAAAAAAGTCCCACTATAAAATTTATGGTGCAACATGGGCCATTCTAATATAACTTGCACAATATCAAACTCCATTATCTACCCAATAACTCTAAATTACCACGGCCTCTTCAGCACTTTTCAGAAGCCACTTAAAAATCTTGTTTTGTAATTCATTTAATTGATTCAAATTAGCGTGCATCATCCAATGCCTTCTGATGGACCTTCCTAGAAGGTTAATACAATGTACTGGGCAAATCACCTAGGCTTAAACCAGACTGATGTAAAGATTGGAAAATTCAATCCTGAAAACCTCATGTCGAATGATTAACGCAGTAATTTAAAACAGTTCTGTTATCTTACCATCCCCCAACACACACTTTCTTCAAGGTGTCACTATCTTGTATATCAAGACTTATAATATTGGGATGGGACAGTTAATTGAAATACACAGGAAAATACTAGCTGCACTCTGGCCTATTTGGTCCATTTTAAAAAGAAAATGGAATCCACAAAATAAATGCTACACCGCGATAAGCTAAAGGGAGAATTCCATTTACAGCAATAAGCTTTGGAGCCCATTTTAGATTAAATTTGAGTCAATCTTTGTGTAGAAAGGCTTGTAAAAATGAAACGGGTAGAAATCTACAAAATCAATTTAGCTACAGTGCTTGTCCAGTTCATAATTATTTTCTACAGAGTAAACTATAGTTTTAATTTAAAGTTTGGGTAACCAAAGCTCTGTTGCCGCATAAGAAATATATTTCTTTATTGATAACTCAACTGTCAAGTCTATATTGATCCCCAGATATTAATTGGAAAACCGTATTCCCCCCCCCCACCCCCGTAAGCATCAATACAATTTATAGTACAAATCCATCAATACAATGTTTTTGTGAAAAATTGCCATTTAATTGACAGTGTGTACTATCTCAAAACCCATACATAAAGGAGATGTAGTGTACAATATATTACAGAAGAGCACCTGTACGTGCACATTCAAGTCAAGTTCTTTCAGTAAGAACTAATCCCCAATAAGTACCCTAAATACTTGTTCCATATACACACACACACAATCATGCACAAAAACCAGAACAAACCAAGGTTTTGTTTCCCAAATGGAAGTTCCAGGTGTATTCACTTTTTATTCTCTGCAGCACTGCTTTCACCACTCGATATAGGTTACAGTATAGTGATTTCAGTTCGCAAAATACACATAGTTCTATGAACTTCCCACACAGAGTTCATCACTCTTTTTTGTTGGAAACAGTTCGATTAGGGGAGTGGAAAACTCAGATCTTTCAAGGACGACTACTGGGCGAAGAAAATGAAGTTGCTTTAAGGCAAGATCTCCACAGTCTGTGAGTGCCTTATCCAATATTGTTCGCAAGTTCTCCAAAGATGGAGATGGCCCCGGGGAAATTAGAGGCTCAATTGCTGGAAAACTGTTATGCACAGAGTCATTTTTGTCACAGTCTGCACTGTACTCATCGCAGTTTTCCATTGTCGATTCTTTCAATCCAGTGTTAACTGCTGACTCCCTCTTTTGTGAAGTATACTTTTTGCAGCGTTTCGGTGGTTCCCAATGCCACGTTTCATCAACGTCATTCTCAGTGTCTTCACTTTCTTGAATAAACTTCAGAAATGAGGCTTCAAAGCCTATAGGCTTATATGTGGTCAAGTCAAACGGTTTCTGCTGACCATCTCTTGTGCCAAAGAGTGAGCCCTGTGTCAAAGTCGAATTTGTTCTCTGTGACTGTCCCTCCATTTCAGATTTTCTTTTCAAAGGATGCTTTAATTTAGCGAACAGCGATCCATTCTGGTTTGCACTTTGTTTTGCTAAATTTGTAATTACTCCTCCATTTTTAGGTAGAAAAGCCTGATTTGCATCATTTTCTTTGAAGCTTGGACCTTTGTTTGCAGAATTGCTACTTACAGTTTTCCCAGGAAACAGAACATTTCCACTGTTGCAAACAGCATCATTTCCCACGCTGCAGTTATGCAATTGTTGACCTGTTCCAATTTGCTCAGGTTCAATTTTAAACTCAGTTTTCAAAGGTGTTTCTCCATTTTGTTGCCTAAGGACACTGCAACCTGGAGTTTCCTCGGTTTGCTCAGAGACCAGGTTTTTGGGAACCTTCCGTGAATCAGATCCCAATTTTCCACTGCGCGAAGGATCAGAGTATTTTTTGCACACCAGGAGAGTGTTCAAGTTCTGCTCAATGTATTTAGGGGCGATCTTGTGCTGTATCTTGTAGTGTCTCAAAATACTGCGCCGACTCAGGACAACTGTTTGACAGTCATCGACCATGCATGGAAATTGATCCCTCAAAACCTCCGCTTTGCACATTGAAAATCCATGGTCTCTACTCTTGAGCAAGAAATCACAACATCTGACTGATTTTCGTGAATCTTTTTCAGAATCATCCACAAGGGAACCGTCCAAGGTCAGACAAGATTCATTTCTCTCAGAGTGTTCCTCCTGTGTTGCCGAGTCACTTGTGTCATCAGAATGATGTTCAGTAATACTCTTTTCTAAATCGGACTCTAATTCTGACTCTTTTCTATATGTTTTGCCGTCAAGACCTCCACTGTTACGGCTTTCAAAGTTAGACTCATGCTTTAGTGCTGAACCATACGAGTCAAGATGCTTCTGGTATGTTTCATAATCAGGCTCATCCTCGGATTCAGAATCACTGCTGCCTTCATCAGTAAGACGCTCTGCATGGATTTGTCCCAGGTTAGACTCACCCAATAGTGCAGAGCCACAACTGTCTTCGTCAGTGAGATGTTCCTGTCTAAATAGCTTATCAGGTTCGACCATAGAAGCAGAGCTGTGTGCGGCACCATCAATAAGGTGGTTGTGGACGCATCTTTCCAAGTCAGGGTTATAATCATACTGAAAGTTCTTGCGCGGCCTCAGTAATATTGACTTATAGTGGGCTTTGTGCTGTCTTTGGACATGGCGTAGGTAGCTGGAACGGATTGTGTAAGTTCGGCTGCAACCATCTATACTGCATTTAAATTGTAAATCACCTGGGGTTTCCCTTCTGACTTCAAGATTTATCTCATGAGCTTGTTGCAGGTGCCGTCTAAGGCTGCTATATACATTAAAGGAAGCTAGACAGTCTGGCTGGTTACAAGCATACTTTCCAGTTTCACTACCTGCGAGCTTGTGAATCTCACTGTAGTGTCTCAGAAGCACTCGAGGATATTGGAAGCGTTTGGTGCATCCTTCAAATTTGCACTTAAAGATTTTTTTCACTTTGGTATTGTCTTTCTTGGCATTCCCTTGATCTTCTTCTAAACACATTTGCTCCCGGTTGTACTGATGTACAGTTTGGTAATGGCGTATCAAATTTGGCTGGCCAGTGAAAGCCGCAGAACAGCCCTTATGAATGCAGTGATAAGGTTTGTGGTATTTATTCAAGATGTAGCACAAATTACTTTTAGCACCAATTCTTCTGCTCCCTCTACCTTCTTCCTTGGATTCAGAATCGTCTGCACTATCTGGCATCATACTAGATTCCATGCTGCCGTTCAAACGCATCTCTTCAGACTTTAAAGATTCTGTGGATTCAGAACATTCCCTTTCAGTAGTGATGGATTCATTCATTGTATTCTCTGAATCACTTCCTGTTTGGCGCCAATTTCCACTCACTGGGCCAAACTGAGCATGTTCATCGTCCCCAAATAAATTAAAGTTTGTTGTCTGGTAAGAAACACTCATGGGGTAAAGGCAATCCTCTTCTGTCTTAATAGGCTCAGCATTCTCAGACAAACTCAGCCTTTCAGCGACATCCTGAGCACTGCTCAAATTCTCTTCAGTCAGGTGCGGACTGTCATTCTCAGTTTTAATCAGAATATTTGGCACATTCAGCTGTGGATTTGTATTGCTAGGAACAGAAACACAGTTTATGTAGGAAAACTTTCCTTTCAGCATGTCCTCTTTACTGAATCTGTGCATTTGTTTATAGTGCGTTCTAAGATTTGTTTTTCTTGTAAATGTTCTTAGGCAGATGTGGCATTTGAAAGGTGCAAACCTGAGTTGAAACCTGCTTAACTGAAGAACCTTGTCTTTAGAGTACTTGTGAGTTTTAACATAATGGTTGATGAGGCCATCTTTGGTCATTGCCTTAAAGGCACATCCTTCATGGTCACAGACGAATGGCTTAATGATTCCAGAGTCCTCTTTAGAAGAATCATTTTGGAAGAGCTCATGAGAATGTGGCTGTAATTGGGAATCATTACCTGACGATGTGGAAACAGAAGCATCGCTGGTGGGGATCGATGTAGGGGGAAGCTCTGCTGAAGGTGGTGGAGATAAAGTGGAAGTGCACACCATCACTTCATTTCTAAGTGTTTCAGATTTATCTAACTGTAGCTTTTGCAGAGCCCTTTCAAGTTCTTCCAAAGTTGGCACAATAGGAGTGCAACTGGCAACATTTGGAGGCTGTTTTACATAGCTCTTCACAGGAGTGATCTCTGCACTATTCTCAGCAAGTAATGGGCATTTTATTTTGCGAGCCAGATGGCCACCAAGTGATTTGGGGTTCGAAAATTCTTTGAAGCACCTCGAGCACACAAACTTATTATCCTTAAAAATAGCAGGCCACTTGGCATTTCTGTTGTTCTTGGGCTTCTTGGCTCTAGCTTTGAGCAACACATTTTTATTTCTACAAAGTTTATCAATCGCAGGAGAACCCGACTCGCCTTCCTCTCCCTGCAATGACGACCGTGGTGGCACCTGTTGTACTAATTCAGTTTTACCTTTGACTTGATTGGGTGCAGAACCTTTCATAACACCTCTGCTGTGTTTACCAATTCGTTTCTTAGCCTTGTAGTAGTTTGGATGAGCTATTTTAATGTGCTTCTTCAGATCCTTTGTCAAGGCATACATCATAATACAGTCCTCTATCCCACAAGCAAGTTTATTTAATGCCGTCAAGCTACCTCTAGCCCCAGTTGTGATTTTGTGCTTAGTCAGGCTCCGGTTAAGTTCTGGATGAAGGGTAGCTGCTTTCATCATATCCTCAATGTCACTTAGCTCTTTAAATGATGCCAACTTTTCTAAAGGGACAAGCAGATTTTCAGAATAAACACTCTGCAGATTGCTATTTCCAGATCCACTCTTGTTGACAAAAACGGAATCTGCTCCATCAGTGCCTTGCACCTCTGGGTAATAAGAACCACCTGGACTATACTGTGCTTCTTTTTCCTTTTTTACCACATCTTGCGGCAGAGAATAGCTGCAACTTCCTGAAGATCTTCCTGCAATTTCATTCAATTTCTCATCTGCATTTTCTGTGGAACTATTGGGTTGAAGTTTCTCCTCTGCCGTCATAAGCTTAGGATCATAATTGACCAGATCTTCTGTGGTGTCACTCTCTTTTTTCAGAAATTTGGCCTTAAAATCTTCCAGACTCGTTATACCATGTGTTTGCAGGTGATTTTGAAATTCGCTTTTCGAAAAATAGAATTTCTTACAACCAGATAAATTGCAGGAATAGGCTGCTTCCCTGTAATGCTGAGCTTCATGGTGATACAACAAGCATGATCCACTGAAAACCTTGTTGCAACCTTTAAACATACATTTGGATCGGAACTCTTTATGTTGTTTCCTGTGTTTCACCAGGTCAGCAAAGGCCTGAAAGCTTGCATTGCAGTCCATCTGAATGCAAATATAGGGCTCCAATCCAGAGTGTACCTTTAAATGGGCTTTAAGATGGTAGTCACTGACAAAATGGCGCCGGCAGTATTTACACAGTGCCTTTCTGTTATTCATTTCAAGGAAGTGCTTTACGTTCTCATCATTGTCCAGGTGATCATTTTTCAAATGGGCTGTGAGATTTTTGTAGTATTTAAATGACCTCAAGCAATCTGTCCCCGGACAGGGATAACTTTCTGTCCACTGTGACACAGCAGTTTCATCCACTTCAGGTTTGGACACATCACCTTGTCCTTCTTCCACCAAGTCAGTTCCGCTGAAGATTATGTAGTCATTTTCCTCAACCTCTTTTTTAATCAATACTTTTACTTCATCTACGGGGAGTTGTTGCTTAGGAGGTGGACTCACATTTAATGCAGGTAACAAAGATTTTACATCTGCTTCTGCTTTCTTTTTCAGTTTTTTCTCCCTCTTCGGTTTCTTTATGTGTTCCTTTACATGCGGGGTAAACTGCTCCTTTTTCTTAAATTTTTTTGCACATACAGGGCAGGAAAATATTCCATCTCTAATGTGCGTCTTTGCATGATGTACGATTCTCGCTACAACATAATCTTTCTTGCACAGCACGCAGAAGAACATATTTTGAAGCCATCTATAATACCTCTCGGACATCACCTTTTCTTTCTTTTTGCAAAAACTTTCTCCATCTTTCTCTCTTCCATCATTCATTGTCTCTGGGATTTTGCTCATCTGATCAAAGAGTTCATTACCATCCAATTCATCTTCACTGAGTTCATCTTCTGAAATAGCAGCAGCATGTTCTCCCAGATGCCCCCGACAATGACGCTTTAGAGTTTTCCAATCCCAAAACTCTGGATCAAAAGGCCAGTGGGATTTTAAAACCAACAAAAGTTCACAGTGTAATGAATTGGGAATAGGGCCATTTTCTTCATCATATTTTTGATCAGGCTGCTTATACAGCTTTTCCACTTCACGGTATGCATCCACTGTGGGTTCCAGCAGGAACTGAGTGAGTTGACAAGCACGTCGGACTTCAAGGTCATCTGGCATCAAACATGCAATGGTTTTACAAATGGAAATCTTAGTCTCTGCATTTTCATTAGACTGAATACGAAGGGCTCCTACACACAGTTCAATAGAAACGGGGAGACCAGCTCCTTCTGCCTGTGAAACAAAACAGAAAAAAAAGTTTCTCTCTTTAGTATCTATAGGAATGTGTACCATTTTATGGTTTCTTGATAACACCAACTAAAATACAATTAAAAAACAATATTGTGGAAGAGTCAAGAATATGCCAATTATCTATATGCGACTCTGATTTTGGCAGTGATTAAGAGGTAATAGTCCTTCACTTGAAGAAAAAGCACCATGTTTTTCTACATAACAGTATTAAGAGAGGTTAACCTGTTGATCTCCTTAGCAGATGCTTGTGATAACATACAGGCTCTTATAGTTTTCTTACATACAGCACTTAAATCAAGAGTCTGAGGGACTGTTCAACATATTGGTGCACCAACACTGTATATCTTGAAACCAGTGTCTAGGAATTCACCCACTCAACTTGGAAGAAACTCTGCAAAGGAAAAGCTGGATCGTGTAAACCTTTGAGGCATGGGTAGGAATGAGAGCAAAACTGGTGTACTTGCAAGTGACATGGTGAAACTGAAGGGGGCAGAACTTATAAAATTAGAACACTAAAAGGAAAGTATTTCCTCAAAGAAAATACGATTAACAGAGACAGTTTTTGGAATTTATTCGCATAAAACACACACAGATGTACTTTGAAATGGGTTAAAGTCATCTACTGGCTAGGAAAATCTTTTCATGGTATCACAAAAGTTGACTATGGAATATCATTGCAACTGCTTTAGCCATCTCAAGCCCATATAGCTTTAATTCAGCCTCAGGATATGGTATAGCTAAGAGCATGTCGCTTGATTTTATAAAGGTGGTTGGTCGCTGGACAGGCCGGGTGTGCACTAATATTGAATTTAAGATGGCATTGTAGTTAACAATAGTAGAAAGATTTTGGGTCAAGGCAGATCATGCTAATCTATATCCAATTTCAAATTCATAAAGTCAAAAAAGAGCAACAATGGCTACAGAAAAATTCTAATACTACAATTGACAAATGATTTGAGTCTTAATATTTTTTCTGAAGTAAATCTGGCAAGAACTAAAGCAAGTTAATTTTCAGTGTAACTTAAAATACATACAGGCATCACTATACGAAAAAGCATTATGAAAGCTAATATTTTGGAATAATTTTTACAATTCCAAGTGGTCAACTGGTTACTTACTTCAGACTGGATAACTTTTATAAGGAAGAATATGTGGTACACAGTTCTTGCAATAATACCAAGCTGCCGACAGCGCTCTAGGAAAGAATCCAAAGAGGGATCCATTCTCCGCTGCAACTTGCTCCAAAACAGAGTGAGTTCCCTTTATGGAAAAGGAAATAAAAATGATTTTTTGTTCAAGCACCTGTCCAGATTAAATCCAGAAATGGTTTTTAAAAGTGTCAGTATAATCTGATCCCATTCTGTCACAATCACAACCTGCAGCCAAAAATAGTTTGTCTCGCATGGGGTTTGCACCAGCTAGACCATGCACAGAAAGAAACCCACACGTAGCTATAGAGGGCACCTGTTTAACTGTTACAAATTTTGATCCACGATGACTACATATTTTTGAACAGGAACCAAAATATAACTCAAAACATAAATTAACATCACAAAACAATTCTGGTTAACTCCTCCAATGGTTTAATAAATCTACCCCAAGTAAGAAGCTTAAACAATCAGATCAAATGACATCAGCTTTAGTTTCTGGCTTGTACTGAGATAACTAATCATAACAACGGCAACAACTCGGGATTTCCGGTGACGGAGGGCGGGAGGCAGCCGCACATTGGAGGGCTCCCGTTCGGGAACGGCATTTTCGGTGTTTAACGCCCGGTCCCAGGGGCAACCGAGGCGGCAAAAGCAGGGAGAAGGCACAGTGAAGGGAAATGTCAAAAACAAGTAAAAAACGGCCATGAAAAAAGCAGCAGAAACTCCCTCACGGAGTGGTAAAGTCACCTCGGGGACGGCAAGAAAAGTGGAGGCTGGGGCACCAGGGAAGGCCGCATTGCCCACGACTGAAGAAATGACTAAGGTGATGGCCGCGGAACTCGAAGGGCAGTTCACAAAGCACATGGAGGTGATGAGGAAGGAGGTGGGGGCGGTATTGAAAATACTGGTGGAGGAGGCGATTGCCCCGGTGAAGGCGGCGGTATTGAGCGCAGTGGCGGAGGTACGGGAGGCAAGGCGAGGCGCTGAAGGAAGCGGAAGAGACATTATTGCAGCAGTGGTCAAATTACCTCGATGGGGCAGGAGATGTGGAAGGTGATAGACATCAACAAGGATTTGTGAGCCAAAATGGACGACTTGGAAAACAGATCCAGGCGCCAGAATCTGAGGATTGTGGGTCTTCCCGAAGGAGTGTAAGGCCCGAGGCCAACTGAGTACTTTGCCACGATGTTGGCGAAGCTGTTGGGGGAGGGAGATGATCCCTCCCAATATGAACTGGATTGGGCTCATCGGTCGTGGAGGCCTGTGCCAAAGGAGAGTGAGCCACCAGAGTAGTGACTCTGTTTTTGTAGATACAGTGTGAAGGAGAAGGTCCTGTGCTGGGCAATGCAGGAGCGGGTGGTGCAGTGGGCTGGAGCTGGTGTACGCATATATCAGGACTTTACAGTGGAGCTGGCGAGGAGACGGGCTGCCTTCAGCCAGGTGAAGAAAGCACTGTACATCGGCAAGGTGCAGTGCGGCATAGTATATCCAGCTAAGTTGAGGGTGACCTACAAATCCAAGGACTTTTATTTCGGGACGGCAGAAGCAGCGGAGGAGTTTGCGAAGGTATAAGGACTGTGGCTGAATTGAGGAATGGTCATGTATTGATGTAGCCTCATGTGGCTGGTTTAGCACACTGGGCTAAATCGCTGGCTTTGAAAGCAGACCAAGGAAGGCCAGCAGCACGGTTCAATTCCCGTACCAGCCTCCCCGAACAGGCGCCGGAATGTGGCGACTAGGGGCTTTTCACAGTAACTTAATTGAAACCTACTTGTGACAATAAGCAATTTTCATTTCATTTATGAGCTAACGTTGTATATACTTGGGACAAGGGAAGAGATGGGACTTGCGCTTGCAATGATGGTTCTTTGGGTGTGTATGCAGGGTTTGTGTGCTAAAGGGGATTTCTTGGTTTTTCTGGGACCGGGCAAGGGGGAAAAAGACCCGGGCGGGGGGCCTCCACGCTGGCCGGTTTAAGCCAGCCAGTGAACGGGAGCGAGGTGGTGGTGGGGGGGGGGGGGGGCGCGGCTGCGGCCATCGGAGCCCGGCAGAACAGGTTCCGATGAGTCTGGCCGGGGTGGAAATTTGGGGGGGAAGGAACAGAGGTTGGCGGGGGGGGAGTTTTGTAAGAGGAAGTGGAGAGGAGTCGGCGGGGAGGGCTTGCAATGCATGGGTGTCATTTACGGTACACTTTCGGGGATTGGATGGCATTGAATGTTGGGGGGGGGGGGGGGGGATTCTATAGGTCAACAGTGACCAGAGGCGATTCCGGATTCCTTTTTCTTTTTTTTCTCTCCTTTGTTTGTCCCACCGTGGGAGGGTTTGTTTTATTTGATGCTTATATTGTCAGATGGATCGTTGTTTGGGTGGTGGGAGGATGGGATCATTGTTGTTAATCAGGGAATTGACTTTGTATTTGTTACATTTCACTGCTTGTTGGTGGGGTGAAAATTTTGAAGAAAATGTGAAAATGGAGAATAAAAATATATTACAAAAAAAAACAATGACAACAACTCAGTCACTACATTTGGATCACGGTTCCCTGCGTTAGGGTGAGGCAAGGTCAACTTGGGTTCTCACTGCATCTGGATAGCAGACATCAGTTGGGGATAGGATCAAAATTCACTATGATGCTACGCATGGCGAATATGCCACTGATCCTCTATCAATCTTGACTCAAAAGTGCACCAAAGCAAGTAAGGTAAAAAACTAGAGGCCACTCATACAACAAAATCCTAGCATGTAATTTACACCTTTAGGAGAGGAGGAAAATATCAACAGACAATAAGCTACAGTTACAGTTTCAAAGTAGAGATTAAAACACACAAGTACGTAATTTAGTCAATTTACAAATACACTTGCAAATTGACAAAACTCCCCTCTAACTTCACTGTTGCTGGGTCAGAAACTCCCTTCCTCACAGCACTGGGGGCATTCCTACAACACATGGCTGCAGCGCTCGAAGAAGGGGGTTTACCACCAGCCTCAAGAACAATTAGGGATGGGCAACAAATGCTGGCCTAGTCGGTGACGCCCATATCCCATGAACAATTTTCAAAAACCAGCAGATATGCAATAGTGAAACAATTGAAAAGACAATGGAAACAAGCACTTAACATGCTAGGCAGTGAAATACTTATTACATCATGCTAAAATCGCAGTACAATACTGCTCAACAAGTGTGAACAAAAATGCCCACATACATGCATCTGCGACATTGAATATGTAAAGCACTAACAAACTAAAACTTACCAAGAGCAGTATACACTCTCTTGCTGCAGTTGATGGGTAAGGAACGTTGTACACAGGACAAAGGCAGCATTATCCTGGCCATCAGACTCCAAGTTACAAATAATATCCAGTACTTCTTTGCAATCAACATGTGCAATCTATCAGAAACAAAGTTTCAGATATCAGAATGGTTAATCTTTGCAATTCCAATTTGGACAGATTAACTCAAGTTCAATCTAAACCCTTTCTAGAAAACCAAAACAGACAATCTCCAAATGCTGTCAAAAATGTCAGTTATTAATGTTGAAAGTTCGTTGTGTCATTCTCTAAATACATTTGATTAGAAGACAGATGAGGAAGCTCATTCAAGCAATGTTCTCGAAAAACCCTTCAATTCCAGACAATGAGTTCCTAAAATTACTCTTTTATTATTTGCCCCCACTAGTCTGTCTGAAGTCTGTTTTACTTTTGAGAATGTCGTGATTATCTGTCCTAAAATTGCCTTGCATGGATTTCAATTTTTTCTTATTATGTGCTCTAGTTTGAAGTCAAGCTCTAGACTCAGCTTTTCTATGTGCTATCGTGTTAGATACATCTATCAGGAATCTTTCAAACCTGGAAAGTTCAAATTTCTTTTGTCTTACAACTCTGGAATGTGAGACCAGAGGCCAAGCTTGTAGGCTCTATCTGAACTGCCACCAGTGAGTGGAATCCCTCATGCCTGGACGGTCATATCACATGTGTTATATTTTAACCATTTACCTAATTAATCTATTATTTGTGTGAAAATGTAATGATTATAGTGGGGACCTAATTTCCCTGCTGTAGTGATAAACCACACAGAACGGGAAGATCCAATTTTAAAACAAATTCTTCTCTGGTGGTACTCGTAATCAGATACAGATTTCATTTTACCTCTTTTGCTGCTTCCTCATTGGGTCCCATAGTGCAGAGACAAGTGAGGTAGATTTGCCGAAAAGCACCTTTGCTGTTAATTTCAGAATTTTCTGCACAACACTTTGCAAGCAGTGTTGCATCAGACTTGTGATCTGTCTTCATCAGATGTTTAATGCGTATCTCAAGGAACGCAGGCCCCTCTTGGATCAAGTAATTGTTTACTATATGAACAGAAAAGATGGTCAGGTTATAATCTATACCTTGAATGAAGCATACTTGACCTTGGCATGAGGTAAAACAATGATGCACATCAGGAGCTAGATTACAAATATCATGTTTAGCATCCAGACTTGAGAAACGTAAGTCTTTCCGAATGGCTTCTGTTCTGCAATCTACCAAATCCTGATGGGTACCACCCCAAAATATGATTAAACAACCATTTCTGGCTTGAATTAACTTTCAGTTCTATTAGCTGAAATTTTTTGTTGCTTCGTTCAAAGACTGCAGCTTGAAAAGCAAGAAGGATGTTCAGCTGCAACACCCCAACAAGCTTGTGTGTGTCAATAACTTACATCCCACATCAATCTCAAAAATAGTTACAAGGTTTCTGCTGGATCAATAAAAACAAATGTTGAGCTAAATCGTTTTTTAAAAAAGTTTTTTTGAATAGTAGAGTTTGTAGTTATGCAAAAGGACAGCCCTTGTTCCATACATGCACTAACTGATTACTGGTAGAAGATAATTTCCAGTAGAATTATTCCACTCAGAGGCCAAAGTTTTTCTATCTACTTGCTTATTTTTTCTGAAAGACATTTTTTCATTTGGGTTATTATTTCTGACTTCCTCCCTACATCTTTATTTCTCTGAGGGGTGAAAACTCCCTATTGGTTGGAGTCATACGTGGCACAACGGAAGATGGTTATGGAGGTTAGAAGTCAATCATCTCAGTTCCAGGATACCAGGGTAGTATCCTAGGCCCGACCATCTCCAGCTGCTTCATCAATGACCTTCCTTCCATCATAAGGTCACAAGTGGGGACGTTTGCAGATGACTGCACAATGTCCAGCACCATTTGCAGCTACTCAGATAGTGAAGCAATCCATATCCAAATGCAGCAACACCTGGACAATATGCAGGTTTGGGCTGACAAATACCATATAACATTTGTGCCACACAAGTACTAGGCAATGACCATCTCCTACAAGTGACGATCTGACCATTGTCCTTGACATTCAATGGCATCATCAATGCTGAATTCCCCACTGGTAACATCCTGGGCGTCACCATTGACCACATACTGAACTGGACCAGCCATATTATTATCGCGGCTAACAGAGCAGGTCAAAGGCTAGGAATCCTATGGCGATAACTCACCTGACTCCCCAAAGCATGTCCACCATCCACAAATCACAAGTTCTATGCAATATACTCCACTTGCCTGGATGAGTGCAGCTCCAACAACAATCAAGAAGCTCAACACCATTCATGACAAAGCAGCCTGCTTGATTGCTCCCCCTTCCACAAACATTCAACCCCACCATCTCTGATGAAAAGTGGCATCCATGTGTACCATCTAAAAGCTGCACTGCAGGGACTCACCAAGGTTCCTTAGGAAACACTAACTAAACCCATGACCACTACCATCTAGAAGGTCAAGAGCAGAAGATACCTGGGAACACCACAACCTGGAGGTTCCCCTCAAAGTCATTCACCATCCTGACTTGGAATGAGATCACCGTTCCCTCACTGTCACCAAGTCAAAATCCCAGAATTCCCTCCCTAACAACACGGTGGGTGTACTTGCACCTCAGGGACTGGAGCGGGTCAAGATGACAGATCACCACCACCTATTGAAGGAGAACTAGGAAATGGCAATAAGTACTGGCCAAGGTGCCGTGGTTAACACTGCTGCCTCACAGCACTGGGAATCCAGGTTTGATCCTGGCTGCAGGTCACTGTGTGGAATATGCACATTCTCTCGTTATGTGTGTGTCTAACCCCCACAACCCAAAGATGTGCAGGGTAGGTGGATTGGCCACACTAAATCATCCCTTAATTGGAAAAAAAATGAATTGGGTACTTTAAATTTAAAATAAAAATAAAAAAAATAAGTGCTGGCCTAGACAGATACACCCAATGAGAAAATAAGCATCTAGCCCAAGATACCACCGTTACTCGTCTCAAAACTCTCCTTCAGACCAGTGATCTATCGCAACCTTTTGTAACACAATTTTTAAAAATGTATTCCTGGGGTTTGGGCATCACTGGCTAGGCCAGAACTTATTGCCCGAGAAGGGGATAGTGAGCTGCTTTCATAAACCACTGCAGTCCATGTGGTGTAGGTACATCCACTGTGATGTTAGGGAGGGTGTTCATGGATTCTGACCCAGCGATAGTGAAAGAATGAAATATAGTTCCAAATCAAGAAAGCGAGTGGCTTGGAGGGAAACCTCCAGTTGGCGGTGTTCCCATATGTTTGCTGTCCTTCTAGATGGTAGTGGTCATGGGTTTGGAAGGCCTAAGGAACCTCAGTGAATTTCTGTAGTGCATCTTGCAAATGGTACACAGCTGATACTGTTTCGGTGGTGAAGGGAGTGAGTGCTTATGGATGGGTTGCCAATCAAGCGGCTGCTTTCCCCTGGTGGCCTCAAGTTTCTCGAGTGTCGCGTGTTCTGGAGCTGCACCAACCAGGCAAGTGGAGAGTATTCCATTACAATCCTGACTTGTGCCTTGTCGATGGACATGCTTTGGGAAGTCAGACGGTGAGCTTCTTGCCACAGGATTCCTAGCCTTTGACCTTCTCTTGTAGCCACAGTATTTATATGGGTGGCGTGGTACCACAGTGGTTAGCACTGTTGCTTCACAGAGCCAGGGTCCCGGGTTCGATTCCCGGCTTGGGTCACTGTCTGTGTGGAGTCTGCACGTTCTCATTATGTCTGCGTGGGTTTCCTCCGGGCGCTCCGGTTTCCTCCCACGAGTCCCGAAAGACATGATTAGGTGAATTGGACATTCTAAATTCTCCCTCAATGTAGCTGAACAGGGACCGGAGTGCGGCAATTAGGGGATTTCACAGTAACATCATTGCAACGCTATGGAAGCCTACTTGTGACTCTAATAAAGATTATTCTAGCTAGTTCAGTTCAGTTTCTGGTCAATGGTAATCCCTAGGATGTTGATAGGGTCATTGCCTGGCACAGATGTTACTTGGCACTTATCAGCCCAAGCTTGGATGTTGTCCAGATCTTGCTGCATTTGGACATGGACCGCTTCAGTAGGAGGAGCTGCGAATGGCACTTAATATTGTGCAATCATTTGCAAACATCCCCACTTCTGACCTTATGATGGAAGGAAGGTCGCTGATGAAGCAGCTGTAGATGGTTGAGGCTAGTGCACAACCGTAAGGAGTTCCTGCATCGAGGCTGAAGTTGAGAAGATTGATAATAGTCGCAATGCTTTGGAAAGAAACTGTTCAGTGGAAAACAAACCGCGCCATTTATCTGAGCATTCCAGTCAGTTATACAATATAAAAGAGGTTAAGTAAAATCTAATCAAACCGTAGCTTTACTTCACTATCCTTCCAGAAAGAAAATCACTGTTCCTGTAAACTAGAGGTCCATTGTACTAGCTACACAAGTGCTAAAACCATACCAGAAAACAGTTCCTTTTAATAACAATAATAATAATAATATTTAACAATAATCTTTATTGTCACAAGTAGGCCGACATTAACACTGCAATGAAGTTACTGCGAAAAGCCCCTAGTCGCCACATTCTGGCGCCTGTTTGGGTACATTGAGGGATAATTTAGAATGTCCAAATTACCTAACAGCACATCTTTAGGGACTTGTGGGAGGAAACTGGAGCACCCGGAGGAAACCCACGCAGACACAGGGAAAACGTGCAGACAATGACCCAAGCCGGGTATCGAACCTGGAGCTGTGAAGCAACAGTGCTACCCACTGTGTTGCTGTGCTGCAAAACAACAAAATATGCCTGAAATGTTATTCTTCATATAAAGGCAAATGGATCTTCTCTCATATCCTGCAGGTTTACAAATCTGCCACACAATTGCTTACACATTAAAGACAATATAGTCAGTAGTTACCTCAGTAGCTCATAGAATCAGAGAATCCCTACAGCACGGAAGGAGGCCATTCGGCCCATTGAGTCTACACCGACAATCCGAAAGAGAACCCGGTTTAGGCCAATGCCCCCACCCTATCTACAGAACCCCACTTAACCTTTTGGATATAATAACAACCTTCACCCTCTGCTTCCTCTACTCTGGATCCAATTTGCCAAGTTTCCTTGAATCACACGGGCTCTTACCTTTGCTATCAGTCTCCCACGTGGGACCTTATCAAAAGCCTAGCTACGTCAAATGCATTGACCTCATCTACACAACTGGTCACCTCTTCGATTCAAGTTGCTCAGACATGATCTTCTACTTTTTTGGTTTTAAAGCATCATCTATGACTTCTACTCTTACTTCCC
Source organism: Scyliorhinus canicula (assembly GCF_902713615.1). NCBI lineage: Eukaryota > Metazoa > Chordata > Chondrichthyes > Carcharhiniformes > Scyliorhinidae > Scyliorhinus > Scyliorhinus canicula. The sequence continues at coordinate 103,686,861 of NC_052146.1, read as the reverse complement.
TCAGTAACCTAGGATGTATCCCGTGCAGACTAGGTGCCTTTTCTACTTTGAGCCTGCCAACTTTTTTAGTATCTCCTTTCTAATTATCTTACTCCTATCCAATGTTGTTAAACTGCATCCTCCTTTACTGCTGCTTAGTGAAGGCAGGTGCAAAATACACCATAGCCATGCCGTCTGCCTCTACTGATTTACTTTTTGATTCCTCATTAGTCACAGAAGCTACCAAAGATTAACTTTTTCAAAGTTCAGATTTGGAATATCAGAGGTAGTTAAATTTCCAATCTAACATTCCATAGGTATCAATTCAATCCTCGCATGCATTCTCAATTAGAGGTTGGCATCTTTCTTTTTGTGAAAGACGATGGGATCGCAGCCTCAGAACTTCAGATCAGATCATCTGCTGCTCTTTTGACAGCGAAATAAGTCAATTCTGGAAAGACAAAGTCTGCCACAAGTGTCAGACATGAAGTTGTCCCTTGCTGGTGGTGCAGGATGATCTCTGCTGGCACTTGGTTGCTGGGCAGCATTTGGACATTGTGGTGGAAAGCTCCTGCAGACTGGTGTCACAATTTGCATCCATCATCAGCTATTTTCTTATTTACCGTGATTGACATCAAGGACTTCCAAATTTCTTTTGATAGAATCCTTGAAACGGAGCTTTAGGAGCCTGCTGGTTGCTTGAGATGGGCTACCTCCCCTTATAGTATACCCCTGGGACTGCGGCCACTTTCCATCCTGTGCACAATATGAGACGAGTGAAGCCTTTTGCACTTTATTACTAGCATGCTTGCCCTAGAAAGGGCTGCTTCATTGTGTCACATGGAAAGACAAAGTCACCAAAGGACATGTAATTGACACAAAGTTATCGAGTCTCTGTTCTTGCCAGCTGCAATTTGTCTAGGTCTCTGCCCTGCAGTAATTTGCTGAGGGCCAAGTTAGTTGTTTTTTGCATGCCTGTTTTGCTCATCAGCAAAGATCGCTGGCTGCCTTTCCAATGTCTTAGCCGAGAGAGGTTTTCTATCACTGTAGATCAAAGATAGCAAAATTTGCTAACATCCTCCAGTGGCCTGCTGTCCAGTCTGATCACCGGTGAAGACACAAGTCTGTCCCATAATTGCAGTTATTTTGACAATGGTGAGGCAGAATATGTCAAGCATGAGCCAGATGATCAATGAGCATTTTCAGCAGAATTATCTTTACAGTAATTATAATGTTGCTATAAAATATTTACTGAATACTGCCCAGTATTTCAGAGAATGAATTACCACAATATGGATGTGTTTCATATCAGTGTGTATAGTAGCTATTTAGATTTATACGAACTTCCACACAATTAGGATCAGGAGTAGGTTATTCGGCCCCTCAAACTTGTTTCACCATTTAGCAAGGTTATAGCTGATCTGATTATGGCCTTGACTCCTCGTTCCATCTGCCCAAATAATGTTTGACTCCCTTGTTAATGAAGAATTTGTCTCCCTCTGCCTTAAAAACATATGACTCTGCCTCCTTCGTTCTCTGGAGAACAGGGTTGCAAGATTCACAGTCCTCAGAGCAAACATTTCTTCTGATCTTCATCTTAAATGGGAGACCCATTATTTTTAAATTATGCCCGCTAGTTCTAGTCTCTCCCAAAAGGGAAAACATCCTGGGCAAATCCCCTCGGGGTCTTGTGTTGAGGTGACCTCTCATTCTTCTAAACTACGAAGAATACAAGCCCATCCTATGCAGCCTTTCCTCATGAGATAAACCACATTTATACCCTTTCTTCATTGCTTTAAATAAATTTAGAGCATCCAATTCTTTTTTTCCCAATTAAGGGGCAATTTAACATGGCCAATCCACCTACCTTGCACTTATTTTGGGTTGTGGGAGTGAGACCCACAAAGACACGGGGAGAATGCGCAAACTCCACACGGACAGTGACCCGGGGCCGGGATCGAATCGGGTTCCTCGGTGCCATGAGGCAGCAGTGCTAACCACTGCACCACCGTGCCGCCCTCATCCTTTCTTTGTAAGGGGACCAAAATAGTGCGCAGTATTACAATCCCAGACCAGACCCCAGCAGTGGCTAGGACCAAAACCCCAATAGTTAAGTTTATTTTAAGACTGTGCAGAGAGATTCACTCCAGGAGTGATTGCATCAAAACAAAATAGGGTGTTGGTATGTCTCAAACAAAAGTTTATGAATACAATATTAAACTTTTACCTTCACACCTGAAAAGAACAGCTTGCAATTACCCCTCCACACAACTATACAATTTCCATTAAACAAGAAACAAAACGGCTCTTTATCCATCGTAAAATTAGCAGGGCATAAAGTAATACTTGCTTTATAAAACAGATTTAGCTCCAATTGAACCCCTTCAGACTCGAGCTGAATGTCTTCAAATAACTGATTCAACTAAGCTGTTTCAGTCTTTTCCTCGTCTTCAGACAAGATTGTTCTGCTTTAAAATGTTCCTTTTTTGTAAAACTATCCTACTTAGAAAGAATTGTGGACTCAAGAATCAGGCAGATTAGAACTTAGCTCCTCCCTCTATGCTTCTTCTCCAAACTCACTGCCTCTCTGAACTCCACCTAGCAATTAACTTATCGCCTCAAGCTGGAGAATACATTATCGCTGCATGCTGCAAACGCACATTAACTCCACAGGGATCTCCCCAATCAATCCACAGTGCATTAGCCCAGACTGAAACACATTCCTGTGTCAATTTCACTTGCTGGCTGCTAAAACCACCCAGGCTCTGCAAACGGAATAAAAAAAAACATGACAACTGCAGTCAAACACCCTAATCTAGGCATTTAACTCTTTCCCCTAACATTTATAATCCAGTTTTCCAAACATCTTCAAATTGTCATCACAGGAGGCTAGAAATAATTTCAGGCAACTGTGGCAAAACATCCTTACTTTTATATTCCATTCCCTTTGCATTAAACAATAATATTCCATTTGTCTTCCTAATCATGTACCTGTATGCTAACGTTTCCGGATTCATGTACCGGAACACCCAGATCCCTCAGCACCACTGGGTTCTGTAATCTCCCTCCAAATTAGATATTCTGCTTTTCCTGCCAACGTGGAGAAATAAATTTAGAGCATCCAATTATTATTTTCCAATTAAGGGGCCATTTAGCGTGATGAATCCACCTACCCTGCCCATCTTTGGGCTGTGGGGGTGAGACCCGCACAGATACAGGGAGAACGTCCAAACTCCACACGGACAGTGACCTGGGTCCGGGATCAAACCTGGGTCCTTGGCGCAGTGAAGCAGCAGTGCTAACCACTGTGCCACCGTGCTTCCCTTTAATCAAAGTCTCTTTGTACACTAATGCTCTCTTCACAATTTACTTCCTTACCCATCTTTAACAACCATATATTCGGTCCCTTCATCCAAGTCATTGATGTGCAGGGAAAGGAATCTCAGGGCCAACCAGGCTAGTTTCAGCCATTAATCCTGGATCCTTAAAAAAAATTCATTCATGGATATGAGCGTCGCTGGCTGGGCCAGCCTTTATTACCACCCCCGAGGGCATTCACCCCTGAGGGCATTTAAAAATCCACCGCATTGCTGTGGGTCTGGAGTCACATGTCGGCCAGACCAAGTAAGGATGGCAGATTTCCTTCCCTGAATGAAATTAGTTAACCAGATGGGTTTTTACAACAATCGACTACAGTTTCATGGTCATCTTTAGACTTCTATTTCCAGATTTTTATTGAATTCAAATTTCACTATCTGCCATGGTGGGATCCGAACCCAGGTCCCCAGAGCATTACCCTGGCTCACTAGATTATTAGCCCAGCGACAATACCACTATGCCACTGCCTCACCAAAGAGCAAGGAATGAGCTTGCCATGACCTGATGTGATAGAAAACAATGCTTGATGGGGACTGTTGTTTCCTGGGCAGGACCTGGCTCTTGGTCCTTCCGGATTTTGAGACGCCAGATAAGGGTCTGGTAAACTGTAAATAGTTGAGGCCCAAGCACTGATTCCTGTGGCACTCGCTCATCACAACTTGCCAACCTGAAAATTGCTCATTTGTGTCTCTTCCCATTTCCTGTTAACTAACTAATCCATGCTAATATGTTACCCCCAACACCATAAGCTGTTATTTTGTCTAGTAACCGTTGACGTGACACCTTGTCAACAGCCTTCTGGAAACCCACGTACACCACATCCCTTTATCCACATTGCTTGTTACTTCCTCAAAGGACTCCAATAAATTAGTCAAACATGATTTCCCTTTCACAAATTCATCTTGACTCTTTGTGTCGTATTGAGATTTTCCAAGTGTCTTGCTATAAACTCCTAAAAAATATATTTCAGCAATTTCAACAAGACAGACGTTAAGATAACTGGCCTGTAACTCCCTGCTTTTTGTCCCTTTCCTTTATTGAAGAGTCACAATCACTATTTTCTAATCTGATGGGACCGTTACAGCATCTAAGGAGTTTTTGAAAATTAAAACCAATCCTTCTGCTATCTCAGCAGCCACTTCTTTTAAGACTGAAGTCCATCAGGATCTGGATCTCAGCAACGTTTAGTTCTAATAATTTTCTAAATACCCTTTCCCCGGGATCGTAATTGTTTTCCCTCCTTTCATCTTCTGATTCACAATTATTGCTGGAGATTGTTACTATCCTCTACAGTGAAGACAGATTAAAATCTCTGTTCGATTCATCCACCATTTCATCATTTTCCATTAATTCTCCATTCTCGCTTGTGGCATGACCTCCTGGGCTATGCGCAGTCAATTCCAGCCCCACCTGATCGGGAGTCAGTCGCAACACATGTGAAATTAGATCTTATTTTAAAATAACAATAAATGGGAACAGAGGACAATCAATAGGAAGGACTCGAACAATCTCTAGAGGACCTCTTTTCTTTTGTAAATACCTACAGAAACTCTTAATATTTATTTTTATATTTCAAGCTAGCTTTCTCCCCCCTTAATCTTTTAGTCATTCTCTGCTGTTCTTTACATTCTGTCCAAATCTTGTGACCTGATCTTTGAACATTACATGCTTTTTCTTTCAACTAGATATTATCTTTAATTTTTTTTTAAAAGCCACAGATGGTGTGTCCTTACCTTGAATCTTTCCTTCTCACTAGTATCCATCTTTGAGTATGATGAACCATCTCCTTAAGTGGCAGCCACTGTATTTCTACTGACCCATCTCTTTTTTTTTTTACGTTCAGTAACAACAGGCTTGGATTAACAACAGAATCTCCGCCAGCTCACATCTTTATTACAGCTGAGGAAGTTCACAATCATTCATGGCAACCGCGGAGATACATGAAGGGTGGGGAGGTCAGTCAGTCACCCCAGGGGCTCAACCACCCTCCCCAAGGGTGCAGTCACCCTCACCCTCCCCAGGGACACAGTCACCCTCCCCAGGGGCACAGTCACCCTCCCCCACCCCAGGGGCACAGTCACCCTCACCCACCCCAGGGGCACAGTCACCTGACCCATCTCTTAATCTAATTTCCCAGATCAGTTTAGCCAGATTTGTCTTCATTTTTAAAAAAACTTTGGAGCATCCAATTATTTTTTTTCCAATTAAGGGGCAATTTAACGTGTCCAATCCACCTACGCTGCACATCATTGGGTTGTGGGAGCAAAACCCACACAAAGACGGGGAGAATATGCAAACTCCATGGACAATGACCCAGAGCCGGGATCGAACCTGGGACTTCGGCGCAGTGAGGCAGCAGTGCTAACCACTGTGCTACCGTGCTGCCCCCAGCTCCGTCTTAATACCATGTTTAAAACACTAGGCTTTGATCCACTCCCCTCTCCCTCAAACTGAATGTGAAATGCAATCAAATTGGATCATTGCTACCAAGGGGTGCCTTCATAATGAAGTCATAAATGAATCCCATCTCCTTGCACATTACAGGATCTGGTACAGCCTGGACTGTGGTTGGTGAGAAAATATGCTGTTCTTAGAAACTGCCCCGAAAAAAAACGATGAATTCATTATCCAGGTTACCGTTGCCAATCTGATTTGTCCAATTTATATGTAGATTAATAGCACCACTGTAACTTTCTCACAAGTGCCCATTTTTTCTTCCTGTATACCGGCTTAGTGTGGCTACTGTTAGGGCCTATAAACCACTCCCATATTTCTCGTGCAATTTCAACCTGCATGCAGAATGATTTAAAAGGATTGTCGTGTAAAGAAAATCATTGTGAAGCTAAATTATTGCTTACCTTCTGGTGTCTCTGTCGGTTGCTTGGACAGAATGCATTGTAGGACTGGGTTTTCCCAAGCACCACCCTCTCTAGTGATAGCAACAAGTGCCTGCAGTTCATTATGTCCAAATTCCAGCAATGCATTGTGAGAATCCTGTCAAAAAGACAGTGACAATTTAAAAGTACAGATTCAAGACGCTGAATAGGTGCATGTTGCTTGCTTTTACTGTGTCAGCAAGGTCAGCAATTCATGAGTGAATTACAACCAGACTGCAAGAGTCAATCCTAACAGTGAACATTTGGATTTTATTGTCACGTGTACCGAGGTACTTTTCGGCGAGCAACTGAAACAGATCATTTAGTACATGAAAATAAAACAAAAAGAAAATACATAAAATGGCAACACAAAGTTCCACAATGTAAATACATAGACACCGGCATCAGACGAAGCATACAGGAGTGTAGTATTAATCAGGTCAATCAATAAGAGGGTCTTTTAGGAGTTTGGTAACAGCGGGGAAGCTGTTTTTGAATCTGTTCGTGCGTGTTCTCAGACTTTTGAAGGTCAGAAGTTTGTGGTCATGTACCAACCGATTCAAGAACAGCTTCTTCCCTACTGCCATCAGACTTCTGTATGGACCTACCTCGTATTAAGTTGATCTTTTCTCTACACCCTAGCTATGACTGTAACATTACATTCTGTAGTCTCTCCTTCCTTCCCCATGTACGGTATGCGTTGTCTGCATAACATTCAAAAAACAATACTTTTCACTGTGTACTAATACATGTGACAGTAATAAATCAAATCAAATTTAATTTTGTATCTTCTGCCCGATGGAAGAGGTTGGAAGAGTGAGTAAGCCGGGTGAAAGGGGTCTTAGAGTATGCTGCCCGCTTTCCCAAGGCAGTGGGAGTCAATGGATGGGAGGCAGGTTCGTGTGATGGACTGGGCCGTGTTCACGACTCTGTGGTTTCTTGCAGTCTTGGGCAGAGTAGTTGCCATACCAGGCTGTGATGCAGCCAGATAGGATGCTTTCTATAAAGCATCTGTAAAAGTTGATAAGAGTCAGTGTGGACATGCCGAATTTCCTTAGTTTCATGAGGAAGTACAGGCGCTGTTGTGCTTTCTTGGTGGTAGCATTAACGTGGGTGGACCAGGGCAGATTTTTTGCGATGTGTACTCCCAGGAATTTGACCATCTCGACCTCAGCTCTGTTGATACAGACAGGGGTGTGTACATTACTTTGCTTCCTGAAGTCAATGACCCAGCTCTTTAGTTTTGCTGACATTGAGCGATAGATTGTTGTCGTTGCACCACTCCACTAGGTTCTCTATCTCCCTCCTGTATGCTGACTCGTCCTTATTCGAGATCCAACCCACTATGGTCATGGCCTCAGCAAACCTGCAGATGGAGTTGGAACCATATTTTGCCAGGCAGTCCTGTGTGTACAGGGAGTATAGTAGGGGCTAAGTACGCAGCCTTGTGGGGCCCCGGTATTGAGGACTATTGTGGAGGTGTTGTTGTTGTTTATTCTTACTGATTGTGGTCTGTGGGTCAGAAAGTTGAGGATCCAGTTGCACAGTGAGGAGCCAAGTCCAAGGTTTTGGAACTTTGCTATGAGCTTGGCTGGGATTATGGTGTTGAAGGCGTAGGTGCAGTCAATAAACGGAGCGTGATGTTGGAGTCCTTGTTGTTGAGATGTTCTAGGGATGAGTGTAGGGCCAGGGAGATGACGTCTGCTGTGGAACAGTTGTGGTGGTATGCAAATTGCAGTGGATCTAGGCATCCTGGGAGCATTTCGTTGATGCGCATCATGACCAACCTCTCGAAGCACTTCATTACGATTGATGTCAGGGACGGCAGTCATTGAAGCACGTTGCCTGGTTCTTCTTTGGCATCGGTATGATGACGGTCTTAAAGAAACTCTTTCGATCAAATAGTTTGGATGGGGTGGTGTTTGTGCAGTGTGTCCAGGAAGCTTTTCTAACAAAGTATGTAGATTGTCCGACCAGAGGGGAGGCTATATTGGATTTGGTACTTGGTAATGAACCAGGGCAGGTGATAGATTTGTTAGTGGGGGAGCATTTTGGAAGTAGTGACCACAATTCTGCGACTTTCACTTTAGTAATGGAGAGGGATAGGTGTGTGCAACAGGGCAAGGTTTACAATTGGGGGAAGGGTAAATACAATGCTGTCAGACAGGAATTGAAGTGCATAAGTTGGGAACATAGGCTGTCAGGGAAGGACACAAGTGAAATGTGGAACTTGTTCAAGGAACAGGTACTGCGTGTCTTTGATATGTATGTCCGTCAGGCAGGGAAGAGTTGGTCGAGTGAGTGAACCATGGTTGACAAGAGAGGTTCAATGTCTTGTTAAGAGGAAGAAGGAGACTTATGTAAGGCTGAGGAAACAAGGTTCAGACAGGGCGCTGGAGGGATACAAGATAGCCAGGAGGGAACTGAAGAAAGGGATTAGGAGAGCTAAGAGAGGGCATGAAAAATCTTTGGCGGGTAGGATCAAGGAAAACCCCAAGGCCTTTTACACAATGACTAGAGCGAGGGTAGGTCCAATCAAGGACAGTAGCGGGAGATTGTGTATTGAGTCTGAAGAGATAGGAGAGGTCTTGAACGAGTACTTTTCTTCAGTATTTACAAACGAGAGGGGCCATATTGTTGGAGAGGACAGCGTGAAACAGGCTGGTAAGCTCGAGGAGATACTTGTTAGGAAGATGTGTTGGGCATTTTGAAAAACTTGAGGATAGACAAGTCCCCCGGGCCTGACGGGATATATCCAAGGATTCTGTGGGAAGCAAGAAATGAAATTGCAGAGCCGTTGGCAATGATCTTTTCGTTCTCACTGTCAACAGGGATGGTACCAGGGGATTGGAGAGTGGTGAATGTCGTGCCCCTGTTCAAAAAAGGGAATAGGGATAACCCTGGGAATTACAGGCCAGTTAGTCTTACTTCGGTGGTAGGCAAAGTAATGGAAAGGGTACTGAGGGATAGGATTTCTGAGCATCTGGAAAGACACTGCTTAATTAGGGATAGTCAGCACGGATTTGTGAGGGGTAGGTCTTGCCGTACAAGTCTTATTGACTTCTTTGAGGAGGTGACCAAGCATGTGGATGAAGGTAAAGCAGTGGATGTAGTATTCATGGATTTTAGTGAGGCATTTGATAAGGTTCCCCATGGTAGGCTTATGCAGAAAGTAAGGAGGCATGGGATAGTGGGAAATTTGGCCAGTTGGATAACGAACTGGCTAACCGAAGGTGGATGGCAAATATTCAGCCTGGAGCCCAGTTACCAGTGGCGTACCACAGGGATCAGTTCTGGGTCCTCTGCTGTTTGTGATTTTCATTAATGACTTGGATGAGGGAGTTGAAGGGTGGGTCAGTAAATTTGCAGATGATACGAAGATTGGTGGAGTTGTGGATAGTGAGGAGGGCTGTTGTCGGCTTCAAAGAGACATAGATAGGATGCAGAGCTGGGCTGAGAAGTGGCAGATGGAGTTTAACCCTGACAAGTGTAATGTTGTCCATTTTGGAAGGACAAATATGAATGCGGAATACAGGGTTAACGGTAGGGTTCTTGGCAATGTAGAGGAGCAGAGAGATCTTGGGGTCTATGTTCATAGATCTTTGAAAGTTGCCACTCAAGTGGATAGAGCTGTGAAGAAAGCCTATGGTGTGCTAGCGTTCATTAGCAGAGGGATTGAATTTAAGAGCCGTGAGGTGATGACGCAGTTGTACAAAACCTTGGTACAGCCACATTTGGAGTACGGTGTGCAGTTCTGGTCACCTCATTTTAGGAAGGATGTGGAAGCTTTGGAAAAGGTGCAAAGGAGATTTACCAGGATGTTGCCTGGAATGGAGAGTAGGTCTTACGAGGAAAGGTTGAGGGTGCTCGGCCTTTTCTCATTAGAACGGAGAAGGATGAGGGGCGACTTGATAGAGGTTTATAAGAAGATCAGGGGAATAGATGGAGTAGACAGTCAGAGACTTTTTGCCCGGGTGGAACAAACCATTACAAGGGGACATAAATTTTAAGGTAAATGGTGGAAGATATAGGGGGGGATGTCAGAGGTAGGTTCTTTACCTAGAGTAGTGGGGGCGTGGAATGCACTGCCTGTGGAAGTAGTTGAGTCGGAAATGTTAGGGACCTTCAAGCGGCTATTGGATAGGTACATGGATTAGGGTAGAATAATGGAGTGTAGATTAATTTGTTTTTAAGGGCAGCACGGTAGCATTGTGGATAGCACAATTGCTTCACAGCTCCAGGGTCCCAGGTTCGATTCCGGCTTGGGTCATTGTCTGTGTGGAGTCTGCACATCCTCCCCGTGTGCGCGCGTGGGTTTCCTCCGGGTGCTCCGCTTTCCTCCCACAGTCCAAAGATGTGCAGGTTGGGTGGATTGGCCATGATAAATTGCCCTTAGTGTCCAAAATTCTATGATAATCTATGATTAACCTAGGACAAAAGTTTGGCACAACATCGGGGCTGAAGGGCCTGTTCTGTGCTGTATTTCTCTACGTTCTATGTATGTTCTTGAAGCAGGTGGGAACCTCGGAGCAGAGTAGGGACAGGTTAAAGATGTCTGCGAAAACATCTGCCATCTGGTCCACGCAGTTTTTCCAAAAACAATACGTGACCCAGAACAACTTTTACTCATAACAAATATATTCTCAAGTGGAAGCAATTTTTCCATTTATTACACATGTTCTGGGCCACAAAATGAAAAGAATGATCTGGGGCATGTCTGAAAACCACTCAGTTGAGTAAAAGCTTTGAGAACTATCATCTCTCAATCTTAAAACAAAACATGCACAATTTCAGTAACAGTGGAGGCATGCTGTGTAAAAGATCAGCCTGCTTAGCTATAGTTTGTGGTACACAGTATTTCTGGGAAAATATTTCCTCACTCTTTTCCTGCCAATTTCTGCCAATATCTGTCTCTCCACCTGCAGATGCTGTATAGAGTTTCATATGTATTGATTTCCGACTGCTTTGTCACCGATTATTGGTGTGCGACTTTTAGCACAGTGCCAATAAGTCATTTGACATTAGGAAGCACCACAAACGAGCCAGGTCCTCTCCTTACATTTATACTTCCAGATGAGTTTAATCAAGAGTGGGATATCAAATCCAACTGCAGTTCCAAGACTACTGCCTTGGTCAAAATCATAGTTGGGGGATCAAACCTGGGGAAATTGTTCTGCATCGCCTAGCCAAGTTATGCATAATAACTACTATCTGCTGAATTAACTGATGCATGAATGAGACAGTACAACATTTGTCAAAACAAATAAATGGAAAAATATTTCCTTACTCCAACCCCCAATTTTATTGTTTTTAGTCTGTATGCAAAGTGCTCAACAGATAAGCCAAAAAGCAACTCAACCATTTCCCTCCGGGCAAAATTCATCAGTTCATGAAAAGATTTTGTAAGGAAAAGCTCCGCATTCACATTTGCAGAACTCCAGCCTCAATATGGTAGTATATGCAAAAGCCAGAAGCTTATGCGTTCAAGCCTTCTTTAGTGATCTGGAAGGAGGAACTGGAGGTACTGTTGCTAAATTTGCAGATTATACAAAGATCTGTAGAGGGACAGGTAGTATTGAGGAAACAGGGGGGGCTGCAGAAGGACTTGGAGAAACTAGCAGAGTGGGCAAAGGACTGGCAGATGGAATACAATGTGGAAAAGTGTGAGGTTACACATTTTGGAAGCAGGAATGGAGACAGACTATTTTCTAAATGGGGAAAGGCTTAGGAAATCAGAAGCACAAAGGGACTTGGGGGTTCTTGTTCATGATTCTCTTAAGGTTAACATGCAGGTTCAGTTGGCAGTTAGGAAGGCAAATGCAATGTTAGCATTCATGTCAAGAGGGCGAAAATACAAGAGCAGGAATGTACTTCTGAGGCTATACAAGGCTCTGGTCAGGCCCCATTTGGAGTATTGTGAGCAGATTTGGGCCCCGTAGCTAAGAAAGATGTGCTGGCCTTGGAAAGGGTAGAGAGGAGATTCACAAGAATGATCCCTGGAATGAAGAACTTGTCGTATGAGGAACGGTTGAGGACTATGAGTCTGTACTCATTGAGTTTAGAAAGATATGGGGGGGATCTTATTGAAACTTAACAGGATACTGCGAGGCCTGGATAGAATGGACATGGAGAGGATGTTTCCACTTGTAGGAAAAACTAGAATCAGAGGACACAATCTCAGAATAAAGGCATGATCCTTCAAAACAGAGATGAGGAGAAATTTCTTCGGCCAGGGGGTGGTAAATCTGTGGAACTCTTTGCCGCAGAAGGCAGTGGAGGCCAAATCACTGAGTGTCTTTAAGACAGAGATAGGTTCTTGATTAATGGGGAGGAAGGCTGGAGAATGGGGATGAGAAAAATACCAGCCATGATTGAATGACGGAGCAGACTCGATGGGCCGAGTGGCCTATTTCTGCTCCTATGTCTTCTGGAGTACATGACCTAAGCTGGCACCAAACAGTCCTGATAATAGTGCTACAATCATTGGAGTTGCTACCCTTCAGATCAGTAGCTAGACGAAGATCCTATCTGCTTGTTCAGGAGAATGAAGATCATAGCCCATGGCACCTACTCAAAAAGCAGGCTGTGTTCTGACCAAGGATTTTTCTTCAATTGACACCAGCAAGGTTAAAGATGGTTAACTCAGCTCATTGGGTGTGGGTAGCATTGCTGCATTTGGCACACAGCAAATGCCTGCACCAAAGCTCCAAAGACAAGGCAAGCGGCTTGTTTCGTCCAAACAAAAACAGTGAACATTGTATCATATATGAATGTTAAGATGTCATATTGGACTGGAAACATTAACTCTGTTTCTCCCTCCATTGGTGCTTCCAGACTTGCTGAGTATTTCCAGCAATCTTTTTACTTCAAATTTTCAGTACCCACGTTATTTCGCTTTTATTTATTTATTTTTTATTTTTTATTTTTATTTCGCTTTTATTATCTTGTTTAGTCTTTCAATCATTTTAATTAATAAACTTCAGAAGACATTAAGCACACTTAAAAATGAAGAGTTCCTTCTGAAAATGAGCATCCCTACATCAACGGATAGCTGAAAACGCCATAGATTACTGAAATTAGAGCCGCAATTAGAACCAGTGCAAATCCCAAACATTAGATTTTCAACAAAAACTCTGCCATTTTCAACTGATCACTCACCTGCAATGTCTGTTGCAGCTGCTGCCATACTTCTTGTGGGACCTCTTTTTCAGATAGTGATAATAGTATTTCAAAACAACTCCTAAAATTTTAAACAGGGTTAAAAACATGAGTGAGATAGCTCCTTAATACAGGTTCAGAATTTTTCAACTGAAGATGTGACACCTGTTAAAAGAAACCAAAACACATCTCTGAATCCCTTCTGAAAAGAAAGCATGTTTATTTTGCTACTAATATAACTAAGAAGCTTACAGGTGTAATTTACTCTGCAATATAACTGTAAAATATCAGGAGCCACAAGGTATTCGAACAACAAACTGGCCAAAAAAAGATTTTGATGTAACGCATAATCATGCAACTGAACCGCTGACAGCATGCTGTTTGTCTTTCCAAAATATCACAGACCTTGCTAATGCATTTGAGTGGTTTTAGATATTTCACTTATTAATACAGGTAGTTAATTTCCTCTATGTAGCACCCGACATCCATTTAGCAGTGTTATTGATGACACTAGTCCAACACATATCTTTCTGCAAGACATCAAAACTAATTATGGCCCACAAAATTAGCTATCCAGTCAAGGTAGTAAAGGATAAATTATCCCAAGCGTAATTACTATACTGAAGACAGGTCCATTTTCAGAGAAAAATGCTGTAAAATACTTACACTGCTAATCGATTAAGTACAAAATTAATATGAGCACACTCCGTCGTCAGGTAAGGCCTTGCGCTTGTGTAGCTCTGGATAGAAATCCGATAGATCTCCAATAAAGGCAGGAGTTCTTCAGAAGTTTTGCACTTCTCACCATATTGTACCAAGATCTACAATGAGAAAAAGGTAACTGGTTATTACAGAACCAGTTGTCAAATAAGCTGCCCAGATGATGCCATATTTCTGCAATCTACAAACACGATATGAAAACATTTTAAACCGTGCTTTTAATCTACACACCAAGTTAGAAAATCCCAAGGCAGCCAACATGTTTTAGTTCCTCCCACTGGCCAGATTCAAAGCAGCACTGGCAAGAACTGATACACAATCATAACTGGAATAAGGTGGCATGATGTTTCAGGGCATCAAGACAAGGGGTTTAGGATTGGCATCTCCATTTGTTTCCAAGTATTATTTCACCCCTTTTCTCTGGATTCTATGCCAGAGGACTGAATCTTTTTCTTCCATAACAAAGTGAAGCTGATTTTCTAGTTGGGCAAGCTACCAGTTCGAATTGTTTTAAAGTTCCATCCTAGTCATATTAGGTTTTCAAAACAGTTCTCAATTTTGTCAGTGAAATTGCATCTCTATGTTCACCAAAAATCCCAAAACTGAAGCAAACGATAAACAGCATCTAACTTTTCTTTTAACCTTAAGACCCTATTAATTCACAGATCCTGTGCTGTTGATGGCCAGGCACCTAGCAGAACATCTAACAACAGCAAAGGCTCACTTTTCTGTGGTTGCCTAGCCTGATGAACGATTGTCTTTGCTGCCTGTGCAAGGTGCAAACCTGGTTCAGTGCATTTGGGTCATGATAGAAAATAGTATCATCCAGCGATCTAAGAAATCAACTTGACAGGTTTCAAGTCTACTACAAATAATTTTCCAACTTTCAGCAATAAATTGAAAGAAAAAAACACCCAGCTATTTCTCTTGTAAGCCCTCTTTCAGAAAAATAGGGTCCAAAATAACGGCTGGCACATACAGACCCGATAGAAATCTACTTTTCTTATAGGTAATACAGTTTAACGGAAGAAATGATTTAGTGACATTATGTTATTAAAAGTAATTTCTTAACCATGACAGCAGAAAATGCTGAGAGCATGGGAAAGGATCAGATAAGGAAGTCAGTTTGAAAACTGACCATACACTGCAAGGCCGCGCTGCAGAATAAACTCATTGTTATCATTACTGGGCAAAAATCCCAGTTCCAGAAAACATGGTGGGAAACAGGTGTTTTGATCACACCATATTATGGAAACATACAGAAATTCTCTCATGCCACATTATCTCTTAAAACTTGATAACCAGACATTTCGGTCAAATTAGATGAATTATAATTATTTAAACCCAATCACAGCCAGAAAGGGGACAGAACCTTAAAGATTATGATCTCCTGAAGAGACCGGGGGAGAACCTTCTTTCCCATTCCGGAATCATCTTTAACCTAACCATTGAAATCTATTCTTCTTGCTTTAGCTTTGCAAACCGTCATTTTGTTTCATTTCATTGTTGTATTGTGCGTTTTGATCGAAAGAAATTAGCACAAACTGAATTCTATTTTGAATTCAACTCAAGCATCTGTATTTGCGTTGGACTAACTAACTTTCTAAATTCTGTACTCTCATTTAATTGACTTGATCAGTAGACTTTAAAAACTGATACAAATGAAGCTATAATTTACTTCACCCAAAGAAATTCAGTCTCAAGTTCTGTCGGTTGATATATAGTGCGGCGACACATAAATATATTAACAAAGTACAGATCCATCAAGACCAAAAGCAAAGAATCAAATGAATTTGCCAAAGTTAAGCTTTAAACTGCAATCTAAGCACACGCTTAGTTCATTGCAATTTTCATCAGTCAACTTATATTTATGTAGCACCTTTAAAATAATCAAACATCCGAAGGGACTTCACAGGAGCATTATAAAACAAAATGATAGAGCCACACAAGGAGATATTAGATCAGATGTTTTAAGGAATGCTTTAAAGAAGGAAGTAAAGAGCAGCAGAGAGAAGGGGAACTCCAGATCTTGGGGCCCAGTCAACTGAAAGCATGACCTATGGTTTGATGATTAAAATTGGGGATGGTCAAGAGGCCTGCATTGGATTTAAAACATACATGTCAGTTTTGGCGATGGAGGAGATCAGAGGTATTGTGGGCAAGACTATACAGGAATTTAAAATCAAGGATGTAAATTTTAAAATCAAGACATTGCTTGATCGAGAGTCAAAGTAGGTCACTGAGCAAGCATACGGGCAGAGATTTCAGTGACCTCAAGTTCATGGAAAGTATGACGTGATCCACCAATAAATAGTTTGTTGGAGCTGTCAGTCTAGAGGCAACAATGCATGAAACGAGGTTTCTGCAGATGAGCTGGGGCAGGTAGAGTTGAACATTGTTTCAGAGGGGAAAATAGGCAGCCATGGCAATGGAACGGACATGTGATGGGATCAAATTTAGTCAGGCAGCCTTCAACTCAACAGTAAAAGACTGCTACAAATAACATGAAACAGCTACACAAATAGGCTTCCACAGTAAATTAAGGAAACACTTTTAAAAAACTATTTTGCTACTCGTAAGCCTGCCAATATGCACACAGCTTGTTAATTAACCTTCAGCAGAGAGAGAGAGAGAGACTAGCTATTAGTAATGAATACAACTGATGCTTATCAGGGCTGTTTTATTTTCAGTTTATCAAAGGAAAGCACTAGAGTTGACTCAACACTTTCCTTATGTCACTACAGTCTGAACTCAGTACTCATTTGTGGTACAGCATTTCCTTGCTGCATTATTGTGCATACTGAGCAACATGTTTAAAATTTGATTCAAGACCACATAGCCATACTTCCAAAAGAGCGGACCAAAACTGTGAGACATTTTGTTTGTTATGTTCAGTGATTTCCTCCTTAAATAAGGTTAAAAAATGAAGTTATCTAGAATGCAAACAAGCCACGTCCATTCTTAGTAATACAGTTCCAAAAAGACATTTTTGTTTTTGTTTCAAAACCTCAACACTATCGGAGATGCACAACCTAATGTAGAATGAAGACCACTGAAGTGTAACAAATTCAACTGGAAATAGAAAGCATCTCATGTACTTATGTGCAGTTTAATTATATGAACCATACTACATTGAAGCATAATTACTGTGCTCACCCCAGTCCAACGCCGACATCTCCACATCATAATTAGTGTGACAGTTATATAAGCAGCTTCCATTAAAATTACAGATATTCAATTTTTAAAAATTGAAATGTTAACAGAAGATCACAAGCGGATAGAGTAGGTGCTAGTTGAATGCATGTAGCTGAGAGGAAAAATTATGAAAAGTGACTTGACTGTGGGAATCCAGTCATTGTTTCACATAATAAACTAGCCATTGTATTCCAGTGTATTCAGCACTAAGAATGTTCTCGGTCTAATCAACTAATCAGTTGCAGCAAGGTCTTTGGGCCGAGCTGTCTATCATGGGACGTGATAAACATATCCAGTAATTTTCCTGAGACTGCTCACACAGATGCTGAGCTAGTTATGATAGGCACCAGTCAATCTTAAGTAATGCCCAATGTTTAACAAATCATCCTCTAAGTAACATACATTCGTTTGAACAAACCAGTGGATCTCAGCTGAGAATTAGAAACCATTGAGTGTAAATGAGGGGTTAAACCAGAGATAAGAATTCCCTTAAAAGTAGGACCTAGTGGTTGAGGTCTTTGTTGCTGAATTCTTGAATCACCTATCTGTGTTAGTGATTTATTTTTGTTTTATGCTTTTTGCCATGTGTTCGACATGATGTATTGTTTGATATTTAATTTCTAAGTTTTGATGCAGTTCTCATTCAAGTGAATAATTAACAATAAAGTTGGATTTTTGACACCATCAATCAACCAGACTATAGAGGTAAAATAAGAGTCGCAATATAAGCATATTTTCTTTCACCTCAGCTTTGATTCACCAAGTGAATAGTTGGAGGAATGGGAGCTATTACCAGTGATGAGAAGGTTGAGGGGATATTTGATAGCAGTATTTAAAAATCATGACGGGTCTGGATGGAGTAAATAGTGAAAGGCTATTCCACTGGCAGAGAATATTAATTTAAGCTGAGTGGCTAAAGGACCAAGGGCGACATGAGGAAAAACTTCTTTAAATCCAGCCAGTGGGTCAGGGCCTGGAATGCGCTGCCAGAGAGTGTGGTGGAAGCAGATCAATTGTGGCTTTGAAATAGGAATTAGACAAATATGTGAAGCCATTTTAGAGCTACAAGGAAAGGCAGGGAAGTGGGACTAGTTGAATTGTTCAAGATGGGCCCAATTCCCTCTTCTGTGCTGTAACCTTTCTGTAATTCTACAAACGGATTCACACTACCCATGATGAAATGAATTCAGAATGTATTTTACAATGAAAGTTTACAGCAGTATGTGGAACTTAGTTTATGATTAAATTTATTTTCAATCGGTTTTTAAAATCATGCAACACCAGGAGAAGATTGTCATTTTCAAAGCTCTTATGAATAAAATGCATGCAACAATGCAACCAAAATGTGAAATGAAAACAGAAAATAAACTAGAAAGGCACAGTAGATCTGATAGAAAGAGTTAATGTCTTAGATCAGCCAAAAATATAGTTTGCCTTTGAGAGAAAAACATTTTAATGAAGGAAATACCAAAAATTACCCCCAACCATGCCAATTTGCATGCCTTCTAATGAACCAAGATCACTTCATCAAGCCATTGGCCCACACGGAGAAAACATGTAGCCCCTTTTAATTCAAAACAGTTAGTTAATTGCCACAGAGCTGCTTATCCAAGATACAAATAGGCCAGTGGTGACAATGCATGATACAATCAAATTGACTGCATCTGATTAAGAACTGGAAAGCCAGGTGTTTTAAATGTTTTTCGTAGCATTAATTAACTCATTGGCTATAACGGTAATGATGCAAGTTATTCGTGAAGTTTCAGTCACTTTACATAAATTGGATGATCTGCTCTATTACTAACGCCGCTCTCCGATCTCTGATGTTACTATTCCAATAAAATCAGGATGCAGATAAACACCAAAGACAAGCCTGAATGAGGATCTTGCCTGACTGTAAATTTTAAAAAGTAGCCCAATTGCTGCCTTGTTCCTTCCGAGACCACTCTGGTATTCTGCCACCAACACATGCAAGCTCTACAGTTTAACGTGGTCTTAAATGAATTGAAAACTATACTGAACGACTCATCAACTTCAAACTTACCACATCATTGTTTTGCATGTCGGTATAAAAAGATGGCACCAATTACTTCAGACTATGCAGTACAACATGCAAAAAATAAATCTTCAGAAAGACTGATCCCTCAAGAGTTAAAAGAAACAATGGAACAGCAACTATAGTGCAAGGTATAAACTACATTCATAAATTAGGAAGACTAGTTTAGAGGGTATGCACTGGATGCATTCCTCATTGTGAGCTACTTTAATTGGGGCAATGGAAGGCACATTGTAAACTGGCCTCAATACCCTTGGTTCAGGCTTTGACGGGGTGGGTAATGTTACCAAATCTTGAAACTGAAAGTGTGGTTTATTTTTACTGAAGAGAACCTGCACCAGAATAGGCTAGGGTCAGAAGTATTTTCAAACTAACCAACAAGCGCCGAGAGCACCAAATTAGAAAATGCTGTAAACACTCAGAAAATCAGACATGGAAAAGTGGGCAACTGATCAGAGTGTGGAGGGATGAGAGAGAATCCAAAACAGATATACGAAGATGTATATTAAATCAAATCAAAACAAAGGGAGACCTGAGCAGTTTTGTGATTTGTAAATACCTGTCATTGCAAGAATTCTTCCCCCAGCAAAGCTTGTACTAAACTTTTGGTGAAGGTATGGATATTATATTTACCAACTGCATACTGCAAATGGGCGAATATGGTTCATGAAAGTGACCACAGCCAAAAAGATAGTTTGATTTTGCCCGACAGCTTCTCTTCAACAAGTTTGTAAATTAAGCTGCAGCTCCAGGAATGTCTGAACATGGTTGGAGAAGGAAGCATTTTATCATAGTAATCCTGCTGGCTCAATGGAAAACCATATAGTACCTCACTCAGTTCATCCAGAGAGTGCAGTTTAGCTAGGATTAACTAAATTCTGAAAGAAATGTGGAGGTAAAAATAAAACAGGGTTCAATAACAGCCCTGAATGAATACACTAAACGTATTGGTGTACAGTTAGACTAGCATACCCTACACTGGGTTCTGCAGGGTTCATCTAGGGACTCCACAGTAGGTCCGGCTGTTTTAAATTTGAAAAACGTTGTCCTTCCAGCTTGTCCAATTGAAGGCAATTTTCACACTACTTTGTGGCGGCATGGTGGCACATGGTCAACACTGCTGCCTCACAGCGTCAGGGAACGAGGTTTTATTCCAGACGTTGATTCCTGCATGTGTGGAGTTTGCATGTTCTGCAGTGTCTTCCTGGGTTTCCTCTGGGTGCTTTGGTTTCCTCCCACAGTCCAAAAATGTGGTTAGGAGGATTGGCCATGCTAAATTGCCCCTTTGTGTTCAAAGGTTAGGTGAGGTTACAGGAATAGGGCAGGGAGAGGTAGAGTTGGTGCAGACTCGATGGGCCAAATAGCCTTCTTCTGCATAATAGGGATTCTATAGACGTCGCTGGATAGGCCAGCGGTTATTGCCCTTGAGGCAGTGGTGTGTTGCCTTCTTGAACCACTGCAGACATATGGTGGCAGCACAGTGGTTCTCTCTTACCTCTCAGCACCAGGGGCCCTGGTTCAATTCCGATCTTGGGTGACTGCTTTGTGGATTTTTCATGTTCTCCCCGTATCTGCGTGAGTTTCCTCTGGGTGCTTCGGTTTCCTCCCACAGTCCAAGATGTGCAGGTTAGGAAGATTGGCCACAGCAAAATTGTCCCAGTGTCCACAGGTTAGGTGGGGTTACAGTGATAGGGCGAGGTGCTCTCTCGGAGGATGTGTGTAGACTTAGAACATAGAACAGTACAGCACTGAACAGGCCCTTCGGCCCTTGATGTTATGCCGAGCTTTGTCCAAAACCAAGATCAAGCTATCCCACTCCCTGCCATTCTGGTGTGCTCCATGTGCCTATCCAATAACCGCTTGAAAGTTCCTAAAGTGTCCGACTCCACTATCACAGCAGGCAGTCCATTCCACACCCTAATCACCCTCCGAGTAAAGAACCTACCTCGGACATCCTTCCTATATCTCCCACCCCGAACCTTATAGTTATGCCCCCTTGTAACAGCTACATTCACCCGAGGAAATAGTCTCTGAACATCCACTCTATCTATCCCCCTCATCATCTTATAAACCTCTATTAAGTAACCTCTCTTCCTCCTCCGCTCCAAAGAGAAAAGCCCTAGCTCCCTCAACCTTTCCTCATAAGAACTACCCTCCAATCCAGGCAGCATCCTGGTAAATCTCCTTTGCACCCTTTCCAATGCTTCCACATCCCTCCTAAAAAGTGAGGTGACCAGAACTGCACATAATACTCCAAATGTGGTCTCACCAGGGTCCTGTACAGTTGCAGCATAACCCCATGGCTTTTAAACTCAAGCCCCCGTTAATAAACGCAAACACACTATAGGCCTTCTTTACGGCTCTATTCACTTGAGTGGCAACCTTCAGAGATCTGTGGGCATCTATGGGCCAAATGGCCTCCTGCTGCACTGTAGGGATTCTACTGATCGGGGAAGGAGGGAATTGTTCATGAGAGAGGGGTAAAATGTGTGTGTGTGTGGGGGGGGGGGGGGGGGGGGGAGAAGAGGAGGAGGTTGGAGCCAGAGAGAGGAGAGAGATCACACCTCCCATTAAAAATTACTAAAAGGGTAAGTATTTGCTGAACAAGAGAACGAGTTAATTATAAGAAATGTATCAATAAAGGGCAGCAGGGTGGCGCAGTGGTTAGTACTGCTGCCTTACATTGCTGAGGACCCGGGTCACTGTCTGTGTGGTGGTTGTACATTCTCCCCATGTCTGCGTGGGTATCACCCCCACAACCCAAAGATGTGCCGGGAAGGTGGATTGACACGCTAAATTGCCCCTTAATTGGAAAAAAAATTATTGGGTACTCTTAAATTTATATTTAAAAGAAATGAAATGCGTACATAAGTAGAAAATACTTTTATAAATAAGTGTGTTAC
This sequence comes from Scyliorhinus canicula, assembly GCF_902713615.1. NCBI lineage: Eukaryota > Metazoa > Chordata > Chondrichthyes > Carcharhiniformes > Scyliorhinidae > Scyliorhinus > Scyliorhinus canicula. Next base: position 103,664,596 of record NC_052146.1, on the reverse strand, counting down.
GTTTGCACCTATTTTGCACAAACAAACAATTTTTTTGTGCTTTCTGTCTTCAACGCAATAAGAATGTTTCTTAGGGGTTATGTCAGTACTCTTGGGACGTCAAAACAATTCAGAAGCTGATAAAGTTTGGGGAACCCCGAGTTAGACTAATGGTACGTTTGCCTGGCAGCGCCTGTTCAAACATCCCAACTATTCCCACGGCTATGTTAGTTTAATATCTTTCAGTGGCTAAGTTTCAGAAATGATTCTGGACTGGTAACACCAACCAAAACTACTTCAGGAAACTGTTTATTAAGTTCCAGTACCTAACCCCACACAATTAACAGTAGATGGAGAACATTAAAACTGCAGTCCCAGTCAGAACGGATATGCATTTGCTCTCTCAGCATCATTTTTGCAGCCATATGATGTCGGGCCCCACTGTAGATCAGTCAGTTGGGTGAAGCTATGATCAAAGAGTAGAGTGCATTTTAATGTTGCGATATCAAAGTAATGGGTATTTTTTAAATTCCTGATGGTAATTTAAAATTAGCCTGATGTGAATGTCAGTCAAGAACATTAGAATTTTTTTATCAATAGATAAGAAAGATACATATGATATAACAGATTACATTTATTTACTTATTTAAAATTTTTTTTAGAGTATCCAATTCATTTTTTCCAATTAAGGGGCAACTTAGTGTGGCCAATCCACCGACCCTGCACATCTTTGGGTTTGGGGGTGGGACAAAACCCACGCAAACACCGCGAGAATGTGCAAACTCCACACAGACAGTGACCCAGAGCTGGGATTGAACCTGGGACCTCGGTACTGTGAAGCAGCAATGCTAACCACTGCGCCACTGTGCTGCCCTACAGATTACATTTTTAAAATAAATTTAAAGTACCCAATCCACCTACCCTGCACATCTTTTGAGTTGTGGGTGTGAGACCCACACAGACACGGGAGAACGTGCAAACTCCACACGGATAACGGATAGTGACCCAGGGCCAGGATCGAATCCAGGTCCGTGGCACCGTGAGGCAGCAGTGCAAATCACTGCGTCACCGTGCCACTCGACAGATAGAATTGTTTTTTAATAAACATTTTATTAACGTATTTTTGGTATAGTAACAACAAAAAAATAAATATACATGAAACCATAAACGCAGTGCAAAAACGCTTACCTATTATACAGGTCCCACCCTTATTACCCCCCTACTCTAACCTAAACTACTCCTCCCACCCCCCTCCCTAGATAGCATTGTTAACAACAAAGCAATATTCTATTTCTGATGAGTCAATTACACTCTAATTTTTATCAAAGATGAACACCAGTATCTGCCATTTAAAAATGAACTTCAATACAATGAAAATAATTCATTAGATGGCAGTTTAAACAATCTGATAGGAAGAAAATGTGATCCAAGTGTCGCCAACAATCCTGAAAAAAATAGATGGGTGGTGTCACAAAGGACTAACAAGATTGAGGCCCAGCAAAACCATGGCAACGGCTGTGGCAGCTGGAATCCTAGACCTAGAGCATATCAATGAATATCAGGATTGATGAGAAGAGAAAGCGATTTCCAGACTGTCACTGTACTTCAAAAGGGAAATAAACTGGATCAGGTCATCCTTTTGATAGCTATTCAACTGAGATCATTACTATGGGATATGATTAGAGTTCAGTTCATTCTTTTTTCTTTCCATGGTGTTCTAATGTCATGAACATTTCTATTTCATAAACGTCATTGCAGATTTTGAGGTCAATTTATGAGAATTTGCTTCTTTTTTGTAAAGGTGGAAAATCTCCCACATTGACTTCTCTCAGGTTTTCGCTCCCCATCTCCTCTTCCTATTACAAGGTTGAAGAATTAAATAAAGCTCTGCTTGTTTTAATGAATTTGAGTTTTGATCTTTCACCATAATGGTGTACATTGTGACAAAGTACTCATATGCAACTTTTCAAACTCTCCTCAAAGGCTTCCATTTAACCAAAAAAATAATCTCTTCCAATGTGCATTACATGCTCTAAGTGCAAGTTTTACAGAGTCTCAAAGTGATGCCTACTACAGAACATACTTGCTGTAACAACATGCTGTCCCTCAAGAGTCAAGATTCAATGGACGCTCCGGGAATTCAGAAAGTTCTCCCAAAAAAGGACTGAATTTGTGGCTGTGTTCTACTAAACCAGGTGATTAATAGCAAAGATTTCGGTTATAGAGTGTTATTATTATGCATCTTATTTAAATCCATTGCTGATGTAAGTGCTGTGATGTCATTTGTGTTATTGTTACCTGTGTATATTTGTGTTTAAACCCCGTTAGTTCTGATTCTATACCGTTACTGTTGTTTAGCTAGCATTTGAATGCATACTATATTTTAAACATCGTTGTTTTTATATATTAAAGATTAACTTTATTTAGCATGGAAAGAAGGCGGGGCATATGTTGGCAGGTCAGCTCCAGAGGGAGGCGGCGATAAGGGAAATTGTCCAGGTGTAGGACAGGGAAGTTGGTGGTGGCTCCAGATCAGATTAGCTAGGTCTTTAAGGAATTCTACGAGAGGTTGCACAGGTCAGAGCCACCTGGAGGAGACGCAAGAATTTCTAGATGGGCTGGAGTACGCGAGGTATGGGGAGGGGGGGAAACAGGGCTACATTAGAGGGGCGATAGTGGAGCAGGAGATTAAAGATGCGATTGGGAGGATGCAATCGGGGAAGGTGGCGGGGCCGGATGGGTTTCTGGTGCAATATTATTTAAAAATTCAAGGATAAGCTGGTACCACTGATGGTGGAGATGTTTGAGGCGGCGATAGGGAAGGGGGTGTTACCACAAACTTTGGGGAAAGTATTGATTTCCCTGTTGCAAAGATATTGGCGAAGGTACTGGCAGGTAGGCTAGAGGAGTGCCTCCCAAAGGCGCGAGGGAGGCAGCTCTTTTTGAACATATTCATAAAGGTATTAAACGTGGTTATGGCACCAGCGGAGGGGAAGGAAACAGAGGTGCTTTTGGCATTAGACGCTGAGAAAGCGTTTGATTGAGTAGAATACGGGTACTTGATGGCAGTTCTGCAGCGTTTTGGGATTGGACCAAAATTTGTGGACTGGATAAAGCTACTGTATAAGGAGCCGAGGGAGAGTGTCCGCACAAATAACATGAGCTCCGAATACTTTTCTCTTCACCGTGGGACTAAGCAGGGATGTCCTATATCCCCCCTTGGTGTTTGCACTCGCGATTGAGCCATTGGCCATCGCGTTAACTTCGGGGATATTGAAAGGGATGGGATGGGGGAAGAATAGAGCATAGGGTGTCCTTATATGCCTATGACTTGCTATTGTACGTGTTGGAACCGAGTGTATCAATCGGGGGAATACTGGAGCTGCTTGCGGGTTCTTTCTCGGGGTACAAACTAAATCTAGACAAGAGTGAGTATTTTGTGGTGTCTCGGCCGGGGGCTGCCAGTCCGTAGGGCAGGGACTCACTTTAGATACCTGGGGGTGCAGGTTGCTCGGGTTTGGGGGGGGGGGGCTCCGTGGGTACAACATTTCTAGTTTGGTGGGGAGGGTGAAAGCTGGGTCTTCTGAACCTGATGTATTATTACTGGCCGGCGAATGTGGAGACGGTATGGAACTGGGTCAGAGGGGTTGATTCCCAATTGGGCAGAATGGAGGAGAGTTTGCGCAAGGGGTTCGGATTGAAGGCGCTAGCAACAGCGCGCTCCCCACAGCCCCAAGAAAATACTCGGAGTCCGGTCGTAACAGCATCGTTGAGAATTTGGCAGCAGTTTCGGCAGCACCAGGTTGGGGGCAGTGTCAAGGGAAATGCCAATTCGGGGAAACCATAGATGTGAGCCCGGGAAGTGGGATGGAAATTTTTGGAGATTGGAGGAGAAAAGAATTGGGACACTAAAAGCAGGTGAATGAAGCCTCTCTCTCTGGATCTGTAAAGATTTAATTATCTGCATGGCCAACGCTGTCTACCTCATACGCTGCAGGAAAGGATGTCCTGAAGCGTGATACACTGGCAAGACCATGCAGACACTGCGACAACGGATGAACGGACATCGCGCGACAATCGCCAGACAGGAATGTTCCCTTCCAGTCAGGGAACTTCAGCAGTCAATGGCATTTAGCCTCTGATCTTCGGGTAAGCGTTTTCCAAGGCAGCCTTTAGTATGCGCGACAACGCAGAATTGCCGAACAGAAACTTATAGCCAAGTTCCGCACACGAGTACAGCCTCATCCGGGACCTTGGACTCATGTCGCATAACATTCACCCCCCACCATCTGGCCTAGGCTTGCGAAATCCTACCAACTGTCCTAGCTTGAGACAATTCACATCTCTTTAACCTGTGAGTACTCCTCTTTCTGGATCTGTAAAGACTTAATGGCCTGCAAATGCTCACATTCAAAGTATCATCTTGCATCTTTGACTTTGTCGATATATATGTTTTTGGAACATACCTCTTCATTCACCCGAGGAAGGAGCAGTGCTCCGAATGCTAGTGATTTGAAACAAACCTGGTGGACTTTAACCTGGTGTTGTAAGACTTCTTACTGTGCTCACCCCAGTCCAATGCTGGCATCTCCACATCATCACAATTACTTGGAGACAGCAGAAGTTCCAGATAACAAAATAGAAGGAAATTATTTGTGAAAATTCAACAAGTGATTCCTGTTGTAACAGGACTTGCAGTGGACTCTACTTCAGGAGAGGACGCTCATGCTCAAATACACAACCTAAGTCAAGTATCACCAAACTTGACGGTGTCATCAGTGATATTGTGCATTTCACAGCACAGTAGCAAAGCTTCTGAAAGACCGAGGTACAATTAAAGCATTAGTTTCATTGCATTTCTGTCTTTAATTTGCATTTCTGGGCAGCACAGTAACACAAGTGGATAACACTGTCGCTTCACAGCGCCAGGGTCCCAGGTTCGATTCCCCGCTGGGTCACTGTCTGTGCGGAGTCTGCACATTCTCCCCATGTCTGCGTGAGTTTCCTCCGGGTGCTCCGGTTTACTCCCACAGTCCAAAGACGTGCAGGATAGGTGGATTGGTCATGCTAAATTGCCTTTAGGTGTCCAAAAAGGTTAGGAGGGGTTATTGGGTTACGGGGATAGGATGGAAGGGAGGGCTTAAGTGGGTCGATGCAGACTCGATGGGTCAAATGGCCTCCTTCTGCGCTGTATGTTCTATGTTAATGGGGGAGGGAAATGTTGTAGTGTGTTATTATTCATCTTATTTAAATCCATTACTGATGTCATCAGTTGTTGCTGTAACTTGTGTATTTTATATTCAACTGTCATTAGTTTTAATTCTATTGTTACTTTAATGTTTAGCTAGCTGCTCCCATTTGTGTCCATACTGTATTTTAAACTTAGTTGTTTTTGTATATTAAGGATGAACTTTATTTATTAATAAAGTGGTCAAAGTATGACAATTCAACAAAGTGAACAGGGCTTTCTCGTCTGTAACCACGTGACAGACTCAGCCAGCTTCAAGGTAGAAAGTGGACCATAAAATCCCTGCAATGCAGGCCATTTGGCCCATCATCTCTCTACCAACCCACTGAAATAGCACCCGATCTAGGGACACGCTCCCATCCTATCCCGTAACTCAGTAACCCCACCTAACTTTTTTTTTTGGACACTAAGGGACAATTTAGCATGGCCAATCCATCTAACCTGTACATCTTTGGACTGTGGGAGGAAACCAGAGCACCCGGAGGAAACCCACGCAGACACGGGGAGAATGCACAATCGCCACAGAGAGTCACCCACGGCTGGAATTGAACCATGGACCCCTGGAGCAGTGAGGCAGCAGTGCTAACTACTCTACGACTGTGCCACCCCAGAGTCTGGCTGACTGCTGGCAAGCTTTGAACAGTGGTTTTACTTTGTTCAACCGCATGAACTGCAGGTTCAACAGGTGTGACAGAATTTCCGACACCCATAAAAGAAGCATTTCCTCCCGCAGCTATATAACTGGAAAAGAAGCCCAATAACCAAGGCCAAGAATCATAAGTTTGAAAAAGTACACTTCCAACTGAACCCAATCAGAATTTAATAAATGTAGGAATTGTCCACGAGGATAGCAGAATGAGTAATAAAGCAGTTTGTATCAGAAACTGGCCACAACAAAAATATGCTCAAATGAGATACCACATGAACCAAATTTTACATTAAACACACAAGTGCTAAATATCCATGGACATGTTGACAATTTTCTGCCCAGGCAATAATATTGGATGTAAAATGCTCAAAATGCAAATGGAAAATTTAGGAATGTTCATATTTACATAAACATGTTGCAGATCATGGAAATTGCGTGATTCCTACTTAAACACTTTCAAACTCACCAAGACTTTTCTTCAAAAGCACATTAAACTAGGACTGCAGCTTATTCTCCAGCCAGTGGCTGATCTGCCTAATTTAATATCAATAGCTAGTGTAAAACTCCAAATCAGTTAATGCACTTCATCTCAAATGTAGGTCATGGCACAGGTTACTAAAGACTCTTATCCTTTTTGGTTCAGGTCAATATAGTATGGGATCACACAATTCAACTAACCCACTTCAAGCCTCACAAACAACATAACTGCCACAAATTTAATAAGGAAAGAGGAGTCTGTACTGCTTTCCTAAGCTCAGGAATAATCACTCATCCATATGTAAGGGCAGCACGGTAGCATTGTGGATAGCACAATTGCTTCACAGCTCCAGGGTCCCAGGTTCGATTCCGGCCTGGGTCACTGTCTGTGTGGAGTCTGCACATCCTCCCCGTGTGGGCGTGGGTTTCCTCCGGGTGCTCCGGTTTCCTCCCACATTCCAAAGGTGTGCAGGTTAGGTGGATTGGCCATGCTAAATTGCCCTTAGTGTTGGGTGGGGTTACTGGGTTATGGGGATAGGGTGGAGGAGTTGATCTCGGGTAGGGTGCTCTTTCCAAGAGCCGGTGCAGATTCGATGGGCCTAATGGCCTCCTTCTGCACTGTAAATTCTATAATTCTATGATGTTGACCCGCTTGCTGAACAGTGATGCCAATCTAGAAATGCTGCAGTACACAAGAGTGGAAATCTCTTTGCAGCTGGTATTAGCCCCATGAAACCACAAAATCTGGAGTAACAAATTCAACAGTACTTCATATAAACACTGTCCTTTCATAGTACATTTATTGCTCAAGGCATTCATTTCAAAAACCTCTGCTGATGGCATTCAAATCGTACTCCTTCAGTAGTTTCAATATCAAGGAGACCCTGGAGATGTTCAAAAGATAAGTTTCAGTTTAAAACAAGGCAGTTCCGTTCATACTAAATAAATGTTGAATTCTCAATTTAGCTCCCCCCCCCCCACCACCAAAATTATGTGGCTGCTTAGTTGGGCAGTTCATCCAGGTAAAGTTATCCAATCTGCTAGCATGATGAATAATTGTATTTTTGTCTCATAACATTTTTCATTGCAATTCTGACCCATTCTCTTCTACTTTTGTTCCCATTTGCAAAAATATTCCATTTGGTACAAAACAAGAAATACTCCATATCCACCTGAAAATTAGATCCAGTCAACAAGTGAGAGAGAAAATGACAGGCAAGCAACACAAGAATCATGTCCAATCTTCAGATCGAATAGCATCATAGTTTATTTTGATTTGAACATTTTTCTTTGGCGATGGTGGGGGTGGGTGGGTGTGTGGAATGAATTGGCTGAAATTTGGAACCATACAATGTACATTCAGAAAATTGATTCCGTCTGAGCGAAACTGGGGAAAAACTGCTTTTAATCGATGAGAACTGGAGAACAATTGCAGACGATTTGATAACTGGCTTACTGCTTTGGAGTCCTTTTCAAATCGCTCATTTCAAAGGTTTTGACAACTGATTAAAACGGACTCCGAGCAGTCAGATAAGATTCCAAAGTGAAAACAAATTACCATGAATAAAGACAATTTAGGAAATGAATGCACAGATCATGACTTTTTTTTTAAAGCTAAGTTTTGCTAGAATGGACTAGTCATCAAATCCTATCCACATCCAGCTCGATCTGCCTGCGCCCAGCAATTCAAATCAAACAATCACTGTTGTTACTGCACAAGAACTCTGTAGCATATAAATGCGCTAATTTCACCTGGTGCAGTTCAGAGGAGGTTCACTAGATTGATCCTAGAGATGAGGGATTTGTCGTACTAGAGATATTGAATAGTTTAGGCCTATACTCTCTAGAGTTTGGAAGAATGAGGCGAGATGTAATGGAGATATACAAGATGCTAAAAGGTAGGGCAGCATGTGGCTCAGTGGTTAGCACTGCTGACTACGTCGCTGAGGTCCCAGGTTCGAACCCCAGCCCTGGGTCACTATGTGTGGAGTTTGTACATTCCCCCTGTGTCTGCGTGGGTTTCACCCCCACAACCCAAAAAATGTGCAGGTTAGGTGGATTGGCCATGCTAAACTGCCCCTTAATTGGAAAAAAAAATAATTGGGTACTCTAAATTTTAAAAAAATGCTGAAAGGTATTGGTAAAGTAGACGTGGAGCTGATGCTTCTTCTTGCGGGGCATTCTAAAACGAGAGCTCAATCTTAGAAGAGGTAGAAAATCTAAAACAAATTTGAGGAGAAACTACTTCTCCCAAGTAGCACGGTAGCACAGTGGTTAGCACAGTTGCTTCACAGCTCCAGGGCCCCAGGTTTGATTCCCGGCTTAGGTCACTGTCTGTGTGGAGTCTGCATGTTCTCCCCGTGTCTACATGGGTTTCCTCCGGATGCTTCGGTTTTCTCTCAAGTCTCGAAAGACATGCTTGCTCGGTGAATTGAACATTCTGAATTCTTCTTCAGTGTACCCGAACAGGCCCAGAGTGTGGCGACTAGGGGATTTTCACAGTAACTTCATTGCAGTAAGCCTATATGTGACACTAAGATGATAAAAAGCAAAGCTTTATCAACACGCTATTAAACTCTTTAACATCCCACCCGAAAATAGTTTATTACCCCATAAACAATAAAACTCAAAACAGTAAATACCATATCCTTAATTACTACCTATGTTCCCAATGCAACAAGAAAAAAGACATATTGCTCTCAACTCATCCTACATCCCAATGGCTCAGATTAATACTTGCTTTCCAGAATAGGTTTGGCTCCTGTTAGAACTCCTGCAGACTCTGGCTGTATGTCTTCAAAAAGCTGTCCCAACTGGTTTGTTTCAGCTTTTCCTTGTCCTCAAACAAGTCTGTTCTGCTTTAAATATGATTACTCTTTTTTAACTGTCCTACCGGGAGTACAAGACCTTACTTGTGGTCTAAAAAGGTAGCCAGATTAGAACTCAAACTTCAAAAATATTTCTCAAAAATGGCTGAATACTTTTGCTCCACCTAGCAATGACAAACTTCCCAGGGACTACCCCTGGTCAAACAACATTGCTCAGGCCTACCACTCTGGCTAATTTCACCTCTGGCTCCAAAAAGCTTTCACGTCTTGAAAAATAAGATTATTTTTAAAATCATGACTACTGCAGTCAAGCACACTATACCCCAGGTTTTTAAGCATTAAATTGCCAAATTTTTATAATCCAACATACCTAAAATCCTACATTCATCATACTTGTGTGTTCGGCATGGCAGCTACAATGGATTCTGCATAGATTTGGAATTCGGCTGGGCATCATCCCAATAGAAAGCTCAGGATTGCAGCTGTTAATTGATGTACAAACTTGGCCCAATAAATATGCAGCAATAAATTCACAGAAGATCATGCAACCATTAGAACAGCAATCCAGTTTATTTGACTCGAGGGACAGGCATTTTACCCCATAGGGGTATTATTCGAAACTAAAGAACATATTTAAATGCCTTTTGTATCACAAATAAAAGGCCTTTACCAACCTTGGGAATCAAGTTATATTTCAGAATCTTTGCTAACCTCCCTACTCATCATAAATTAAAGACTGGCCGTCACCTTCCATGCCGTTGGTTAATGACGTGCCTATTTTACGATCAATGATTAATAAATCTACAACAGCTGGGACTTCCAGTGGCGACCATGATGTGAGTAGTTGCATATTTGGTGGCTCCCGCTCGTGGTAGTATTTTTGGGCCTTTTCCCCAGCTAACGGGTGGATGTGTTGATTGAAAAAGGTGCAGGAGGGGTGGTAGGAGAGTTTGTCCCACCGGTGGATGAATTCCTGGACCAGAAGTGGTCTAAAAAGGAGCAGTTGGAGCAAGTTGGAGTTGTGCCTGCGACACAGGTGAAGTTGGTGGAGGGTCAGGGATTGGCCCTGCCCTTTCAATGGTCGATGGAGCAGCTGCTGGGCTTCCTGAACGAGAAGTTCACCCAGCAGAGGAAGGACTATTTGAAGACCCGGCTAGGGTGGTGCGCCTAGGGTGGAAATGAGGCTGGAGTCCCAGAGCCAGGCAATCCAGAAGGTGGAGGAGACAGTGGGGGAGCACGAGAAGCAGCTTGCCTCAATGGCGGCCGAGTTGGCGGTAATGCAGGACAATCGGAGGTGGCTGCAGAAGGTGGAGGATCTGGAAAACCGGGCCCGCAGGCAAAATTTGTGGATCGGTGGACCGCGAGGGAGCGGGCACATTCGTGGCTTGGATGTTCGAGATGTTGCTGGGAGAGGGTGGCATTTTAACGACCGTTGGAAATGGGAGCACAGGGCGCTGACGAGGAAACCGCAAGGGAACGAGTCACGAGGGCGGTGCGCCTGTACCGGTTCCTGGACATGGAGCGGATCCCAAGGTAGGCGAGGGAATGCTTGGCACCGTGAATAGGGGCTGCCAGGCTAATTGGGCGGGCTAGTTCACAGAAGTGCAGTGGGGGGTGAGCAGGTGGCTAGTGTGTTGATGGGGGTTGGGATTGTTATTTTGTTTGTGTGTGTATGGGGGGGGGGGGGAGAAGAGAAGGAGGATAATCACTGACAGGGGAGGGTTCTTGGAACGTGGTATGGGGAGGGTTGATGGCGGTGGGTGCCAGAGGAGATGCGGGACCTGAGCTGGAGGCTGGCCCAGGAGGGGCATGACTGATCAGCTGGGGTGGGGGGGGGGGGGGGGGGGGGGGGGGGGGATGATTGCCCTCCGACCAGGCTGATCACATGGAATGCAAGAGGGTTGAATGGACCAGTCAAGAGGGCCCGTGTGTTTGCACATTTAAAAAGAGTCTCAAGGCAGACGTAGATCTGGTGCAGGAAACACACCTGAAGGTTGTGGATCAGACTAAATTGAGCAAAGGATGGATAGGGCAGGTATTCCATTCAGGATTAGATACCAAAGCGAATGGGGTGCCAATTTTGATCAACAACCGGGTGGCGTTTAAAGTGGGGAATATCGTGGCTGACTCTGGGGAGAGGTTTGTGATGGTGAGGGGGAAATAGGAGGGGATGCCGGTGGTGCTGGTGAATATGGTAGTAGGACAATTGGCCTAAAGGCAATTGGCCGAAAGACAATTGACAGACAGGACAATTCACAGACAGGACAATTGTCAATAATATAGGCGTATCCCTCGAACAGAAGCTTTTTGCCTCCTCGCTCCGTTTTGACAAACTCCATGATAGATACTGAAGGGCTTTGAATAAAAAAAGCAGTTTGAGAATTTGGTCTTGAAATTCATTTACAAATAGCCTAAGTAGTTTAGTAAAACGACCCTAACAATAAATAGTTTAGTATAACAATTTTAGAAATAAGTAATTAAATATAACAATTGTTGAAGTACGTAATTTAGTATAACTGTTTTAAGCGGGTTCCCTGTCGACTAATTGTATTGTATGTAAGAGTTTTTAATAGACTGTTCCTGTCTTTTTTTATATAAATGAGTAGTTTTTTTAATAATCCTTAATAAATAATATTCCTTTTTTTTGCATGTTAGTTTTTAGTAAGCTGTTCATATCATTTAATAAATAATTTGTTGTATTTGTATTTTGCCTATCCCTTTTATTCTTTTATTTTTAATAAGTGTCGGCCAATTGTCCTGTCTGTGAATTGTCCTGTCTGTCAATTGTCTGTCGGCCAACTGTCTGTCGGCTAATTGTCTTTCGGCAAATTGTCCGCACACGGGTGAATATTTATACACCCTAGTGGGACAATGTGGAGCTCATGAGGCAGGTGCTGGGGAAGATCCCGGATTTGGACTCGCACCGGTTGATAATGGGGAGGAGATTTTAATATGGTTCTGGATCCATGGCTGGGCTGGTCGGGTTTGAGGTCAGGGAGGGTGTCAGCAGTGGCGAAGGGGTTTATAGGGGGGGGGGGGTTTCCGTGGAGGTTTGGGAGGCCGAGGGCGAAGGAATTTTCCTTCTTCTCACATGTGTACAGGGTGTACTTCCAAATTGACCTTTTTGTGCTGGATAAGACATTACTGGTTGACATGGAGTATTCAGTGATTGTTGTGTTGGATCATGCTCCGCATTGGGTGGATAGGGGAGAGGGCCAGTGCATGCAGTGGAGGCTGGATGTGGGGCTCTTGTCGGACGAGGAGGTTGGTGAGCGGGTGGGGAAGGCCATTTGGGGATATGTGGAGCTGAATGACAGGGGAGGTTTCGGCGGCTCCATTGTGGGAGGCATTGAAGGAGGTAGTGAGGGGAGAGTTTATCTCAATACAGGCACACAGAGCGGGTGGAGATGGAGAGGCAAGTGGAGGCGATCTTACAGGTGGACAGGAGGTATTCGGTGGCCCCAGAAGCGGCAGAAGCTGCAGATGGAGCTTGGGCATTTATCCACGGGGAAAGTGGTTGGGCATCTGAGGAGGGCGAAGTGAGTGGTTTACGAGTATGGGGAGAAGGCGAGCAGGATGTTGGCACATCAATTGAGGAAGCAGGAGGCAGTGAAGGAGATCGGTAAAGGGAAAGCCCCTGGGGTGGGTGGGTGGGGGATTCAGTTTTGGACCCGTTGGGGTGAATGGGGTGTTCAGGAATTTTTACAGCAGGCTGTATGTTGGAACCCCCAGCCGGGGTGGAGAGGATGAGGCAGTTTGTCGAGTGGCTAGGAGCCCCCATTGGGGTGGTTGAAGTGATGGAGGCGATGCAGTTGGGCAAGGCCCCAGGCCCGGTCGGATATCCAGGCGAGCTCAGGTTCTCGGGGGTCCTGGGGCCCTTGTTGTGGAGGGTGTTCAACGAGGTGAGGGGGCGGGGTGAATTGATTCTCTTCCCCCCCCCCCCCCCCCCCCCGATGCAGGCTTCGATCTCCCTGATTTTAAAACAGGATAAAGATCCAGAGCAGTGCAGGTCTTATAGGCCGATCTTACTATTAAATCTGGACGCCAAGTTATTGGCCAAGATCTTGGCCTCGAGAATAGAGGACAGTGTGCCAGGGGCAATAGGGGAGGACCAGACTGGGTTCATGAAGGGGAGGCATCAGGTGACCAATATTAGATTATTAAATGTGATAATGATGCCCCCCCCCCCCCCCAAGGGACAGGATTTGGAGGTGGTGGTCCTCATGGATGAGGAAACGGCCTTCGATCGGTGGAGTAGGACTATCTGTGGGCGGTCTTGGGACAGTTTGGGTCGGGTTTTGTGGACTGGGTCCGATTGCTGCACCGGTGGCAAGCATGCGGACAAATCGGGTGAGCTCGGGCTATTTTAGACTGTATTGGGGGACAAGACAGGGATATCCACTCTCTCCACTGCTCTTTGCCTTGGCTATAGAGCCACTGGTGATGGCCTGGAGTGTGTCGAGGGACTGGCAGAGGATAGTGCAGGGGGGTGGGTGGGTGGAGAGACGGACGGGACGGGACACCATAGGGTCTCGCTTTATGCGGACGATTTGTTGTTGTATATTCCGGACCCATTGGGAGCAATTGGATCTTGAGGAATTTGGTCGGTTTACGGGGTATAAATTGAACATGGGGGAAGAGTGAGGTCTTTCCGATCCAGGCGAGGGGGCAGGGGAAGAGATTGGGGGATCAAGATGGTGGTGGGGGAGCTTTCTCAGGCTTGAGAAAATTAAGTTCGCCCTGAGGGGTTCGATGGAAGGGTTTGCCCGGAGGTGGCAGCCATTTTGTGGCAGGGGCGGTGAATTTTTGCTAGGGGTGTTGTTTAAGTAAGCCATGATAGCTGGTTTTGGGGTGTGTGGTTGTCCATTGTATTGTGTTAAAATTTATAATATAAATGCCTCAATAAAATAATTCTCAAAAATAAATAAATATACAACAGCTGGTCAATCTGAACTAACTTTTTGCCTATAGGGCAGACAAACGTTGCCCATCTTTGTCTGGTCACATCTGTATTATACCCTCATGCACTATAACCATAGCCTCATGCGCTATAATCTCAATAGAATACCTCAGCCAATCCACTTGATCTGCACATCTTTGGGTTGTGGGGGCGAAACCCATGCAAACACGGAGAGAACGTGCGAACTCCACACGGACAGTGACCCAGAGCCGGGACTGAACCTGGGATCTCGGCGTCGTGATGCAGCAATGCTGCACTGCACCGTGCTTCCCTGGGTTTCTGCTTAACGTGATCGCAGCATACAAGTCTGCATACTAGCAAACTCCCCACCAATCAATTTGCATAAAAATGCATGGAAAGATGATATTCTATTTGGCAATGTCACGTAATCAACTAGCGATATGCATCTTTTCTTCAACTGATACCAGTCAGGTACATATATATTTTGGAAGTTTCATTAATGGGTTACGGTTGCAATGGAGTTTTCTTACAATTCCCAGATTTATCCCCACTCTGCCATTGGTAACATCCCACAAAATACTGCAATATTGGCCAATGAAGAGTTCTGTAATACCTTGCTTTTTCATAAGCGTTAACCTCTGCTGAGCTACAAGTGATATCCTGAGTTGCCAATAATAAATCTTCGCACTGTCGACAATGCCACTATATGGTAACCCTTTTGGTCCTGACCCTAACATGGTTGGATTTGCAATGTTGGACCAAAAGTCAACTTTCCAAAGCTTTCCCCCTTGCATTAATCATTCAAATCAGCAAAACCCAGCAGAACTGAATTTTACGAATAGTTGCTCCCACTTTTACGTTCATAAAATCTCAATCAGGGGCACAGCAACTGAACCAGCAAGGTCACAAATGTCAGCTGTCCTACCAAGCTACTGATCACCCTGCGCCAAATGTGGTAATTCCAGTGTTACGGCTACTCCTGCTCCTTTTTCAATATTCTTATGTACGAGAGCTTCAGTGGGTTGCTTGAAAGCAACTAATATGGTTGGAGGAATGATGCCATATTCTTTGCATCCCGACAGCCTCATGTCTTGTGGCTGGGTGAGGTCTTCCCATTCGATAGACAGCTCTAAAGCAGAATGATGTACAAACATTCTGCATTTCAATACTACTGCTACATCACAAGTGTCACAAGTGGTTCGTCAATGGGCCATAAAAACATGCCCTCTGGGTTCTGAGATGCATGCCAGCACTCCCCATCAGGTGACGTTTGGGAGGAATTTGACTACTGCAGGGATCCTGGCACAAGGTAACAAACCCATTGGCCTAAATGCTTCAGGATCTAAAGCCAAACAACCGTTCTTATGATCATAATTCCAAATATTCTTCTGTTTTTATAAGATTAAACTTGTGATTTTTCTGTCTTACTGTATAAATACAAGTTTCTGTTAACTAGTTCCATAAAAGGTACAATTTAAATTTTCTTCAATTTCTATGCGCTTGCTTCAGGCACTAACTAGTAGCACAGTTTACCATTTCTTAGCAAGGCGGCACAGGGCGTAGTGGTTAGCACTGCTGCCTCATCGCACCGAGGACCCGGTTTCGACCCCGGCCCCTGGGTCACCATCCATGTGGAGTTTGCACATTCTCTGCGTGGGTCTCACCCCCACAACCCAAAATGTCCAGGGTAGGTGAATTGGCCACACTAAATTGCCCCTTAATTAGAAAAAAATTGGGCTATCCACCAGATTGAAGAAAAAGATGCAAGCATTTTAACATTCAGCAATACGAGATGTTCATTTCAAAACTTCTTTGCTCCATTTATTGTGCTTTGCCAATACAGAAGATGCAGAATCATTTTTTTCTTAAGCAATTCTGACTGAAATTCATTCCCTTGGAATTATACAAGCTAACTTTTCTGGTACAATCTGTTAATACTCTACCTGCAGCACAGCAACAGGCCCTTCGGTCCTCCAAGCCTGTGCGAACTATGCTGCCCATCTGGATTTCTGGGCAAAGATACAATGTGAAGACAGGCAATTAATTAACTTTCTTCCAACACAAAGCAACTGCTATAAAGAAAACTCTAAGCCCTATTCAGGTCAACACAATCACAACAGAATACAAATCTGCTGTGGTTGACATGTAAATTGAATGAAATCTACTTGATTCACAAATCAATTTGGAAAGCTAAATTTAGTTAGCTCACTCCAACTTTCATTTCCACACTGAGCCAAACCAGGGTGAATGCAACTCCGGCAGCATAAACAAGGAGTCAGAACTCTGGCTAAGACAGCGGTGTCGGCGTCAGTTTACCCTCAGTAAAGCCCCTAGTCTCAGAAAGGGGAGAACTCAACAGTCAAATTTCCTACTCGAGCACTATCCAGTACAGAAAAACACAAGTGAAGAGGGTACTTAGAAGACTGCATACCTCCACAACATTGTTAACTTATTACAATTACCAGTTCTTCCTCAATTCTAGGCTTTCCTCGACCTGGATATAATCCTCTAACTACAAAGCTGACAACAGAATCTTAAAATATATCATTCACAAGTGGTTTCAGGCCAATCCACATCCAAAAACCTGTCTGAAAACTCTGCTCATTTTGACAGAAGTGGCACCATATTCTGAAACAAACGGCGCCATTCTAAAATAACCAATGTTTGAAATAATACAACACTAAACAAAGTCTATTTGCTCCGTATCCCAATATTAACCGATCCTTAATTCTGGGATCCAGAATTCCTTGGGACGTACAGTTAAATCAGTGGTTCTACCACAACCCCACTTTCCTGCCCTATCTTCATATCCCTCCATTTCCTTTGAGTCAAAACATTTACTGTGCTCAGTCTCAAATACTCAATGACTCCACTTCCACAGCCTTGATAAAACTGACACCATGACTTCTCAAGATATATATATAAAACTCAGATACAGAGTTTGGCATAATCAGACATCATCTGATCATATACCAAACAGGATAAGGTGGGTCAGCCAAAGTTTGAAGTTCACAATCCTACATGCACGAGTGCTTATTGTAAGAAACTTGAGCTCATGAGAAAGCATAAGCTAGAAACAATCTAGTTACTTTGCTCAGAGTTGAATTTAAACTCTACATAGAAGTTGACTAAGAAACAGTTTACCATGAGCTTTTAAAGCTCACAGGCTATTCGACAGTGAAACCTCCCAGAGTATGATGAAAAGTTGCATCGCAACCCTTTGAGATTAAGTAAACTAGGTGACAAGCCACAATTAACAGCAAAGAGTCCTTTTGCTGAACTTTGTACAAGCCGTGTTGAAAATTGTTCATTGTTGTTAAACAAAGACAGGTGTTGGGGCGTCACTAACTAGAAATGATCCATCACATTCACAAATATCTTGAAGCAGGGTACTGGCATCAAATTAAGATCTGGCTACAGTACAGTAAGCCACTGAGGGAATTAATGTTAAAATCCACACACTAACCAGTGTAACCAAATTAAAGTAGTATCTTTTGTTTTAAATTCATTTTCAAGTCACACCTGCTTTCTGGTGTGGCAAAGCGGAACGTTTCTACAGACAACAGCAGGATACATACAGCTGCTACATAGAATGGAGGAAGATACTTTAAAACACAGGCCACAAGCGTCCTTGGGTAGACGTATAGGGAGAATCAAGTACAGTACTGCTGCTATTGTAACATTGTGCTCCTCTGGATCACAGTAATTAGTAAAGTCACAATGAAGCAGCAGAGAAAGAACCCATTCAGTCCATCTTTCTGTGCCAGCTTCTTGCAAGAGCTATCCAAATAGTCCCTTTCCTGCATTGTAAATGCCTCCCCTTTAAATATTTAATGTTTAGTTAACGTCAATGAAACTGATGTCACCATCTTTTCAGGCAATGCACTCCAGATCATAATTCACTGCATACAAAAAAAAATCTGTTCTGTCCTCTGGTTACCAACATTTTGCCAGCAGAAAGATTCTCCTTATCTCAAACAAAACCCCTCAATGTTGAATACCTTTATAAATCCCACCTTTAGCTTTTCTGTCCCAAGAACAATTACTATTTTCCGAGTGATACCACATAACTGAACTGTTTCACCCCTGCTGCCTTTCGGGTAAATCTCCACCACACCCTCTCCAAGGTTTTGAAAAACCTCTCACGGTGAGGCGTTTGGAAGTGGCTACTATGATCATCCTGGAGGGCCCAGTAATTGATAAATGATTCTTTGTTTTTATACTCCATGCCATTATTCATAAAGCCAAAGATCCCATTTCTCACTTTCAAAGATTGTTCACACACCCCCTTGTAGAAGGCAAAATGCACCATCACAGAAAGCTACACATTAGTATGGTGCATAGGGTTATGAACATAGGATCATCCCAAAACAAAACCACCAATATAATCACTCTCAATACAATAAATCACTCTCAACAATTCAATCACAATTCAACCCAGATAAAACTGATATTTGGAAGTGAAAACAAATATCACAATCTAGCTTTATGTCATTTTTACAAACAATTATCAAACCGGTTTTCAGGTGTTGTGTCCTGCAACTTCACCAGAATCAGGATCACAGAATTGTTACAGTGTAGGGGATCACCATTAAGACCACTGTGTCTGCACTGGTTCTCCAAATGAGCATTACAACTTAGTGCCAATTTCCTTGTACCCCATGCACATTACTTGAATACAAACAATTTATAGCCTTCTTGAATGCCTCGATTGAACCTGCCTCCACGTACTTCCAGGCAGTGCATTCCAGACCTGAACCATTCGTTGTGATAAAAAGATTTTTCTCAGATCACATTTTACAAATCACTTTAATCACCCATTGAAACATATTTTTGTCTCATCTTAAAATACATGAAGGCATATGGAATGGTTCTGATTAAATACATACTTGTAAATCCTGTTCAATTAAAGTTATGAAGGCAAATTAGCACATAGATAAACTCAATATAATTCTGCCCCAAGGGTTCTATTAGTATAATCAAAGTAAAAAAGTCTATCAAGCAATAAACATACACTAACGCAATCATCAGTTATTCAATGGGCCCCTCATACCTATGTGAAATGTCATTGAAACAGTGGCAAACAAATTGAAGCCCATACAAATTCAATCTTTCACCACATCTGAAGATAGCAGCAGGAATCAAAACAAGCCATTTTTAAAAACATTTTCCAATTAAGGGGCAATTTAACGTGGCCAATCCACCTACCCTGCACATCTTTGGGTTGTGGGGGTGGGACACACGCAGACACAAGGAGAGTGTGCAAACTCCACACAAACCTGGAGGTTGTCACGAACCAAAATTAAAACCAGACCATCTGTACAGATACTGTGGCTACAAGAGCAAGTCAGGCAGCGGCTGGGAATTCTGTCGTTAATTCACTGCCAGGCACTCCACAGTCCACTACCAAGGCACAAGTCAGGAATATGATGGAATACTCCAGGCATTGTCAAACTCGGGGGCACGACTGCGTGTGGGTGGCGGGCGGCTGTCGGGAGGGTCGCTGATCCGTCCGTCGCGGCACTCCCGATCGCGCGAATCCGCGCACAACAGCCGGCATTTCATAACGCCGGCTGCAAACAGCCTTCAGTATGGCCGCGAACATGTAAAGAAAATGCGGCCGCACTGCGCATGCATGCCAGATCATCGGTGTGCATGCGCAAAATTATGCGCGCCGGTGATCAGGCACGCACACGCAGTGCGGCCGCTTTTTTAAAAAACGGTCGCAGCTATATTTTTTTTAAAACAAGTTGGGGGGGGGGCTGTTTATTTTATTATTTGATTCATATTATTTTGTTGTTTTTTTTTTACAAGTTCGGGCAGGGGGGTTTATTTGATTAAAAATTTACAGGAAAAAAAATGCAGAACTTTGGACAGATGGACACTCCATACTTTCCAACACCAGAAGGCTTCACCTTCATCCAACAGGTTCCATTGGAGGAGCGTGTACGAGGGCCAAAGGGACCCAAAACCATTTCCTCCAATTTTGTTAGCAGCAAAGGAGGAAAGAGAAAATGGCAGGTGGCGAAGGTCGGCCAGTGTGGGTTTCTTCCCACCAGTCTGAAAGACATGCTGCCAGGTAATTTGGACATTCTGAATTCTCCCTCAGTGCACCTGAGCATGCGCCAGAATGTTGTGACTAGGGGCTTGTCACAGTAACTTCACTGCAATGTTAATGTAACACGGCCGGCCTGCAGCGCCCCCACTGGCCGGCCTGCGGCGCCCACACCGGCCGGGACCTGGGATTCATGTCACATTACATTTGTCCCCCACCATCTGGCCTGGGCTTGCAAAATCCTACCAACTGTCCTGGCTTGAGACAATTCACACCTCTTTTACCTGGGGTTACCCCTATCTCTGGATCTGTAACGACTTAATCACCTGCTAATGCTCGCATTCTAAGCATTGTCTGGCATCTTTGAATTTGTCGATATAGATGTTTCTGGAACATACCTCTTCATTCACCTGAGGAAGGAGCAGTGCTCCGAAAGCTAGTGTTTGAAACAAACATGTTGGACTTTAACCTGGTGTTGTAAGACTTCGTACTGTGCTCACCCTAGTCCAACGCCGGCACCTCCACATCATTACAGCACCAAGGACCTGGGTTCGACCTCGGGTACCTTTTTGTGAAGTTTGCACATTCTCCCCGTGTCTGCGTGGGTTTCCTCCAGGTGCTCAGATTTCCTCCCACGGTCCAAAAATGTGCAGGTTAGATGGATTGGCCATGCTAAATTGCCCCTTGGGGAGTTGCAGGAATAGTGTGGGGGATTGAGCCGAGGTAGGTTGGTCTTTTGAAGGGTCAGTGCAGACTCGATGGGCTGAATGGCCTCCTTCTGCACTGTTGGAATTTTACGATAGGACAACCTGTTCATTCCAGGTATCAATCTACTCCAATATATTTACATCCTCCCTTAAGCAAGGAGACCAAAACGTCATACAGTATTCGAGATGTAGTACCCTGTATAACTGAAGTATAACATCCCTACTGTTATACTCAATTTCTCTTGTAATAAAGGATAACATTCCATGTTGCATCTGCATACTAACTTGGTGACTCATCTACGAGAACACCCAGATCTTTCTGCATTTCAGAATTCTGCAGTCGTTCTCAATTTAAGTAATATTCTACTTTTTAAATTCTTCCTGCCAAAGTGAACACCTTCAAACTTTCCACATTACACTGCCAGTTTTTTGCCCATTCACTCAACCTATCTATATACATCTGCAAACTCTTCTTTTTTAAATAAACATTTTATTGAGGTATTTTTTGGTATTATAACAACACAATAAACAATGTACATGAAACTATAAACATAGTGCAAAAGCCTTCTCCCTCCCTTACAGGTCCCACCTTTATTAACCCGCTACTCTAAGCTAAACTAACCCCCCCCCCCCTTCTGCTGATGATTAATTTTCCACGAAGAAGTCAACAAACGGTTGCCACCTCCGGGCGAGCCCCAACAGTGACCCTCTCAGGGCGAAATTGATTTTCTCCAAACAGAAAGCTAG
The DNA here is from genome assembly GCF_902713615.1 of Scyliorhinus canicula. Classification (NCBI taxonomy): domain Eukaryota; kingdom Metazoa; phylum Chordata; class Chondrichthyes; order Carcharhiniformes; family Scyliorhinidae; genus Scyliorhinus; species Scyliorhinus canicula. Next base: position 103,642,985 of record NC_052146.1, on the reverse strand, counting down.
CCATGTCCGATAGCCAGGTCTCCGACTTTGGGGGCTTGGAGTCCCTCCAAGCTAATAGTATCCGTCTCCGGGCTACCAGGGAAGCAAAGGCCAGAACATCTGCCTCTTTCTCCTCCTGGATTCCCGGGTCTTCAGACACCCCGAAAATCGCTACCTCTGGACTCAGCGCCACCCTTGTTTTTAACACCATGGACATGACATCTGCAAACCCCTGCCAAAATCCCCTAAGCTTCGGACATGTCCGGAACATGTGGACATGGTTCGCTGGTCCTCCCACACATTTTGCACACCCGTCTTCCACCCCAAAGAATCTGCTCAGCCTGGCCACTGTCATGTGAGCCCGGTGAACAACCTTAAATTGCATCAGGCTGAGCCTGGCCCATGTTGCGGATGCGTTGACTCTACTCAACGCGTCAGCCCACAGACCATCCTGTCTCTCCTCCCAGCTCCTCCTCCCACTTGCGCTTCAACTCCTCGGTCTGCGTCTCCTCTGACCCCATAAGTTCCTTGTAAATGTCCGAGACGCTCCCTTTTCCTACCCACCCTCTGGAATCTACCCTGTCCTGAATCCACATCTGTAAACTCTTGTTAGTCTTCTTCATAACATACTTTCCCAACTATCTTTGTGTCATCTGCAAATTTAGTTACCATGCCTTCGCTCCCCTTATCCAAGTCATTTGATGTAAATTGTAGAAAATGGAGGCCATAGCGCAGACTGCTGCAGGTCCCACTCATCACAACCCATTTATGCACCCTCTTGATTTCTGCCAGCCAATCTTCAATCCGGGCTAATATGTTACCCCCCACACCACGAGCATCTAATTTTTGCAATAACCTTGTCAAATGCTTTCTGGAAATCCAAGTACAGTATCCTAAGGGCCCCCTCTATCCACATGTTACTCCTTCGAAGAACTCTAGTAAATTCGTTAAACATGAATACCTGTCATAAAACCATGCTAACTCTTCCCAGTTACCCTGACCTTGTCTTGATGCTCAGCTAAAACCTCCTTAATGATCCATGCTGATACCGTTCCCATGGGTCAAGCCAACTTCCCTGCTGTCCTCTCCCTCCCAGGAGGGATTATATTTATTACTTCCCAGTCTGATCGAACCTTCCCAGAAGCAAACAAATGTTGGTAAATTAACACCAACGTATCTACTATCTGATTAGCCATCTCTTTTAAGATTCTAAAACAAAGTCCATTGGACCTGGAGACTTGTCAGCTTGCTCAGTACTGCTTCCCTAACATTTAAAGAAACAATTCAAAATATCCAACAAAAATACTTTTCATGGAAAAAAAAACCAAAGTATTCGATTAAAAGAGACAGCTTACAATGTTGCAAAAAGAGTAGTAAATCTGAGGATTGGGAATGTTTTAGAAACCAGCAAAAAGTTGAAAAAGGAAAAATGAAATGAGTAAACTAGCCAGTAACGGTTGATCCCTTGGAAGCAAAGACTGGAGAAATTATCATGGGGAATGAGGTTACAGCAGAGGCATTGAACAAATGTCTTGTGCCGGTCTTCACGGTGAAAGATAATTTTCATGTTGGAAACAGACATTAAGGACCACAAAGTGAAGCAATTAAGATTTTTAAAAAAAATTAATAAATTTAGAGTCCACAATTCTTTTTTTCCAATTAAGGGGCAATTTAGTGTGGCCAATCCACCTACCCTGCACAAAATTTTGGGTAGTGGGAGTGAGACCCACACAGACACGGGGAGAATGTGCAAACTCCACACAGACAGTGACCCGGGGCCACGATCGAACCAGAGTCCTCAGCGTCGTGAGGCAGAAGTGCAAACCACTGAGTCAATGTGTCACCCAAGAAAGGTACTATCAGCAGAGAAGACATGGACAACCTTAGGGATCTAAAATCCAACACATTACCATCACCATGGCCTGCATCCCAGTGTTCTAAAAGAGATAGTAGCAGAGATAGTGGAGGTGCTGGCTACAATTTCACACAAGTCCTTAGATTCAAGAACAGTGCCATTAGATTAGGATTTGGCAAGGAGGAGAGGTTGGAGTGGTAGGAGAGAGAGAGAGAGAGAGAGAGAGAGAGAGAGAGAGAGAGAGAGAGAGAGAGAGAAAATAGGAAACCACAGGCCAGTTAGCCTAATATCAGTTATTGTAAAATGCTGGAATTTAAGGAAGTCTTACAATGCACTCAAAAAGGCATAGCATAATTAGAACACGTCAACACGGTCTTACTATGGGGTGGCACGGTGGCATAGTGATTAGCACTGCTGCCTCATGGTGCCAAGAACCCGGGTTCGATCTCGGCCCACTGTCAGTGTGGAGTTTGCACATTCTCCCCATGTGTACGTGGGTCTCACCCCCATAACCCAAAGAGACGCAAAGTAGGTGGATTGGCCATACTAAATTGCCCCTTAGTTGGAGAAAGATAATTGGGTACACTAATTTTATTTTTTAAAAACATGGTTTTACTAAAGGGAAATCTTGTATGACAAATTTATTGTAGTTTTTTTGAGGTTGCTTAGCAAGGAGATGAAGGGGAACCAGTATGATGTAGTATTCCAGAATTTCCAAAAGGCAGTCGATAAGGTGCCACAGAAAGGTTATTTGGCAAGTGGCAAGATCAGGATTCATGGAGTTGGGGCTAATATATTAGCATGGATAGAGAAATGGTTGGTTAACAAATATAAAGCAAGAAGCATCACAGTGGTGCAGTGGTTCAGTGGTTAACATGGTGCTGAGGACACGGTTTTGATCCCAGCCCAAGCTTATTGCCCATGTGGAGTTTGCACATTCTCCCTGTGTCTGTGTGGGTCTCACCCCCACAACCCAAAGATGTGCAGGGTAGGTGGATTGGGCATGCTAAGCTGTCCTGAAAAAAAGATAGAAAGCAACTTAGGCATAAACAATGCTCTTTCCACATTGGCAGGCAATGAATTGTAGAGTGCTGCAAGGAATCAATGCTAGGGCCTTAGCTATTTGCAATCTATATCGATGACTTAGATGGAGAGAGACAGCGCGAGTGTCATGTGTTTCCAAATTATACCGAACTCCAGACTGACTCCAATTCCTTCGATAAAAGGGACCAAAACTGTTCACAGTATTCCAGATGTAGTCAAACTAGCACCTTGTACAGTTTTTTAAAAACATCCCCATTCCCTTTGAAATAAAGGCTATTCTTTCACTGTCGCTGGGTCAAAATCCTGGAACTCACTTCCTAACAACGGTTTGGATTTCCTCCATCACATGGACTGCAGTGGTGCAAGGTGGGGTTAGTCTCAAGGACAGTTAGGGATGGGTAATAAATGTTGACCTAATCAACAACACCCACTACCCTCAAATTAATTTTTTGAAAAAGCTTAAAACGTTTTCAGCGATCAATTTTCGAAAGGCGGATGTACAATTCCACTGCCAAGTTTTTTCATGGATCAAATGCACAGGGTATTAAGATTTCACGAGTAAACTGAATTCCTAGTGACAACATGAACATGCCATTAGTTAGAAATTAAACCAAGTTTGAGATAAAGCTCCAATCTCAGCCAGTCATGACATCCTTTCAAACATCCGATGTAGCTATTTGCTTGAGTTTAAAATATTGTAGATGATTTTCAATGCCTAGGTAGTGATTAAACAGTGCATCCGCTTACCAAGTGAGCTGCAATTCAATGCCGTCCAGGATTTATCACCAAATACAAATGAACAGCACAAGAATAGAAATGAGGAAAATGAGTACTGTTAGTCTCAGTTTTACCAGATCTCCATTAACGAACCTCCCATTCATATCTATGCACCAAGTCCTATGGGCAATTCATCCAATTGCTCATTAACCTACAGTGGCTTCATTCTCTACTCCTGCATTACATTCAAGATCCCCACCACCACTCTGCTCTCCAACCTTCCTGAACTTAATTCCCCCACCCTATTTCTACAATCTCTTCTAGTCTTTTTTCCTTTCTAGCATCCTTTGACTTTGGCCCTTCGTGGAGTATTCTTTTCATTCCACCAATAGTGCCAGGATCTTCTTCTGCCTCTTCACATCTTTAAAATCGTCTCAAGGTGGGGTGTTGTGTGATGAGAGAACAGGAGCTTGGCGTTTTCGCGAGCTCCAGCTCTGCTCATTTATCCTTTTTTTTAAAATCCGAGTGCACATTCATATTTGCTTTCTCTATGGATCATACGAGGCTACAGATTGGTGTTGTGCGATGAAGAACAGACATAAATCTTAAAAACCCTTGGTTGTTTGTGGCGGTTGGAGTGGACTAGGATGGCGCCCAGCTTACAGCTGAGCGGTCCCTTGCAATAGCGATGCTGTATGGAGCTGGATGATGGCCGCCATTGAAATTGTCTTGGGGTGGCCTAGTGGTTAGCATGTTTGCCTCACGGCGCCAAGGACTCGGGTTCGATCCCGGCCCCTGGTCACTGTGTGGGGTTTGCACATTCGCCCCATGTTTGTGTGGGTTTCACCCCCACAACCCAAAGATGTGCAGGGTAGCTGGATTGGCCGTGCTAAATTGCCCCTCAATTGGAAAAAAATAATTGGATACTCTAAATTTATAAATAAAAAAGAAAATGTTGTCTTGGTTGGAAATCTCGTCTCTACACTGCAGATAGTCAGAGCTCACTTTGAAGAATTGCAGCATACCTTTGGGAGAGGGGTCGAGGCACATAGAACGTGAGAGAGGTCTTGCACTCGAAAGAGCCCTTTCCCTCGTGAGGGCCTGCCTTTATATTATTGAGACCCTACTGCAAGGTGTTGTCGTTTATCCTGACGGGTTTGCGAGGGCACGGTGTGTTTGTGGACTTGGTCCATGGCTTCGCGGGAGGAGAGTTCCTAATGGAGTTTGAAATTGGCCACCATGTTTTGATAATCTTGATTTGGAGGCTGATGCATCAGATTTGATGGAGCACAGTGTATCTGATCTTAGCTGATGGTTGGCCCTATACTGTCCTATTCTCGATGCTTGCTGCGAGGGGTTGGAAGTGGCTAAGCGGGCAGGCACCCCTCCCTTGGCTGAGGCCCTCCTGGAAGGAAAGATGGCATGGTGGAAATGATGGCGGTTGTGCTTTGGTTGGTGGAATCCTCGAGATCCTGAAGAGTGCTCCTGATCCTGGCTTATCCTTTACCTTCTCGGGCAATGTGGATGGCGTCTTTATCCTGCAATTCTTCTATAATCCTGGATGTTACTCCCTTGTGATTATGCTGTGATTTATTTAATGTCCTTTCTCCTGCAAAGGAGAACAAGATGGAGCTAGAGGGCTGGTGTTTTCAATTATCCTGTTCTAGCAAAATCATGTTGAGTCAGTCATGGAGTGTGATATGTGTACAGCTTTACTTTTCTGATATAACCCTTGTGGCTGTGGAAAGCGAGTGTTTTGTTTTTATCACCACCATTTTATTTATAAGAAAGATTGAGTGGAGCAGACTGAAAGGTGGATGGTTGGGGTTGGTAGGGTGAGATCAGCCCTCACCGAGATTGAGGATAGCCCTTCGGTTAGAGCTAATCCATGTTGGGGTTTTTCTTTTTGGATTTATATTTTTTCTTGAATTCAGCATACTTGCATTTCAGAATCCGTTCCTTTATCCTTCAATGGCCCAGACAGATGTGTATCATGGGAGTGGGAAACGGAGTTCCTTTTTACTCCGGAGATTGAGCCTTCTTTCCCTTGGATCTTAGAACAAGATGATTTAATAATGCAACATTCAGAGGCAAGATTGGCTAATTGTGGAGGAGAGGGATTGCTCTTGGTATCCTCTCGGTAATGACGGTCATTTTGAGCATCTCCCCCTTGGGGGTGGGTTCTTCTGTCTCTCTTCATCAGAGTGAGCAGGATGCCGTTTCTAATCCTGGTCTGGTGGTTTGGGGGAAGGTTCCCCATGGTTGTGCAGGGGAGATAGGAATCATCAATCTCTTGCAGGGTGCCCAATTGTTGGGGATCGGGACGGTTCTTCTCAGACTGGGGTCCAACTCAGCTGGAGCGATTATCCTTTTCTTCTTACTATTTGTGGGGATGGTGAATTGCTCCAGATGGGATGGGTTTGGCTGGGGTACAGGTTTTGGGGTATGCTGGAGGCCCTGAGGCTGTGTATATTCCTGGGCGCTGGGCTAGGCCAGGTCCAGCGCTATGGCTCGTAAGTCACCTGTTGCCTCTAGGGGTTTAGGGTGTCCCTTAGAGAGTGCTTGTTGGGGGCATCCTAGACAATTAGGTTTCACTTCCTTGGTGCACAGGGGTCTGGAGATGAGCCAAGTTCTGCGCTTAGTGGATATTCTGTTGTTCCCCCGAGGGGTGGTTGATTGAGGAACCTGTCCTCTTCACTTCAGTTGTGGTTGCTCAGCGTGTAACAGGAAAATACAGAGCCTGGGCTGGGGCCTGATCCCCTGTTATCCTGTGGGTTGGTTCTGGCAGTTCTCGATTTTCCTTCCTTTTTCTTCTTTCTTTCTTGGGAGGCTCTGAAGTTTTATCATAATCCAAACAGGTTGCTGCCAATAGTCTCTGCATTGTGTGGTGCATATGTAACTCCCCTTCGATCTGGGTTTTTTGCACTTTTTTCTTTATTTCTGTAACGGTGAATGTAAAAAGAATAAGTCTTCGAGTCCTACGTGGGTGCTGCTGGGTCTACTATCTGAGAAGAGGCTGTGGTGGGTCGTTGGTGTCTTTGGCGAATGGAGATGCAAGTTGATGCACAACGGAACATGGCGCGGAAATTGATTCTGATTCCTCACAGTAATGCCAAGTTCCAAGTCACATTTTATTATTCTTTCATGGGATGTGAGCATTGCAGGAAGGTTTGTTGCCCACCCCCAACTGTCTTTGAGAAGGTGGTGGTGAGCCACCATCTTAAACCGCTGCAGTCCATCTAGTCTAGGTGCACTCAGCCTTGTTCGGAAGCAAGTTGCAGGTTTTTGGCCCAGCAACAGTGAAAGAACAGAAATATAGTTCCAAGTCAGGATAATGTGTGCTTAGAAGTGGGTTTGTGTTGAGCCAATCTTGCTGAAACAATAGATTACTTGTGGACCAGGAGGAAAATTCTCATATTTGGCTTTCATCCTGTGACTTTGCTCAGGAATGGCAAAATTCCACACTCTGGGCATCTAAAAATGAGAGCAGCGGAGATTCAAGATAACAAAACGGGGTTGGATTAAAAAAATTGTTTTTCATGTATTTTATTGCAAACATGTATCAAAACAGGTTACAGCAAATAAACACCCCGGGAGATATACTTCCGAATAATCAACTATACAGACTGTACAGTTTTGCCCCCATTTTCAACCCCCCCCCCCCCCCCCCCCCCCCCCCCCCCCCCCGACAAACAGCTCCTCAAACACGGTCACAAACATTCCCCACCTTTTCTCAAACTCCCCTGCAGAGCCCCTTAAATCATACTTTAACTTCTGTAGCAGCAGGAAGTCGTACAGGTCATCCAACCAAGCCACTACCCTGGTGGTGATGCCGACTGCCACTCTAGTAAGGTTCGCCGCCGTGCAATCAGAGAGGCGAAGGCCAAGACATCGGCCTTCCTCCTCCTCTCCATGAGCTCCGGCTTCTCTGAAACCCAAATATCACCACCAAAGGGTCTGGGGTCCACCTCCTCCTCCTATCCTGGCTAAAACCGCAAACACTCCTGTTGCCCAAAATCGTCCCAATTTTTCGCAACCCCAAAACATGTGCACGATTCGCTGGCCCCGCCCACACCTCTCACACTCATCTGCTACCTTCTGAAATAACCCACTCATTCTCGCCCGAGTCACATGCACCCTGTGCACCACCTTAAACTGTATCAGGCTCATCCTTGCACAAGAGAAGGTCCCGTTTACCCTACACCGTGCCTCACTCCATACTCCCCAATTGATCTCCGCTTCCAACTCTGTTTCCCATTTCTCCATGATCTTCACCACCCGCTCATCTCCCTGCTCCCCCAGCCACTTGCATATATCCCCAATTCTTCCCTCCTCTTCCACATCCGGAAGCAGCAGTCGCTCCAGCAGGGTGTATTCCAGCAACCCAGGGAACCCCCTCCAGACCTTTCGTGCTAAGTCCCTAACCTGCAGATACCCGAACTCACTCCCCCTAAGCAGCTCTGCCCTCTCCCTTAGGTCCTCCAGACTGGCAAACCCTTTTTCCAAATATAGATCCCTCACCTTGACCAGCCCCACTTCCCTCCACCTCCAGTATACACTATCCACACACCCCCCCCCCCCATTCAAACCCATGATTCTTGCAGAGCGATGTTAGCACCGACATCCCTTCCACCCTAAAATGCGTACTCAACTGATTCCATATCTTCACCGTGGATTACACCACCAGGCTCCCTGAATACCTACTCAGAGCCATTGGCAATGCAGCCATCACCATAGCCCTCAAACAAGACCACTTACAAGATTCCTCTTCCATCCTAACCCACTCTACCCCTTCTCCTTCCCATCATCGCCACACCTCGTCCACATTTGCCGCCCAATAATAATGAAGCAAGTTCTGGAATGCCAGCTCCCCCTGCTGCCTCTGTAGCAGGGTCCTCCCCACCCTCGGCACCTTCCCCGCCCATGCAAAGTCCGAAACGCTAGTGTCCACTTTCCGAAAGAAGACCTTGGTATAAGATCGTGAGTGTCTGAAAGATAATCAAGAACTTCGGCAGAATATTCATTTTCACCACTTGGACCCTCCCTGCCAATGTTGTGCAGAGTATCCCACCTCTCAAGATCCTTCCTGGCCTCCTCCACCAGCTTCGTTAAGTTCCACTTATGGCACCCCGTCCATTCCCTCGCTACCTGAATTTCTAAATACCTAAACCTATCCCACTCTACTGTAAATGGCATCACCCCTAAATTAGCCCGCTGTCCCAGCTCATTCACTGGGAATATCGCGCTTTTTCCTACATTCGGTTTGTACCCAGAGAACCTTCCATATCTCCCCAGCTGGCCCATAAGCTTACCTGTACTCTCCAATGGATCCGAAACATACAGCAAGAGGTCATCAGCATAGAGCGACACCCGATGCTCTCTCTATCCCCTCATAATCCCCCACCACTCCGCCGACCCCATGAGAGCCTTTGCCAATGGCTCAATGGCCAGCGCAAGCAGCAACAGCGATAGCTGGCATCCCTGCCTTGTATCCCTGTGCAAGTCAAAGCTTCTTGAGCTCATATCATTCGTCACCATCCTCGCCCTTGGTGCCATTTAACAGCAATCGCACCCATGCAGCCCCAATCTCGGCCCATACTGAACCTTCCCAAAACCTCGAACAAGTAACACCACTCCACCCGATCAAATACCTTCTCTGCGTGCACGACATCACCATCTCCGGTACCAGAGCTCTCGACGGATTCATCACTGCATTCAACGGCCGTCTTATATTACTCGCAAACTGCCAGCCTTTCACAAAGCCTGTTTGATCTTTGGCAACCACCCCTGGGACACAATCCTCCCTGCCAACAGCTTAGCCAATACTTTCACAGTGTTCAATAGTGATATGGACCTTTACGACCCACATTCCACCGGGTCCTTCCCCTTTTTCGGGATTAGTATGGTTACTGCCATTGTCTCCGACAACTCCCTCTTCTCCAGTGCTTCATTAAACACTAACCGATGGGGTGCCAGGTCCGTCGCAAATTCTGCCGGGTGCCTATCCGGCCCAGGGGCTTTCCCCAACTTCATACCCCGGATACTGTCCAGCACCTGCCTCAGCACCCCCCAGGGGCTGCTCCAACGCCTGCCTCTTTGCTTCTTCCACCTGGGGAAACTCCAGCTCATCCAGAAACCGGCCCATATCCCCCTCCTCTCCCTTCTCTTCCCCCCCCCCCCCCCCCCCCCAGGTCTGCCTCGTAAAGGGATTGGATAAATTGACTGAAGGATTGAAGCAGCAGGTACTGGTTAGATGTGTAAGGCAGGTGAAAGATGAACAAATTGTGAAGTGGTAGTCTCCATGAATTGGTGCAGTGGGATTTCCACTTCTGGCTATCAACATTCTGGAGTAGGTGGGACCTCTACAAACGGGATGGCCTACACCTGGGCCAGAGGGGTACCAATACCCTGGGGAGGATATTTGCTAATGCTCTTCAGGAGGGTTTAAACTAGTTCAGCAGGGAATTGGGAACCTGAATTGTAGCTCCAGTACACAGGAGGTTGAGAGAAGTGAGGTCATGAGTAAGGTTTCAAAGTTGCAGGAGTGTACCGGCAGGCAGGCAGGTGGTTTAAAGTGTGTCTACTTCAATGCCAGGAGCATCCGGAATAAGGTGGGTGAACATGTGGCATGGGTTGGTACCTGGGGCTTCGATGTTGTGGCCATCTTGGAGACATGGATAGAGCAGGGACAGGAATGGTTGTTGCAGGTGCCGGGGTTTAGATAGAACATAGAATGATACAGCGCAGTACAGGCCCTTCGGCCCTCGATGTTGCACCGACATGGAAAAAAACTAAAGGCCATCTAACCTACACTATGCCCTTATCATCCATATGCTTATCCAATAAACTTTTAAATGCCCTCAATGTTGGCGAGTTCACTACTGTTGCAGGTAGGGCATTCCACGGCCTCACCACTCTTTGCGTAAAAAACCCACCTCTGACCTCTGTCCTATAGCTATTACACCTCAATTTAAGGCTATGTCCCCCTCGTGCTAGCCACCTCCATCCGCAGGAGAAGGCTCTCGCTGTCCACCCTATCTAACCCTCTGATCATTTTGTATGCCTCTGTTAAGTCACCTCTTAACCTTCTTCTCTCTAATGAAAACAACCTCAAGTCCATCAGCCTTTCCTCATAAGATTTTCCCTCCATACCAGGCAACATCCTGGTAAATCTCCTCTGCACCCGTTCCAAAGCTTCCACGTCCTTCCTATAATGAGGCGACCAGAACTGTACGCAATACTCCAAATGCGGCCGTACTAGAGTTTTGTACAACTGTAACATGACCTCATGGCTCCGAACTCAATCCCTCTACCAATAAAGGCCAACACACCATAGGCCTTCTTCACAACCCTATCAACCTGGGTGGCAACTTTCAGGGATCTATGTACATGGACACCGAGATCCCTCTGCTCATCCACACTACCAAGAATTTTACCATTAGCCAAATATTCCGCATTCCTGTTATTCTTTCCAAAGTGAATCACCTCACACTTCTCCACATTAAACTCCATTTGCCACCTCTCAGCCCAGCTCTGCAGCTTATCTATGTCCCTCTGTAACCTCAACATCCTTCCGCACTGTCTACAACTCCACCGACTTCAGTGTCGTCTGCAAATTTACTCACCCATCCTTCTGCGCCCTCCTCTAGGTCATTTATAAAAATGACAAACAGCAACGGCCCCAGAACAGATCCTTGTGGTACGCCACTCGCAACTGAACTCCATTCTGAACATTTTCCATCAACTACCACTCTCTGTCTTCTTTCAACTAGCCAATTTCTGATCCACATCTCTAAATCACCCTCAATCCCCAGCCTCCGTATTTTCTGCAATAGCCGACCGTGGGGAACCTTATCAAACGCTTTACTGAAATCCATATACACCACATCAACTGCTCTACCCTCGTCTACCTGTTCAGTCACCTTCTCAAAGAACTCGATAAGGTTTGTGAGGCATGACCTACCCTTCACAAAACCATGCTGACTATCCCTAATCATATTATTCCTATCTAGATGATTATAAATCGTATCTTTTATAATCCTCTCCAAGACTTTACCCACCACAGACGTTAGGCTCACCGGCCTATAGTTACCGGGGTTATCTCTACTCCCCTTCTTGAACAAAGGGACCACATTTGCTATCCTCCAGTCCTCTGGCACTATTCCTGTCGCCAATGATGACCTAAAAATCAAAGCCAAAGGCTCAGAAATCTCTTCCCTGACTTCCCAGAGAATCCTAGGATAAATCCCATCAGGCCCTGGGGACTTATCTATTTTCACCTTGTCCAGAATTGCCAACACTTCTTCCCTACGCACCTCAATGCCATCTATTCTAATGGCCTGGGTCTCAGCATTCTCCTCCACAATATTATCTTTTTCCTGAGTGAATACTGACGAAAAGTATTAATTTAGTATCTCGCTTATCTCCTCAGCCTCCACACACAACTTCCCACCACTGTCCTTGACTGGCCCTACTCTTACCCTAGTCATTCTTTTATTCCTGACATACCTATAGAAAGCTTTTGGGTTTTCCTTGATCCTACCTGCCAAAGACTTCTCATGTCCCCTCCTTGCTCGTCTTAGCTCTCTCTTTAGATCCTTCCTCGCTTCCTTGTAACTATCAAGCGCCCCAACTGAAACTTCACGCCTCATCTTCACATAGGCCTCCTTCTTCCTCTTAACAAGAGATTCCACTTCTTTGGTAAACCACGGTTCCCTCGCTCGACCCCTTCCTCCCTGCCTGACTGGTACGTACTTATCAAGAACATGCAATAGCTGTTCCTTGAACAAGCTCCACATATCCAGTGTGTCCAACCCTTGCAGCCTACTTCTCCAACCTACACATCCTAAGTCATGTCTAATGGCATCATAATTGCCCTTCCCCCAGCTATAACTCTTGCCCTGCGGGGTATACTTATCCCTTTCCATCACTAACGTAAAGGTCACCGATTGTGGTCACTGTTTCCAAAGTGCTCACCTACCTCCAGATCTAACACCTGGCCTGGTTCATTACCCAAAACCAAATCCAATGTGGCCTCCATATTTCAAATAGATATTTCAGTAAGCTCAGGGAAGGTGGCAAAAGAGGGGAGGGGTGGCATTGTTAGTCAAAGACAGTATTACGGTGGCAGAAAGAACGTTTGATGAGGACTCGTCTACTGAGGTAGTATGGGCTGAGGTTATAAACAGGAACGGTGAGGTCACCCTGTTAGGGGTTTTCTACAGGCCTCCGAAAAATTCCAGAGATGTAGAGGAAAGGATTGCAAAGACGATTCTGCATAGGAGCGAAAGTAACAGGGTAGTTGTTATGGGGGACTTTAACTTTCCAAATATTGGCTGGAAACGCTATAGTTCGAGTACTTCAGATGGGTCCAATTGTGTCCAATGTGTGCAGGAGGGTTTCCTGACGCAGTATGTAGATAGGCCAACAAGAGGCGAGGCCGTATCGGATTTGGTATTGGGTAATGAACTAGGACAGGTGTCAGATTTGGAGGTAGGTGAGCACTTTGGTGATAGTGACCACAATTCGATTACATTTACTTTAGTGATGGAAAGGGATAGGTATATACCGCTGGGCAAGAGTTATATCTGGGGGAAAGGCAATTATGATGCGATGAGGCAAGACTTAGGATGCATCGGATGGAGGAAAACTGCAGGGGATGGGCACAATGGAAATGTGGAGCTTGTTCAAGGAACAGCTACTGCGTGTCCTTGATAAGTATGTACTTGTCAGGCAGGGAGGATGTGGTCGAGCAAGGGAACTGTGGTTTACTAAAGCAGTTGAAACACTGTCAAGAGGAAGAAGGAGGCTTATGTAAAGATGAGACGTGAAGGTTCAGTTAGGGCGCTCGAGAGTTACAAGTTAGCTAGGAAGGATCTAAAGGGACAGGAGGGGACATGAGAAGTCTTTGGCAGGTAGGATCAAAGATCACCCTTACGCTTTCTATAGATATGTCAGGAATAAAAGAATGACTAGGGTTAGAGTAGGGCCAGTCAAGGACAGTAGTGGGAAGTTGTGCGTGGAGTCCGAGGAGATAGGAGGTGCTAAATGAATATTTTTTGTCAGTATTCACACAGGAAAAGGATAATGTTGTCGAGGAGGATACTGAGATACAGGCTACTAGACTAGAAGGGCTTGAGGTTCATAAGGAGGTGGTGTTAGCGATTCTGGAAAGTGTTAAAATAGATAAGTCCCCTGGGCCGGATGGGATTTATCCTAGGATTCTCTGGGAAGCTAGGGAGGAGATTGCTGAGCCTTTGGCTTTGAACTTTAAGTCATTGTTGTCTACAGGAATAGTGCCAGAAGACTGGAGGATAGCAAATGTTGTCCCCTTGTTCAAGAAGGGGAGTAGAGACAACCCCGGTAACTATAGACCAGTGAGCCTTACTTCTGTTGTGGGCAAAGTCTTGGAAAGGATTATAAGAGATAGGATTTTTAACCATCTGGAAAGGAATAATTTGATTAGAGATAGTCAACACGGTTTTGTGAAGGGTAGGTCATTCCTCACAAACCTCATTGAGTTCTTTGAGAAGGTGACCAAATAGGTGGATGAGGGTAAAGCAGTTGATGTGGTGTATTTGGATTTCAGTAAAGCGTTTGATAAGGTTCCCCACGATAGGCTATTACAGAAAATCGGAGGCATGGGATTCAGGGTGATTTAGCAGTTTGGATCAGAAATTGGTTAGCTGGAAGACGACAAAGGGGGGTGGTTGATGGGAAATGTTCTGACTGGAGTCCAGTTACTAGTGGTGTACCACAAGAATCTGTTTTGGGGCCACTGCTGTTTGTCATTTTTATAAATGACCTGGAAGAGGGCGTAGAAGGATGGGTGAGTAAATTTGCAGATGACACTAAAGTCGGTGGAGTTGTGGGCAGTGCAGAAGGATGTTATAAGTTGCAGAGGGACATAGATAAGCTGCAGAGCTGGGCTGAGGGGTGGCAAATGGAGTTTAATGCAGAAAAGTGTGAGGTGATTCATTTTGGAAGGAATAACAGGAAGACAGAGTACTGGGCTAATGGTAAGATTCTTGATAGTGTGGATGAGCAGAGAGATCTCGGTGTCCATGTACATAGATCCCTGAAAGTTGCCACCCAGGTTGAGAGGGTTGTTAAGAAGGTGTACGGTGTGTTAGCTTTTATTGGTGGAGGAATTGCGTTTCGGAGCCATGAGGTCATGTTGCAGCTGTACAAAACTCTGGAGCGGCCGCATTAGGAGTATTGCGTGCAATTCTGGTCGCCGCATTATAGGAAGGATGTGGAAGCAGACGAGGTTTACCAGGATGTTGCCTGGTACGGAGGGAAGATCTTATGAGGAAAGGCTGAGGGACTTGAGGCTGTTTTTGTTAGAGAGAAGAAGGTTAAGAGGTGACTTAATTGAGGCATACAAGATGATCAGAGGATTAGATAGGGTGGACAGTGAGAGCCTTTTTCCTCGGATGGTGATGGCTAGCACGAGGGGACATAGCTTTAAATTGTGGGGAGATAGATACAGGACAGATGTCAGAGGTAGGTTATTTACTCAGAGAGTAGTAAGGGTGTGGAATGCCCTGCCTGCAACAGTAGTGGACTCGCCAACATTAAGGGCATTTAAATGGTCATTGGATAGACATATGGACGATAAGGGAAGAGTGTAGATGGGCTTTAGAGTAGTTTCACAGGTCGGCGCAACATCGAGAGCCAAAGGGCCTGTACTGCGCTGTAATGTTCTATGTTCTAACATTAGAGTTTAGTTCAGAAATACTCATTGTAAATTGGCCAAATTTACAGTCATAACTAAAGGAGGACGTGTCTATCAGAGGTGCAAGAACTACATATTTTGTCAAACTAATTTTGTATAGCAGAAGAATAACAACTAAATTTTTAAAAAGTGAGTACTGCACATAGGAAGACAACACAAGGATATATATCATGAACAATGTCGAGATTGCCAAGGCTGAAGTTGAGATATCCAAGTTTCAGCACACTCAATGCTTCACATGTTGAACTGCTGCACGCCAGCAATCAATGCTGGCGTGCATTTATTTCATTGGAGTTTAGAAGGTTAAGGGGAGATCTAATAGAAACTTACAAGATAATACATGGCTTAGAAAGGGTGGACGCAAAGAAACTGTTTCCGTTAGGCGAGGAGACGAGGACCCGTGGGCACAGCCTTAGAATTAGAGGGGGTAAATTCAGAACAGAAATGCGGATACATTTCTTCAGCCAGAGAGTGGTGGGCCTGTAGAATTCATTGCCACGGAGTGCAGTGGAGGCCGGGACGCTAAATGGCTTCAAGGCAGAGATAGATAAATTCTGGATGTCGCGAGGAATTAAGGGCTACGGGGAGAATGCTGGTAGGTGGAGTTGAAATGCCCATCAACCATGATTGAATGGCGGAGTGGACTCGATGGGCCGAATGGCCTTACTTCCACTCCTATGTCTTATGGTCTTAATGCAAAAAGATGATTCAATTATATTAAAACAATAGAATTATGTTTCACCAGTAGTACTCTAGTCAAATAAAGTTTATTACTGGACAGGAATCCAAATTCTGGAGGCAGCCCCAAGAAGAGCTGCATAGACTATAATTCCCAAGGGTTATAAATATCAGACCACTGTGTTATGAAAAAACAGAGCAAGTTCAGCAGTTGCAGCCTTGAAAGGAGGTGATAAGAGGTAAGAGTATGCAAGATTAATGTTTACGGGAACATTAAAATACTGCTTCAAACAAAAGCCTGACTGTAGGACAGGGTGGCAGTTGGTAAAATGGGTAACAAATTTACTAACACTATCAACAGGTTTTCACACATACACACACACTAGCTACAAAAAGGGACGACTGGGTTAATAGAAGATGTGGTGGGGGGTGGGGGAGGGTTGGATATTCCAGGTGAATAAGCTATGATCAGTTGCTTGATTTCTTTAATCAACATGCTGTTCAAAACAATTTTGAATGTCCACTTTCAATCTTCATTTATTTTTATGATACACAGGCTATCAGAAAGAGCCAGAAAGATAAAAGAAAAGATGTATTCATGTGCTTTATTGATTATACTAAAAGGTACTAAGGTGAAACATGAACGGATAAGCATGCGAGAGTCTCTTCCGACTTTGGTGGCAGAGATCTTAGCGAAGAAATCTTTATTGGGGACAAACCACAGCCAAAAGCAGACAACAATCTTAAGTAGATCGGGCTGCCGCGATAGCACAGTGGTTAGCACTGTTGCTTAGCAGCTCCAGGGTCTCGGGTTCAATTCCCGGCTTGGGTCACTGTCTGTGCAGATTCTGCATGTTCTCCCTATGTCTGCGTGGGTTTCCCTCCGGGTGCTTCAGTATCCTCCCACAGGCCAAAGATGTGCAGGTTCGGTGGATTGCCCATGTTAATTGTCCCTTAGTGTCCAAAAAAGTTTCGGTGGGATTACTGGGTTACGGAGGTTTAGGTGGGGTACTCTTTCGAACGGCCGGTGCAGACACGATGGGCCCAATCTATGCAAATTCTATGATTTTGGGAAGATTAAAGGGGTCAGACAAGGGTGTGTTTTCTCCCCAGATTTATCCAGTTTCTAAGATAAAAATATTATTTAAAAAAATAATTTAGAGTACCCAATTATTTTTTTTCCAATTAAAGGGCGATGTTGTGAAGCCAATCCACCTAATCTGCACATCTTTGGGTTGTGGGGATGAAACCCACGCAGACACGGGAAGAATGAGCAAACTCCATATGGTCAGTGACCCGGGGGTGGGATCGAACTCGGGTCCTCAGCGGCATAGGCAGCAGTGCTAACACACTGGGCCACCCCATATGGTAAAAATATTCTGAGATTGAAGACCTTCCTGAATTATTGGTTGGAGGTTACAACATTAATAAGATATGGTATGCCAATAACATCATTCTTATTGCTGATTCAGCAAGAGAAAGTGCAAAATATTTTGGATATAGTATCACGGAAAAATACAGTGCAGAAAAGGCCCACGGCCCATCGAGTCTGCACAACCATTTAAAGGCATCTGATCTGCCAATCCTAATCCCATTTGCCAACACATGGCCATAGCTACAAATGTCAAGTCCTGCCAAGTACTCATCCAGGTACTTTTAGAAGGATGAGAGGAAATGCCTCTCCCACCCTCCCAGGCAGTGCGTTCCAGACTGTCACCACCCTCCCAGGCAGTGCGTTCCAGGCTGTCACCACCCTCCCAGGCAGTGCGTTCCAGGCTGTCACCACCCTCCCAGGCAGTGCGTTCCAGGCTGTCACCACCCTCCCAGGCAGTGCGTTCCAGGCTGTCACCACCCTCCCAGGCAGTGCGTTCCAGGCTGTCACCACCCTCCCAGGCAGTGCGTTCCAGGCTGTCACCACCCTCCCAGGCAGTGCGTTCCAGACTGTCACCACCCTCCCAGGCAGTGTTCTCCAGACTGTCACCACCCTCCCAGGCAGTGTTCCAGACTGTCACCACCCTCCCAGGCAGTGTTCCAGACTGTCACCACCCTCCCAGGCAGTGCATTCCAGACTGTCACCACCCTCCCAGGCAGTGCATTCCAGACTGTCACCACCCTCCCAGGCAGTGCATTCCAGACTGTCACCACCCTCCCAGGCAGTGCATTCCAGACTGTCACCACCCTCCCAGGCAGTGCATTCCAGACTGTCACCACCCTCCCAGGCAGTGCATTCCAGACTGTCACCACCTTCCCAGTCAGTGCATTCCAGACTGTCACCACCCTCCCAGGCAGTGCGTTCCAGACTGTCACCACCCTCCCAGGCAGTGTTCCAGACGGTCACCACCCTCCCAGGCAGTGCATTCCAGACTGTCACCACCCTCCCAGGCAGTGTTCCAGACTGTCACCACCCTCCCAGGCAGTGCGTTCCAGACTGTCACCACCCTCCCAGACAGTGCATTCCAGACTGTCACCAACCTCCCAGGCGGTGCATTCCAGACTGTCACCATCCTCCCAGGCAGTGCGTTACAGACTGTCACCACCCTCGCAGGCGGTGTGTTCCAGACTGTCACCATCCTCCCAGGCGGTGCGTTACAGACTGTCACCACCCTCGCAGGCGGTGCATTCCAGACTGTCACCACCCTCCCAGGCAGCGCGTTCCAGACTGTCACCACCCTCCCAGGCAGTGTGTTCCAGACTGTCATCACCCTCTGGGTAAAAAGGGTTTTCCTCATATCCCCCCTGAATCTCCCACCCCTCATCTTGAACTCGTAACTGACCCTTCAACTAACGGGGATAGCTGTTCCCTATCCATGCCCCTCAATCTTGTACACCTCGATAAGCCGCCCCTCAGTCTTCTCTGCTCCTGCGAAAACAACCCAAGCCTATCCAACCTCTCTGCATAACTAAAATGTTCCATCCCAGGGAACATCCTCGTGAATCGTCACTGCAACCCCTTTAGTGCAATCACATGCTTCCTGTAATGTGGCTTCCAAAACTGCACACAGTACTCCAGCTGTGGCCTCACAAATGTTCTATATTACCCCAACATGACTTCCTTGCTCTTCTTCATTTTTTAATAAACATTTTATGGAGGTATTTCTTTGGCATTGTAACAAAATCAACAATGTACATAACAAGGAAAATATTAACATAGTGCAAATACCGCCTCCCACTCCCTCAGGTCCCACCATTATTTACCTCCCTCTTCTGCGGACGGATTAATTCTCTGCGAGGAAGTCGACGAATGGTTACCACCTCCGGGCGAACCCTAACACAGAGATCCTCTCATGGCGAACTTAATTTTCCAGGCAGAGGAAGCCAACCATGTCCGAAAGCCAGGCCTCTGATTTTGGGGGCTTTGAGTCCCTCCATGCTAGTAATATGCACTTCCGGGCTGCCAGGGAAGCAAAGGCCAGAACATCTGCCTCCTGCTCCTCCTGGATCCTGCGACATCCCAAAAATCGCCAACTCAGGGCTCATTGCCACCCTCGTATTTAATACCGTGCACATGGCGTTGGCAAACCCCTGCCAAAATCCCCTCAATTTTGGACATGCCCAGAACATATGGACATGGTTCGCTGGCCCCCCCGCACACTTTGCACACCTACCTCCACCCCAAAGAATCTGCTCATCTGGGCAACTGTCATGTGAGCTCGGTGAACAACCTTAAATTGGATCAGGCTGAGCCTGGCACATCTTGCGGTTGCGTTGACCCTACCCAACGCGTCCGCCCAGAGGCCCTCCTCTATCTCTCCCTCCAGCTCCTCCTCCCACTTTTGCTTCAGCTCCTCGGTCTGAGTCTCCTCCGAACCCATAAGCTCCTTATATATGTCCGAGATGCTCCCCTCTCCTATCCGTCCTCGAGAAACCACCCTATCCTGAATCCCCCTTAGCAGGAGTGGGAAGGCTGGCACCTGCCTCTGCCGAAAGTCCCGCACCTGTAAATATCGAAATTAATTTCCCCGGGGCAAACCGGTTATTATCGCAGATTGGGGACCACACCGTTGCCCCCCTTGCTCCCACATGTCTCCTCCACTGCCCTCAGGCTCTCAGGGCCGCCACCACCACTGGACTGGTGGAGTACTGCACCGGCGACCGCACCCCCCCCCCCCCCCCCCCCCCCCCCCCCCCCCCCCCCCCCCCCCCCCCCCCCCCCCCCCCCCCCCCAGCCCCTTGAGGCCTTCAGTGCAACTGCCAGCGGCTCTATCACCAGCGCAAACAGCAGTGGGGAGAGGGGGCATCCCTGTCTCGTCCCCTGGTGCAGTCTGAAATAGTCCGAAGTCGTCCTGTTTGTCCGTACACTTGCAACCGGAGCCCGGTACAGCAATCTAACCCAGTCAATGAAGCCCCTCCCAAACCCGAACCACTCCAGCACCTCCCATAAATAATCCCACTCAACCCGGTCAACGGCTTTCTCTGTGTCCATCACGACCACTACCTCAACCTCCCTACCTTCCGGGGGCATCATGATCACGTTTAGCAGCCTTCTTACACTGGCCTCCAGCTGCCTGCCCTTAACGAACGCCGTCTGATCCTCCACTATGACATCTGGTACACAGTCCTGAATCCTGGAGGACAAGATTTGGCCAGAAGTTTGGCATCTACGTTCAGCAAAGAAATTGGACTGTAAGACCCACATAGCTCCAGGTCCTTGTCCTGTTTCAGAATGAGCGAGATCATGACCTGTGACATCGTCTGGGGCATAACCCCTTTTTCGTTAGCCTCGTTAAAGACCTTCATCAGCACCGGCCCCAATATTCCGGAGAACTTTTTATAGAACTCGGCTGGGTACCCGTCCGGTCCCGGGGCCTTACCCGACTGCATGGCCTTCAGACCCTCCACGATCTCCTCCAGCTCGATCGGGGCCCCAGCCATTCTACCAGCTCCCCATCCACCTTCGGGATAGTCAGCCCATCCAAGTGCCTCACCTCCCCTCCGGCCCCGCAGGGGGTTCCGACGTATACAATCTGCTATAAAGTCCCGAAAGGCCTTGCTCATCCCCGCTGAGTCCCCAACTAAGCTCCCCTCCCCGTCAATAACTTTCCCTATTTCTCTAGCTGCCTCTCTCTTTTTGAACTGCTGTGCAAGTATCCTGCTGGCCTTCTCAACGTGCTCGTAAATCGCCCCCTTCTCCTTTCTGAGCTGTTCCACTGCCCTCCCGGTGGTTAACAAACCAAATTCCGCCTGTAGCCTCCGGCACTCCCTTAAAAGCCCTGCCTATGGAACCTCCGGATACCTATCAACTCAGAATCTCTTTTACCAGTCGCTCCGTTTCTGCCCTATCCGCCCTGTCCCTGTGAGCCCGGATCGAGATCAGCTCTCCTCTCACCACTGCCTTCAGCGCTTCCTAGACCATCGCTGCTGAGACCTCCCTCGTATCATTTACCTGCAGGTAATTCAGCATGCATGACTTCAGCCTCTCGCACACCACTTCATCCGCCAATAGCCCTACATCCAACCTCCATTGCAGGCGCCAATTGCTATCCATACTAACCTGCAGGTCCACCCAGTGTGGCGCATGGTCCGAGATTGTAATCGCCGAGTACCCAGTGTACACCACCCCCGCTAATAGGGCCCTACCCATGACAAAGAAATCGATCCGGGAATACACCTTATGTACATGGGAGTAAAAAGAAAATTCCTTCGCCCTCGGCTGCCTAAATCTCCATGGATCCATCTCCCCCCCATGAACCCTTTCAACTCCTTTGCCAAAGCTGGCACCCTGCCCATTCTCGAGCATGACCGGTCCAGGCCTGCATCAATAACCATATTATAATCCCCTCCCATAATCAGCTTGAGAGAGTCCAGGTCCGGAATTTTCCCTAGCCCCCGCCCCCCCCCCGGATCAGCCATCGCCTTTCTTGGGCCCGCCTCCAGCCTATGCACCGCCTTCGGCCCACCCCACAACGGCCCGAACCCCCTCAGTATCCCTCCATCGAAGTCCCTCCCTCGTCAGTAGAACCCTGCCACCAAGAAGTCTCCCACCTATTGTTCCCTCACCCCCGCTCATACAAACAAATTCCCTCATCCAACAATCCCCAAACACCCAACAGCAAGAAAACACAAAAACAAAAGCACCACTCACCGAAACTCAAACAGGCATGTCTCCATCCCACAAAAGTGCACATCAACAAAAACACAAAAAGGACATTGCCAACATCTACCGAGAAAAAGAACCCAAAAATGAAAAATCTACTCCCCCACCCCACCTTTTTACCCTAAACAAAGCTCCAAAAACAGACACAATACAATAAGAGAAGGCATAACCAATTTAAAAACCAGGAAAACAAAACACACCAAAAACCAAGGGAGAGAAAAAAAATACAGAAAAACAGAAAAAAGGGGCTCAATATATGCCAACAAGTTGCCTCTAAGTCCGAGAGTTCTCAGACCCCCAACAGTCCTTTTCTTTTAGCAAAGTCCAGTGCCTCATCAGGCGACTGAAAATAGTGATGCTGGTCCTCATGCGTGACCCAAGACGCGCCAAATACAGCAGACCGAACTTCACCTGCTTCTTAAAGAAAATCGCCTTGACTTGATTAAAGCCTGCCCACTTCCTCGCCACCTCCACACTCGGGTCCTGGTACACCCGCAGGATGCTGTTGTTCCACTTACAACTCCGCGTGCGCTTGGCCCATCGAAGAATACATTCCTTGTCCAGGAACCTATGGAATCTCACCACCATTGCCCTCGGAAGGTCCCCCGCTCACGACTTCCTAGCAAACGCTCGGTACGCCCTGTCCATCTCCAGCGTTCGGGGGAATGCCCCCTCCCCCAGCAGCTTTTCAAAATACCATGCACGTATGACCCAGTGTCCGCTCCCTCAGCCCCTTCCAGTAGCCCGACTATTCTTAAGTTTTGCCGGCGGGACCGGTTCTCAAGGTCCTCCACCTTCTCCAGGAGTCCTTTCTGCTGTTCCCGAAGCATCCCGACCACCAGCTCAACTGCCGTTTGATGCTCCTCTTGTTCAAGCAGCGCCTTCTCCACCTTCTGAATCGTCCGATCCTGGGCGTCCAGTCTGCTCTCTAGCCGATCAATCGATTCTTTAAATCGGGTCCAAACATTCCCACTTTTGCCTGGCAAAACCATCCTGAATGGCCCTCATCACTGGGTCCATTGGTCGTTGTGCTGCCACCCCAGGGGTCTGGCCCTCAGCCATACTGTCTCCGGCTGCAGTTTCAACACAGCTCGTGACAAACTTCATGTTTCTGCCCTTTCGTGTACTTCTAATCTTTTTCTCCACACCGATGCATGGAAACGGTGCCCAATTGCCTCAGCCTTCGAATTTGCCATTTAAAACCAGAAAAAAGTCCGCGGGAAAGGTCCAAAAGTACGACCAGATTGGGAGCCATCAAATGTGCGTCTTACTCCTTCATAGCCGCCACCGGAAGTCTGACTTCCTTGCTTTTCTAATCTACGCCACGATTGATGAAGGCAAGTGTACCAGATGTCTATTTCACTACCCTATTAACCTGCCCTTCTGCCTTCAGAGATCTATTTGCAAACTCACCACGGTGTCTTTGTTCCTCAGGACTTCCAGTATAGTGCCATTCATTGAATATTTCCTTGTCAAATTGGTCCTTCCAAAGTGTAACACCTCACACTTTTCTGGATTAAATTCCATCTGCCAATTTTCTGCCCATTTGATCATCCAATAATTAACTAATCATGATGCCGTCTACATCTTCCTGTAACTCAAGGCTCTCAACCTCACTGTTAACCAACCAGCCTATCTTTGTATCATCTGCAAACTTCCTGATCCAAGTCATTTATATAAATGACAAATAATAGGGGACCCAGCGCAGATCTCTGCGGTACGCCACTGGCCACCAGTCACTAAAGCAGCGTCTGCAATCACCCTGTTTCCTACAGCTCAGCCAGCTTTGAATCCACCGTATCAAGTTCCCCTGTATCCCATGTGCATTTGCCTTCTTTATAAATCACCCATGTGGGACCTTGTCAAATGCTTTGTTGAAATCCAAGTAAATTATATCAACTGCACTACCCTCATCGACACACTTAGTCACATGCTCAAAAAATGCAATCAAATGTATTAGACATGATCTCCCTTTGACAAAGCCATGCTGACTATTCCAACAACAAAAACAATACAGCACAGGAACAGCCCCATCGGCCCTCCAAGCCTGCGCAGATCACGAGTCCTATCTGGAACAACCTCCTGAATCCTTCTAAACCCCATCTGTTCATGTGCCTATCCAGATAAATCTTAACGGTCGCTAACATATCTGCCTCAACCACCTCACTTGGCAGTGCATTCCAGGCCACCACCACCCTGTGTAAAAAAAAAAAAAACTTCCCCACACATCCCCACTGAACCTGTCCCCCTTCACCTTGAACTTGCGCCCCCTTGTAATTGTCATTTCCGCCCTGGGAAAAAGTCTCCAATTGTTGACCCTATCTATACCCCTAATAATTTTATAAACTTCTATCAGGTCACCCCTCAGCCGTCTCTCGAGGAAGAATAATCCTAGTTTATTCAATCTCTCCTCATAGATAATAACCTCCATACCAGGCAACATCCTGGTAAACCTTTTCTGTACTCTCTCCAAAGCCTCCACGTCCTTCTGGTAGTGCGGTGACCAGGATTAAGCACTGTATTCCAAATGTGGCCTAACCAACGTTCTATATAATTGTAACATTTTCAAGCTTTTATACTCGATATTCCATCCTCTGAAGGCACGCATGCCATATGCTTTCTTTACCACCATTTCCACCTGTGCAGCCACTTTTAAGGATCCGTGGACCTGCATGCCCAGATCTCTGTCTCTCGATGCTCCGAATGGTTCTGCCATTTATTTTACAGCTCCCACCTGAATTGGATCTACCAAAATGCATCACCTCACATTTGTCCGGGTTAAATTTCATCTGCTATTTCTTTGCCCAATTTTGCAGCCTATCTATATCCTGTTGTATTGTCTGATTATCTTCATCATTATCCGCAACTCCTGCAATCTTAGTATAGTCCGCACACTTGCTAATCAGACCCGCTACGTTTTCTTCCAAATCAGTTATGTATATTACAAAGAGCAGAGGCATCAGAACTGATCCCTGCGGAACACCATTAGTTACATACCTCCATTCGGAAAAACACCCTCAGTCTTCTATGGCCAAGCCAGTTCTGGACCATCGAGCTGGTTCACCTCTGACCCCATGTGATCTAATCTTTTGCACCAGCCTGCCATAAGGGACCTTATCAAATGCTTTATGAAAGTCCATGGAGACAAACATCCACAGCCCTTTACAGTTCCAGAGATAGGGGTAACCCCAGGTTAAAGAGGTGTGAATTGCCTCAAGGCAGGACAGTTGGTAGGATTTTGCAAGCCCAGGCCAGATGGTGGGGGACAAATGTAATGCGACATGACTCCAAGGTCCAGGTTGAGGCAGTACTCATGTGTGCAGAACTTGGCTATAAGTTTCTGCTCGACGATTATGCATTGTCGCGCTTCCTGAAGGCCACCTTGGAGAACGCTTACCCAGAGATCAGAGGCTGAATGCCCTTGACTGCTGAAGTGTTCCCCGTGGGGTTACCCCTATCTCTGGATCTGTAAAGACTTAATTGCAAATGCTCGCATTCAAAGCATTGTTTTGCATCTTTGACTTTGTCTTCATATATATGTATGTTTCTGGAACCTACCTCTTCATTCACCTGAGGAAAGGGCAGCGCTCCAAAAGCTAGTGATTTGAAACAAACCTGTTGGACTTTAACCTGCTGTTTTAAGACTTCTTACTGTGCTCACCCCAATCCAATGCCGGCATCTCCACATTATTGCTAATAAGATAATTCACTTCCAAATGTGCATAGATCCTATCTCTGAGAATCTTTTCCAACAATTTCACTATCACTGACGTCAAACTCACTGGCCTATAATTACCCAGATTATTCTCGCAACCCTTCTTTAATAATGGTACAACATTTCGATCCTCCAATCTTCTGGGATATTACCTGTGGCCAATGAGGACACAAAGATTTCTGTCAGAGGCCCAGCGATTTAATCTCTTGCCTCCCTCGGTAATCTGGGATAGATGCCATCTGGCCCTGGTTATTTGTCTACCTTAATGCTTTTTAACTCACCTAACACTTCCTCCCTCGTAATAACGACCTGTTCTAAAGTGTTTACACATCCCTCTGAGACACCACCAATCAACATGATCCCCTCCTTTGTCCTCAAGTGGACCAACTCTTTCTCCAGCTACCCTCTTGTTTCTAATATAGGTATAAAATGTTTTGGGATCGCCTTAATCCTGCCTGCCAAAGACATTTTGTGACCCCTTTTTTCCCTCTAAACTCCCAGCTTGAGCTCTTTTCTACTTTCCTTGTATTCTAAAAGTGCTTCATCTGTTTTTAAGTTGCCTGTACCTCACATATGCATTTTTTTCTTTTTGACAATATTCTCAATTTCCCGGATCATCCATTGTTCCCGAATGCGGACTTTCCTTTTTACCGGCACATGCCTGTCCTGCACGCCCATCAACTGCTCTTTAAAAGACTCCCGCATGCCAAATGTAGATTTACCCTGCTGACCAAACCTTGCCTCTCCAAGTGCAGATAGATTCTCTCCACAGAATTTTCTCAATTAGTTTCCCCACCACTGATGTGTGACTCACTGGCCACTAGTTCCCAGGCTTATCCCTACAGGCTCCTTAAATAGTGGGATCACATTTGCGGTTCTCCAGTCCTCTGATACCTCTCCCTTGGCCACAGAGGAATTAAAAATTTGTATCAGGGCCCCTGCAATTTCCTCCCTCGCCTCGCATAGCAACCTGGGACACAATTCGGCCGGACCTGGAAATTTCTCCAGTTTTAAGCCGGTCAACACCTCTAATACCTTGCCCCTCACTATGACAACTTGCTCAATAACCTCATAGTCTCACTGCCAGAGTTCCATATGTGCCGCCTCATTCTTTTGGGTGAAGGTAGATGTGAAATATTCATTTAACACCCTACCCATGTCTTCTGGGTCCACCCACAGATCCCCCCCTAGTCCGCAATGGTCCCTACTTTTTCCCTAGTTATCCTCTTCCCATTGATGTACTTCTATATCTTGGGATTTTCCCTACTTTTACAAAGAGATTTCTTTTATCCCCTCTTTGCTCTCCTAATTGTTTTCTTAAGCTCCATCCTTTTTTAAAATAAATTTAGAGTACCCAATTATTTTTTTCCAATTAAGGGATAATATAGCCTGGCCAATCCACCGCCTCTGCACATCTTTGGGTTTGGGAGTGAGACCAGACACCGGGAGAATGTGCAAACTCCACACGGGCAGTGACCTGGGACCGAACCTGGGTCCTCAGCGGTAACCACTGCGCCATCATGCCGCCCCCTTTTAAGCTCCATCCTGCACTTTCTATACTCCACTAATGCCTGTGATTTGCTCCCATTGTACTTATTAAACATCTCTCTCTTCCTTCTCATTGTATCCTGAACATCTTTTGGTTATCCATGGTTCTCTGGGCTTGTTATTCCTTCCCATCACCCTAGAGGGATCTTGTTGGGGCTGTAACCTCCACATTTCTTCTTTGAACACCCCCCACTGCTCTTCTGTAGATCTCCCCACCAGTACCTTGTTCCAATCTTCTTTGGCCAGGCCCTGCCTTATTTTACTAAAGTCTGCTCTTCCCCAATCCGAGACTTTTTTCTGTAATTTGTCTATTTCCTTGCCCATAACAAACTTAAATTGCATCATGTTGTGGTCACTATCATTAAAATGCCCCCTGCAAGATATCATCTCTCCTTACTGAAGTAAGAAAGAGAGAAGAATGGGCTGAGCATAAACTTTTAAGAAAACAACATGTCCAGTCGTGTCCAAAAAGAAAATCTTGCCCGATTTCAGTGAAAAATTAAAAAGGTCATACAGGTAGACGAGGTTTTTTTCCCTAGAAAGAGGTGAACATCGGATGGAAAGTACAGCCAAGAAAAAATATGATGGTTGGGATGGCCAAAGGTGCATTTCAAAAAAGTAAAAAAGACAATCAACTAAAAACTAGCCATGAAAATAAAGCTGAGAATCCTGAATTTCTACATCACTTCAATTTTGAGTGTTGGATGATCAGCGAAGCAATGCACAGAAGAATTGAAGCTGCAACGATATAGTTTCTGAGGTGAATAATGAAGATATATCTTTGACAAGTCACACCACCAACGAAGGCGTGTGCCTAAAACCGGAGACCAAAAGAACTCTGCTGACCAAAATCAGGAGGAGACAGAGCAGCATGGCGGTGCAGTGGTTAGCACTGCTGCCTCATGGTACCGAGGACCTGGGTTCAATCCTGGCCCCGGGTCACTGTCCGTGTGGAGTTTGCACATTCTCCCTGTGTCTGAGTGGGTCTCACCCCCACAACCCGAAGCTGTGGGTTGGCCATGCTAAGTTGCCCCCTTAACTGGAATTTTCTTTTAGATCAGGAAGAGAAAATTGGGCACGTAATCAGAAATTGTGACTTAGAAAGTCTGATGCTGATGGGAAAGATCGATAGTAAAAAAGATCAAAGCAGATAAAGAATGACTTTTCCAACAATCTGAATGAATGAACCACCAACGAAGATGAACCACATCTCCAGGGCAAGATTTTTTTTAAAAAGTTTTTTTTTTATAAATTTAGAGTACCCAATTATTTTTTCCAATTAAGGGGCAATTTTAGCGTGGCCAATTCACCTAACCTGCACATCTTTTGGGTTGTGGGGGCGAAACCCACGCAGACACGGGGAGAATGTGCAAACTCCACACAGACAGTGACCCAGGGCCGGGATTCGAACCCGGGTCCTCAGCGCCGTAGGCAGCAATGCTAACCACTGTGCCACCGTGCTGCCCTCCAGGGCAAGATTAAGATGGAGGTTCAGGGCAGCACGGTGGCCTAGTGGTTAGCACAACCGCCTCACGGCGCTGAGGTCCCAGGTTCGATCCCGGCTCTGGGTCACTGTCCGTGTGGAGTTTGCACATTCTCCCCGTGTTTGCGTGGGTTTCGCCCCCACAACCCAAAAATGTGCAGAGTAGGTGGATTGGCCACTCTAAATTGCCCCTTAATAGAAAAAATAATTGGGTAATCTAAATTTTAAAAAAAAATGATGGAGGTTCAAAGTCACCAACATCCTCTTAGGGCATGGTACCCAAAGAGAGTTGAACAGCCTTCCTTGCACATCTGACAATTACTGCTAGCAATTGCATGTGTAAAGAAATGAGCTGAGGATATAATCAAAGAGTGACTCAATCTTGCTATGTCTATTTGTTTGTTATTTACAGCACAGGAGACCGCCATTCGGCCCATCGTGTCTGCACCAGCTCCCAAAAGAACCTAGCTAGTCCCATTTACCCAGCCCCATAGCCCTCTAAATTCATCACTTTCAAATGAATATCCAGCTCTTTGAAACCTCCTATGGCATCCACCTCCACCATTCTCCACGGAGTGCATTCAAAACCCCAACAACTGAGTAAAGATGTTTCTCCCCCTCTCACTCCGAGCTCTCTTGCTGACCATCTTAATCCAATGCTCCAAGTAGAACAAGCCCAATTTCTCCAATCTTTCCTGATATCTAAGATTCCTCAATCCTGGTACAAATTTTAGTAAATCTCCTCTACACTCTCTTTGTGGCTTTAACATCTTTCCTCAAATAAGGTGCCCAGAAATCTGTACAATACTCCAAATGTGGTCTGACCAATGATTTGTAGAGGTGTTGCATCACTTCCTGGCTTTTATACGCCATGCCTCTATTTATAGACCCAAAGCTGCTTAAGCGTTCTTAACAACCGTTTCAAGTTGCCTGGCCACCTTCAGAGAATTATGCACTTGAACCAGAGATCCCTCTGCTCCTATACTCCCCTCAAAGTTGTACCATTGAGCCTATATTGTCTCCCATGCTTTTACCAAAATGCATTACCTCACAATTCACTGTACTGACGTTCATCTGCCAGGTGTCTGCCCATTTGGCCAACTTGTCAATATTCCTCTGAAGTCGCTCAGCTTCATCCTCACAATTCACTATTCTCCCTAGCTTAGTATTACCTGCAAATTTAGAGATTTTGCCCTCAACACTTCCAAATCATTTATATAAATCAGAAAAAGCAAGGGTCCCAACACTGAGCCCTGGGGGGCACCACTTTCAACTTGTCTCCAGTCTGCGAAATGCCCATCTATACCTACCCTCTGTTTCCTATCTCTTAGCAATTTCTATTCCATGCTGCCAAGGACCCATCAATCCCAAACAATTTTAATTTGCTAATCAACTTGCCATGTGGTATTCTAATCAAGTGCTTTCTGAAAGTTCAAATGTACAACATCCACAACACTACCTTCATCCACTGCCTGTGTCACCTCATTAAAAAACTTAAGTAAATGTCCAAAAAATATTTCATTTTCTCAGTTCATCTCTGAAGGATGACTTCAAGACAGCTTATGTGACCTTGTCTGTATCTCCGTGGAATTCACTGTCTTGGAGGTGTGGGAAGAAACAGGAATAATTAGTCAGTGTTCACACCCATGTCTAAATGTTTGGAATGACTGCCGAGTCCAGCATTGTGCTCTTCTCTCAACCAGACACCTGCACTTCCAGATGAGGTGAAACCAGGAATCCTG